>NC_087374.1:4487166-4800545 GCF_031761385.1 Necator americanus
TAACGCGTAAATCATTTTCTGCACCCGTCGCCGAGACACTTTGTCGAAAATTCTACACAGGCACAGCCGGCCGACGACGACGAAGACGAACGCGAAATCACACACATCAATCGCCTTGAAATTAGTTAAAAATTGAATTTTCATAGTGATAGTACTGTGAAAATGGCAAGAAAAACGTGCGAGAAATTCTCTACCCGTTCTCCGACAGTTCAGTTATTTACGAATCGTAGGAAATGGGAGAGTAAGAAGTCAGATATTAAAATGTAATGCAATAAAACACGCATCCTTTACAGTCAATCCATCGACGCTCTTTCGCTTGTGCCAGAAAATTTAGGGAAAGTGCACATTGCTGAGCGCATCATCCAGAACTTATTTTTTTTAGGAACATTAATTGAAAATATCTAAAGCAGTGATTTTGGTCTATCTGCGATTATTTAGTGCAACAAATCGTTAACGGAATGGTGAATAAGGTACTTTTCAATCTAATAAATCCTTGAAAGTGCTTAACATAAACTTATGCCACGTTACCCTCAACAAACAGAATCAAGCCCCTCTGGAAAGTGACCTCCTTCGAAACTGATGATCCTCAGATAGAGAAAATAAAGCGTAAATTCAAATCAATGGGAATGGAAGCAAAAATTGAATCACCACATCCCGTCAATTTCCGATTCCCACAATGATCAACTCGTTCACATTAGGCCGCCCTAAACATCATTTTCCAGTTCGTATCTATGAAAAACAATAGACATACAGTTTTAAATAGTACTGTATTATTAGCTGTGTGTCATGATATCGAATATGATGTAGAAAATTATGAGATGATAGAATATTAAGCAAAAACAGTAAGGATAGTGTTGAACAATAACAATCGATCAACTCCTATATTATCCTCAGCGGAGAAATAACAAGCAGATAAAAACGTGGCGTTTAGATGCCATTAGAGTCCTACAAGGCACTAAGAGTCATGAAAAGTGCTATCATTAAAGCTATAGAATGTCGAAAAAAAAGGGGAGCAACAGCAGCAGCAGCAGCACTTCAACAGATAGAAGATTCAACAATAACAAAAGAAGAAATGAAGATTTGAAACATGCAAATTTCGAGAATTAGTAAAAGAAAACAATGTGACAGTAGAAGAAAGAGGAGGAGGAGGAGAATAAAACGGAATGGAATCCCAACAAAACTGCAAACATCAAAAGGAGATATCAAATAATGCTCTCTAGGTTTAACCACTCTTCCCTTTAATTTAAGAAAAAAAATCTCTGAGCTTTGTGTGAATTTTAGTCGTGTAGAAGCATAGCGTATGCGATTAGCGCCGTTTACGACGAACAGCTGAGTCGAGGGAGGAACCACGAAGGCTCACCGCCAATTCGCGATAATATGCGCTCATACAGCGCACCGCCGTTTTTCGCGTACAGCTCGTCTGAATACTCCGCCTTGACTCGACGCCTCTTTGTCTGTCTGAAAACAAGACATACTGGTCTTCTGCCGTTTTTTTTTTCTTTTCATTTTCCTACTTCAACCTCCATACACTAGATTTAAAGACAGCATACCACCATGGATTCAGGGTGATACGGATTTCAGATGGACACTTCCTATACAAGGTCGTAGATTGTGCAGAAGAGGATGATTCCGTTCATTTCTTCCTAACCGCCGCAAAAAAAAAACAGCCCGGAAGATGCGGCGTGTGCACGAGGCTGGCGCGCTCCAACACAACTCTTCGTAGACAATAGCGCCCCGGAACGCTCGAAGCCTCACCTTCCGGCCCGTTTTTTACGGCGATTGGGAACAAATAAACGGGACCCTCTTCTCCACAATCTACGACCCCGTAAAAGAGCTATCCATCTGAAATCCGTACCACGCCAGATTTGTGACATGCTGCCTTTAAACCCCAAATATCAATTGTTAAAGTCATCCAGAATTCCCATTAAAAAAAAAAACTAAGGAGATTTTTAAAAGAAAGTTCACTTCATTATATAAGTGTTTTGCAAAAAGTGTAAAATCATGTCTTAGTAAGAAACAAATGTACATATATCACCATGGCCAGTTCAGTTTATCCGAACGTACCTTTCCATATAGCCTAGAAGGAAATGTTCGATGAAAATTTTCTCATATAAAAACGAGACAATTGCGTTGATGCATGCGATAAGCACTAGTAGACTTCGATATTCAACCGATGGAAGGTCCATGTTACCCATGAAATCACGCAACCATGGTGGTGCCCACATGAGAATGAAGAGCGACATCTGAAAAAAGAGGAAAATATGACGATCAAGAGGTTAATGATACAAAAATACAACCCGCCTCATAGATTCAGCGCTCACACTAGGCACTTAAAGGCATCACTCCACGAATCTGAGGTGGTACGGATTTCAGGTGGAGTATTCGTATACGGGGTCGTAGATTATGGAGAGGAGGGTGATTCCGTCCATTTCTTCCTAATTGCCGTAAAAAAAACGGTCCGGAAGATACGGCTTCCGGCGTTCTAGCGCACTATTTTCTACCAGGAGTTCGACTGGAGCGCGCCAGCCTTGTGCACGCACCGCATCTTCCAGGCCATTTTTTTAACGGCAATTAGGAAGAAATGGACGGAATCATCCCCTCTCCATAATCTACGATCCCGTATACGAACACTCCACCTGAAATCCGTACCACTTCAGATTCGTGGGGTGATGCCTTTAACGACTAAACTTTCTCATCGCTAACGTTTTACTAATTTAACGGTTATGTAACACTTACGAAGCAAGATAAAACCTTCAAAAATCGCCGTAACGTCCCAAACCCCTTCATGTTTAGAAGGTGTCTATGACAACAATGAAAAAACCAAGAAAATAAAGTCCCACAACCCAAAAAGGAGAATGTTGCATTTACTACTTTACGACTATGAGAAACTGGCAAGATTCGTGGAACTTCTGATGTGGAATGACAAACTAATGAAAACTGTAATCGCTCTCTTTCTACAATAGCACAAAGTATTTTTTTTTTCGTAAGATTCCTTTGAATAATACAGCAACACATACCAAAGTTACGAAAGCAATCGAGGCACAGAACGGCCTATTGCTGTAAAGCGTATTACGATACGGTGGCCCTTTCGAATAGACGACAACCAGGGTAATGTACTGGAATATAGAAACGTAGAAGACAGCCGTTCCCTGAAAAAAGAAAATGAGGCACTCAAACACCTCTTTCACATCTTAGCAACGAAATATGCGCGGCAAACGAAACGGAAATGATCGTAGCTATGGTAAAACTAATGACAGGCTTGGTCAACGACACATATCACTGATAAATTGTCAAGCAATGAGCTGAATTTCCCAACCAAACTGAATTTCTCGATGCAAGATTCTGACTTAAGCAATTTTTACGAAGCCATGCTTCAAGGTCAAACATTTACTACTTGCTTAATATTCAAGGTCAAACATTTACTACTTGCTTAATATCAAAGCCTTCATTCCTTCAAAAGAAAATCACGGGCGATGAGTTAACTACTCTATAAAGTAGTTTAGCAAACTAACGCGGCTAAAGCTGCACGGCTTTCTACACCTTTAACACAACCAGTAACATCACCAACAGAGAGTAGAGAGGTGGCAAAAAATTTAGCGAACTGAGACAGATTAGAAATGTGAAATTTACGCGTTTCTGATGCTCTCATTGAATCAATCGAGTAATGCTTTTAAAACCTACTTTTAATCATTTAAACTGTTCTTAGTTTCATCTGTCTAGCTTCTAGAGGGTGTCCCACTTTTATGCTCCTATCGCCTCTTCAGATCTTAGGCTGCCCGGAGTGTTCACAGCCGCGCGGGAAGGGCCGTCCGCACGTGTCTGCGCTTGATGGTTATTGACCGCACTGTTCTGCACGCCCAATAAGCATCAAGCACACACCTGAGCGGGCGGCGCCGCCTGCGCGGCTGTGAACTCTGCGGGCAGCTTCACTCTGAGATCTACATGAACAGGGATCGCAACGCCTTGGTAACTCTGTTAGAGGCAGCGTATCACGAAAATGACGTAGTTAGGAAATTTGTTGGAATAATAGGGTTAGAGGTGTAGTTTAGCGTGGATCCGCTCAAGTCCCTTTCCGTTCCAAAAAACGGCGCTTTGCTCCATGAGACACGTTAGAACGCCCCATCCTTCAACACACTCCGGTTGCCTCAGTATTAGTTTTACTATTTTTTTTTTACTATTCATTGGTTTTACTTAAATAGCCTGTTAAAGAGAACTCATTGATCTTCGACCGCTCGCTTATGGACGCGGCGCCTGCGCGGATGCGGATTTCCACGTACCTCGTAGGAAAAGACGCAGTTCCCCACGGTGTTTTTCAGGACGATTAGAAAGAATTGAGTGGGACCACTCTCTTACTCGTAATCTACACCTAGAACTCTATATTTCCCCACAGATACCCTACATCGTCAGTTTCGTGATATGCTGCCTCTAAGCAGCAACAATCTATAAGGAACGGGAGGTAGTTCGCGATAAAATTGCATAAAAGGGGACTTCTAATCCTCCCCCTCACCGTTAATTTTACCACTATTTTCTCGGGAACTTCACCCCTTCCTTATAGATTGTTCCTTAAAGACCATTTCTACTGTAATTATGTTGTTTGGATTGTATTATTGATCGAGTATATGCATCGATCTGCATCGTACTCGTGTTTGTGATTTTTTCTTGTAAAGCTCTAGCGATTCGAAAAGTTTGAGAAGCTCTATTACTGCATTAGCGAATAGTAAAAAGGGGCACTCACTTGCATACTCCTTTTGTCCTCAGTATCGGATCCTCTAGGAGCATTGTAAGGGACAAACCATGGTTGAGAAGTGGTCATCAGAAAAACAAGGAGCTGGAATGAGCGTATGTGAAGTCGGATAATTTTTTTCCATCTTTAGATTGCAGCACGCTGGAACTAAGCACGATAAACACACTGCTGGAGTACTTATGGATGCTCCATAAATCTCAAAATGGAAGTCGCTTTCAAAAAGCGAATTTGACATTGATTTGGGGATTTGACAATGTCGATATAGTCAAATTACTGTTACGTTGGATAGAAAATGAATGTCTGTTACTGGAAGGTTGGACACAGAAGATTAATGTTTAAAACTATGAAAGAAGGTTTCATTATAATTCTTTTCTGTGATCACCTGAGTGCCTCCCATAATAGCAAGTTGTCCAATCACGCTACAAATGTTGGCAACGGAGAGCAGTCGTGTAGGTGGGGGATGTGAACAAAGTTTTTCATATGCCGACGTGTTACCGAAAAGAACAGCCAGAAGAGTTATCAGGAACATATCAATGTACATGAACTGAAAAAAAAAAACAGCATCAGAAAATATCAGGGATGGATTAAGGGAAGAAAAGCTTACCTGACCATCCGTCAGTATGTTAGAAATGTAATACAGGAGCATGACGGTGACGAACTGTGTCAGCGAATAACCAGCCATGTACTTGAAAATTCCGAAAGAGGTTACTAAAGCTGCTCTTCCTTCGCTGATGATCGTAGGCACACAACGAATATCCGCCACCTAAACGAGTATTGTGCGGAGAAAAAATGTCCTACTTTTTCAGGTCCTATCTGCACACTGACAAATAATCATACGTTCCTCTAGGACAATATCTCTAGAAATACGGGTGCTTAGAATTACTCCGCATATATTTTGGAACCGTTTCATGGAATAATGGAAATATAAGGTAAATTCAAAGAATAACAAGGCAACAGGATTATTATCAATTCACTGGGGTGCAGATGTAGCACCAGCATTCGAGACCATTTATTCTATGGGTCATATTTGGTTATATTAAACTTTCTACTGTCAAATGTTGAGTGTTGTGCAGTGTTGTCTTTTTTGAACGCACCTTAAAAAAACCAGACCTAGATGTTTTTACTTATACTTTCTTTCCAAGGAAATGAGGAAGAGAAGCAGCCTTCAGTACTTAACAAGTTTTCAGGATTTTGCAATGGAAGTGACACGTGACCACAAGCCCCAATGTACCCCAAAGAAGAGTTCCTAAGAAAATTTTTGGAGTTTAGTACTTAGCAATTCCTCAGGTCAGTTGGTTGCGCGCACCGGGCACCCAGTCGAGTTACGGTACAGGGCGTGGGAATTGAAAACCACCCCAGCGGCCATACAAATTCTAATCGCTAAACAGTAACTAAAAAGTCAAGTAATGAGATTAATTGCACGCGTGAACTATTATAATGTAGAAGGGTCCTGCAACGGTGTAGAAGAACTGAAATTAGAAAGATTTAATTTAGTGTTTGTGTTAAAGGAAACATACTTTCGATGTGAACGGTGCTGCAATCGAAGCCTCAGCATCGGAGAGCGAAATACCAGCATGGGCCGCCTAAAATCGACTATATTTTGTGTTGAAGAGATTTAGAAGCAATCAGAAGATGTTACCTTTAAAGCTGCACAGTCATTTGCTCCATCTCCACACATTGCAACTGTGTAGCCTACTTCTTGAAGTGAATTAACAAGTAACCGTTTTTGATCAGGAGCCATACGAGCGAAAACATCACATACACACACTAATGAATCCAACACTTCAGGGTATTCATGAGAAATAATTGCAAATGTAGAACCTAAAAACGAAGAGGCTGTTTGAACTATCTTTTTGAGTTCTTTTCACAAATTTTCCAGCAATCTGCACTGACCTTCCGTACTATAGCTATTTGATCTTTCTCCTTACTTGATAATTTAGAAGTATGTACATATATAAGTACATAAGTATATACATATGCTGTATATACTCATATCGCAACATTATTCCCTTGTACTCAGTACCACTCACTTTTTTCATTTTTTACTTACTCTTTTGTAGTACTAAGAGATCCATATTCCCCCAAACCAAACGTCGAATTACTCGCTGACTTACGAGTAATGTGATGCCAAAGTCTTGTTTATTTTCGCCGTCTATATTTCGGACGGAGAGCCTTATGAGAGAAAAGGGAAACAAGGTTTATTTGATCAATTTGAGCTTTTTGATGTTTCTTTTCCATGATCGGTACTAGTAGACAATAAGGGAGGTTTACTTTATTTATTTATTTTTTTTTTTTTTGAAAACAGACGACTTACAGCGTACAGCGAGAGTGCGGTCTTTAACTAAACCTTTGACGACTCCTTCACATCCTTTCACACCGCAACAATTATCCAGCTGTTCAGTGAACGAGAGCAGAGATTTTTTGGTGAGTATATACAAGAGAGAAAGTTCCCATAAATCAAATGGTCCAACTATAAACACTAACCTGATATAGCAAGATGATAGCTACTTTGAATAAGTTCTCCTAATTCCGCATTCACATCTAACTTTTGAAGAACTGGATCGTTGTCGAGAATGTCGTCCGACGAAGAAACTGACTGAAACAGTTGAATGAATTATAAAGAGAAAATGATGGCTTTCGTACCGGTACAGCCAAAAAAGTAGGATGAATAGGATATATGGGACTTAAAGATAATCAAATTCGAAATGCATGAAGTGTAAATTATTTAAGAAAGAACGTAGAACCTGTTTGACGATAATCTTGGTTCTTCCGCGCGAATCGACTTCTCCTGGGCAGTGTTCCACAATGAAAGCTCGTTTATTGGGTCGTATGATTCCACATTCTCGAGCAACACTCATAGCTGTTAACAGGTTATCGCCAGTCACCATAACGGTTCTAATATGGGCCCTAGAGATGACACATAAGATTATTTGAGATCAGAGAGTCCTGAGGATGCATGAAAGAGTAAAAGTAAAACAGTGTACTTGTTTAGCTGATTGATAACTCCAAGCGTTACAGGTTTGATGCGATTCTCCATTGCTACCAAGCCAAGCAGCTCCAGATCGCATTCAACCTAAACGAGAAGAAGTTGGCTACCTAGGAAGAAAATGACTTCTGAGCAGAAAACAAAGAGTTTTTTCAAACAAAAGGTTTGTATTTTACAACGAAATCAGTGACATCAATGGATTTACTAAAATAAAAAGTGTGAATTATTAGCACATGACATGTTATCGTTATCGTAGATGTAAACTTACCGCAGCTCTCGGCACCTTAGCAGCCTTGTTGAAATTGAGGTTAAGAGTACGACGAGCAACTGCTATGAGTCGAAATCCGTGCTGTGCGTATTCGTTGACAACAGGCTAAAAATAAAAATTCGGCACTATTTTACAGCAAATCCCAAATACTACTCACAAAGTAGTTTTTTGGAACACTGCTGGGATCACAGAGTGAATGCACTATTTCGGGAGATCCCTTACAGTAAAGACTCATGGTGTGATTATCTTTGGATGGGTTGAACACAATCACTGACATCCGTTGCAGTGAAGAACTGAAAAATGAATAGAATACATAATAAAAACGCAGACACAGCAGCAAAGTCGAAAGTTCGCCAATTTTATACAAGATCAACATTTCAACCTAAATTATTATATAATACAACAAATTCACCTAAACGTAAACTGCCGAATGATAGAGTACTCCTCATCTGTTGCTCTGCCACCAGTATGTGGTGGTTTGATGATGGTTGGCTGAAATAGTAAACAGTAGACTTACTGCTGGCGTAAATTTAACCCAGCAATGAAGTAAAAAATCCAGATTTAAGATGGTTTTCTAACAAACTTTTCCACTCTTCTTCGGAACCCAGATACAATGCATAAAAATTGAAAATCCGGAAAACCTTATTACATTCACGATAACTATACGATAACGCGATAACTGCACTGGTTGATAGCGCAAAATATTTAGTAACCTGAATCATATCAAACATTTCCGTCTCGTCGTGATCGGACTCGCCTGCACCAGCTTCCTCAATGATCCAACCGGTCTGTTGAAAAAGTATAAGATCCAGTGGGTCTCCATGTAATACTCCGTTGATTCTGAAACAAGGAAAAACTCAGGTTCATCAGCCAATATTTTCTGTTCGGGAAGTGTTGGTGTAAGATTTCCGAAAAAAAGAACCTTGTGAGTGAGTGGCATGTTGCAATGGCAGTGACGAGCTCTCCTTTTTGAGGTAGTTCATCACGGACCATACGAGTGCATTCTGTGGTGAAGGTGGCTTGGCCAGAAATACTTGGTTCTATGATTCCTCTGAGAACATGGAAATCCAACCCGTCTTCAGTTAGAGTGCCGGTTTTGTCGAAGCAAACCTATGATAAGATCAGCTGCTCACAGAATTCTCAGAGAGGAGCATTTTACTCCTAAGAAGGGGATTAAAAATTTGAAAAAATCAAAAAAATAGTGACGTTTATTTGTTTCGCCTCTAACACTACAAATTGATAAACAAAGATGAAAGATCAGTGGAGTAGAGCAATACTACGGTAAGCCGCACACTAAACACCAGCATTATGGAAGTAGATTAAATTAGCACTCCAAAAAACCGGAGCGCGTCTAGATGTCTCGTAGAGAAGATGAATAATTAAATAATATGATAAAGTAATAGAAGCAGGGTCCGATGGCTTTTTTTTCCCCTTTTTCTCCTTTTTTTAAATTAACGATTTATGAATGGCGTAACTGCTCATTTAACTGTGTTTGCTGCTTGTAAGTGTCCGTGAAATAATTAGTGAATAACTTCGTTCAAAGGGAAAATCACCAAACAAAGAAAGGTATCTAGGAATGATGACTGAATGATGATGAATCTACCAGGATGCGTATAATTAACAAATGTAAGGAGGATTCCACAAATCTTCGTTTCCACTGGAAATTTCGAGCGCAAATTCAGCACAAAAATTGGAGTACTGCCAAATCAAAGACTATAACTTTGTTGTAACAAAAAACAAAAACGGATAGCCTTTGGAGAACTGTATGAAAGTCTTTTTTTTAGTAGGATCAATTATCATCTTTTAAAGACTCCATTTCCTAAAGGAGCTTTAAAACACGGAACTAAGGTGGAACCTTGCTTCGTAATAAATAAGCACCTGAGAAGGAGTTAATGGAAGGAACAGTAGCCTGAAGTAAACGACAATATTCTAAATTAAATATCGGAACCTAAGTACGCGTAAGGATTAAGCGTAAGTAATCTAAGCGAACTTATAAGTGAGTAGTATCACTTACGACGTTGATGGCCCCACAGGTATTGATTGTGGATGGAGAAATACAGTAGATTTCCTTTTTCTTCAGCCTCAGTTGCGCGTTGATAATTCCTACCGACATAGCAGCTGTAAAGTCATTTTTAGTTACCTCAATTAATGTTTAAAAAATGCTTAGAAATGTATAGGTTGCTGCAGAAAAACTTTAAAAATGCTCCTATCTATTACTGCAAAGACCTCAACTTTCCTAAAAGTCTCCAAACAAAACTTAAAATATCACTACAGCACTTATCAAGAGACCATTTCATAGGGCAAAAGTAAAAAAAAAAAACACAATCGCTTTTGAGATAATCAGTGGAGAGGGGCATTGTTACAGAAAAGAACCAGGTTTTTGAGCCTACGAAATTTCGAAAATAAGATACTTATTTCAAATTACATTTCAATGGACTTCACAAATTACAATTCACAACTGTCAAGAAAACACACCAGGGAGTGCAGGAGGTACAGTAATAGTGATAATGTCGAGCGCTCGAACAATCACACGTCGCAGACTATTTCCTCGTAGAACCATGATAATAATCGTGTAGACAAATCCACATCCAGAAATACAACCAAGGAATCCAACGAACTAAAACAAGCAGAAATAAAGTTTGGAAAGCTTGGTTACGAACTTTACAATACGATAAATAACACACAATCAAAATGAAAAACTTCGCATTTATGAAGCTGTAATTCACACGCAAAACTTGCTCACAGTTGAAGTAAGTACTCGTTGGAGAGTTTAGTCACGACACACCGAAAAGAAAAGAACGACTCAGAAGGATCGTTGTTGGACTACTATCTTGTTCTCCCGTACGAAACAAAGAAGAATCAAATTACCTTAAAGAGATCTTTAGTGAAACGAAAGTCGACAGGTTTAGGATACATTATTGACCTCACTAGCTGTCCCTTCATTGTGGAAAATCCCGTTCTAAGCACTACTGCCTGAAAAAAAAAATTTACATGATATTTACGCTTCTCCGCTGGTTTCTTATTTATTTTATTAATTACTTATTTATTGCTTTCAAAGGCGTAATAAATATGACCAACTTGATTTCTGAAGATGATTAGAAACAAAGTCACGCTTTCTGTAATATTCCGCAAATTCTTACCTTCACTTTTTGGCCTCGATAGTACCTAGTTTGAAGCACTTGTGTTCCACAAAACAACACATGTTTCGAATGTTTCTCGATGGAAAAGTGGGTTTCATGTGCGTCTTCCACAAGTGCAACCTACATGCAAAACTTCGAGATCAGCAGAGTCATGAGATAGTCAGTAAAAAAAAAAGAAAAACTCGGAATACTAAGAATTATTAGGGTGGGAGAATCATTGTTAGGATACCTTAGTAACAGGGACCGACTCCCCCGTCAACATACTTTCGTTTACAATAACAGTTCCGTTCATAAGTACGGCATCACAGTGAAGAACACAGCCATGGGGTGGAATCAGAAGTATATCACCAGGAACAAGCTGAATACCAACAAAATTATAAAGATGGGGTCACGGTAACTGAAAAATAACCTGCTCGCTGCTCACGCGCACTACCGATCCACCATTCCTAATCACTTCCACTTCATTGCTCGAGTGCACCATCGCTCGAAGCCTAGAACAATTTTCAAAGCTCATATTTGAAGAAAATAGTGCAAAACAGTACCCAACAGGGAAAAAAAAACAAAGATTCGATCAAAAACCGAGAAAAGCTTCCGATGTCAATGGATAAAAGGACAAAAAAGTACAGCAAAAATATCAAGTAACGCACCTCAAAAGTAGAAAACTCAAGATAGAATAATTAAGGAAGTTAAACATAATTCAATCCATATTTCCTGCTATTATAGGATTCTCAAAGTGAAATTAATACCTTTTCTCCTGTCCTCTAGTTTGCAGTACGTCCATAATAATAGAACAAACAGACATGATAACAATAACAGATGCATAATAGCAATATTCATCATTATACCAAACGGTAACACTGAAAAACAATCCACATAAAAAAAACAATGGAAAAAGAACTAAAACAGAAAAAACACCATTCCAAAAAACAGGAATGAAATGAAAGATGCACCTGAAAATTTGAAAGATATAAAACGGTGAGATAGCCTCCATGAACAGCAGTACGGGAAGAGGTCTAAGATTTATTTCAATGGAATTCAACCCGTATGTAGCGAGGCGTTGCGAAACCTGGAAATTAAACGGGCATCATATTGCCTCGAGGAATGAGTCATGAGGGTCTCTTTTTCGAATATAAAACTACAATTGAAAAACAAATACGTTGAAAAATGTTGAGTGTAATTTGAAGAATTTTTTTGTTCTAGAGTATAGTCCATTCTGAACCGTAAATTTTATTCCTGTTTTGGAATGGAAAGAGGCATCCACAGACTTATTGAAGCTATAGGAGGAACAACAACAGAAAGTGCACCATTGGTTAGCCTGTTGTAGGGTGTCTGCTTCACAAAAAAAGTATGGAAGTAATATTTTTCAATCTACAAGAATTGGTCGACCACTATGTCCTTTCTTTTCATTTTATTTCACCTCAACTCTAAATCATTTAGGTTACAAAATTCCGCATTTTCGAAGCGTAATGATAAACTAGATATACTTTCAGACACCGCTTCTCCATACATAGCACAGATCTCAGCTTCTACTGTCTTGCCCCCTCGAATGAACCATTTAATTTAAACAAATATATCAAAAAGCAAAAGTGACGAAATATTTTGTTTTGTCTAACTGACATTCCATTCGAAAAACAAATAACAAAATCACAAAATTAAAGAGTCAAACAATTAGTTCGTCGAGGAAATAAACTTTATTGCTTAATATAAAACACATTGACAATTATTTCCATTTCTAAACGAGTAGTAAAATTCGAAAAAGTAAAAGGTTCACGACTCATTCTTCAACCCCACACCTTCTCATAAAAAGAACGATAAAATCAATCTCATCAAGTACAAACACTACTTACCTGATGCTGATTAAAACCGGTTCCCTTTGAAATGGCATCATGGAAGACATGAGGAGGTGACTAAAAAATTGGTTGATTTAAAAAACATTTGAAGAAGAATTTTTCTAAAGGGTAAAAAAAACATTCACAAAAAATTACAAATATAAGCAACATATTACAAATGTAAATCTAGACGAATATGGAAGAGATTTTTGGTGGTACTGCCTCAAATGTAGCGTGAAGCAATGTAGAAAATGTATGCGTGAGAATGTTACGAATGCAAATCGAACACGACGCGAATATTAGGTTACCAAATTCACGTGGAACTTTTAAAAATACAGCGTCTAAAGGAATCCTTAGATATACCATATCTGTGGGTAATTTGATTCTCTAGATCTAAATCTAGATAATGAAATCCAGAAAACAGTAAAATTTCCGAGAACTCACATCCAAATCTTAAAGATCTACAATGAATTGAAAATGTCAAATTCCACAGAAAGAGAAAATTCACCTATGGAACCGTGCGAAATAGTAGCGTTTCTATTCCAAAATGAGCTGTGTTATTCAGCATAAGGAGCACTTTGAGAACATAATTTTCTTATTTTTGCGGGTAAAGATGTAGTTTCTCCACAAAGTAATTTTCTCAAAGCCCATTTTCGAATGGTAATATGAGTAGAAACGATTGAGCTGAAAAAGATAAGTAACAGCTTACCTGACTCAAAATGTCACCAGGTGCAACCCATTGACCGTCTCTCTCATCATCATTGTCAAGAAGCTTGTATTCCTTTTCTATCCAAATGTAATTCAGTTTACGATATACAAACCATCTGATCTCATCGACCTCCCTCATAGACCCGTCTTCACGAGGCACTACCTAATAACTTCAGGAAATAAGGCAAAAACGAAAAAAAAAAGTAAAACTTTGAATCCGAATGCAGGGAAAAAAGACACACCAGAGGAGACGCTCTAGAACTTCTCCTGGTAGTATTAATAGGATGAAACTCTTCCACATCATGGTCATCTCTGTAAAATAAATAAATAAATAAATAACATCAAGATGTGATGGGGACAAATGCAGAGAACACAACTCACATAATGTATACGAAATCAGCAAATGCGAAAGTTGAACGTGTAGCACGAAATTGAATGTGCCATTTTTGTTTCCAGTGAAGAATTAAACGAAATAGTCCTAATGTTGCAATTGAAAGAATGTACATCAAACCCTTCAAATAAAAGAAAGTGGTACGAGTAAATCAGGGAGTAGAAGTAAACGAATGAATATCCATACCGTTCTAAGCGAACATGACTTGTATGCATATAAATGGAGTAATTGCTCTCCAGACTCGAGAGTCATATGGTGGCGACGACCGCCACCTCCCTCTCCCATGCCCTAATTGTCGATGGTTCACCAGGTACCCTAAATAATGCATTAATATGTTGACTGCCTCGCCTCGTTTTCACACAGTTCTCGTTTCACGAAAAGAGCTTATGACGCACGGTTTTATTGCAATAGATGACTAAGCAACGGAACTGTTTTATAATTGATTTTGTTGTTTCACGTATCTTCCTAGTCTTCTTTCATGAATTCACTTTTCTTTCTGAAGCCAAATAAAAAAATCTTAACTTTAAAATAATTAGCAATATGGTTGAATGCGACACTAGTTTTCAAAATAAACATAACACATATCTTAGAAAATCACTTGAGCCTGGGAAATCGGAAGGTAAAACTGCTGTAACTGTTGTAATCGCGCTTTGGATCAACTGGCAAAGCTTGAATCACATATATACACGTGAAACAATGCGAATCACAACCCTCAAAGACAGAGTCAAAGAGTGCTTGAGAAAAATCCCTTATATCTACCAGAATTTTTCGTCTGTTGTAATTGTAACTGTAAATGAATCTGAGGTGGTACGGATTTCAGATGAAGTATTCGTAAACGGCATAGTAGATTATGGAGAGGGAGGTGATTCCGTCCATTTCTTGCTAATTGCCGTAAAAAACGAAGATGTGGCGCGTGAACAAGGCTGACGCGCTCCAATCGAACTCGTTATAGAAAATAGCGCGCTGGAACGCTCGAGCCGTATCTTCCAGGCCGTTTTTTTAACGGCAATTAGGAAGAAATGGACGGAATCGCCCTGCTCTCAATAATCTACGATCTCGTATACGAATACTCCACCTGAAATCCGTATCACCTCAGGTTCGTGGAGTGATGCCTTTAAATATTATCAATGAATAGCCGTTTTTGTTACCTCAAACAAACATCTCAATATATTCATTCGCAAACAGCGAAGAACTCTTAGAGAACTTAGCTGATTGGATTTGTTAGTAGTACACTGAAACATTCACCTTTAAGTGGAAAATTGTGCGAAAACGTACACCTCTGCCTGCGCACAAGAAGACGGAAACAACGTTGCATTGACATGCAACAATTTATTATTGGTCGTCGATGCATTAGAACCATAAATTTCAGCGAGCGAAGTAAAAACACCTAATTTGGAAAAGCACCAGAAGTTCCGCAAAATAGATGTTGATACCAGCCACTCAAAACAGAAAATAATGACGAACGCCATGTGACATCAATCAGAATAAAACAAATTCGAGAATAACTCTTTCCAGAATGACACATGTGTTGCGAAACATTGTATGAAGCTAGGAATCGTCAACCGGAACTGGCAAAGTCAACAAGACGAATCCTACAGTAACCCAGCTTAAGACGTGACATAAAATGGGCCGGTCAAGCTACGTATTATGCGTCATAAAAAAAACCATGTACGGGTTGAGGACTCAAACCTCACTCCCCGAGGGTTTTCTTGGATGGAGCCTTCAGTGCAGGGGAAAGTAGGACATCTTCTTTTCACGCCTTCCGTCGCATAACAAGTTGAAATATACGGATGCAAGCGGGTGTAAATGTAATTGGGGTGGGGGTAAGGCGCTCAACCGCGCTTTTATTTCTAGAGGGTTCTGTCTTCCCTTTTTCTCTACGTAGCTTTAGCTTGCACTTGGTAGATCCTCTAAGACTAATGCTTAAGTTTAGGGAAGCCGATTAACTTAGTTATTAATTCCCAGAAATGAGACCGCGGTTGAGTGTCCCCCTTCCAACTACAATTTACCCCCACAGGTCCAGCTGCTTCTCACGCTGTCTTTTCTGAACTACAAAACAGAATTGAGCGTGATGACGCGCACAGTCGTGAACTACATCCCTATCCTTATTTATTCGTCCATCAATTCTACCTGCCTTCCAGCAAACTCACTTAAGTTAGTGAGTACCGAACAATGGATACTGGCGCAGTTGATGCTGTTGGGAAGTAGTATCGCTTTAATTCCTGCATCGAAGTCAACCTTCTTGCAGTCTTTCGGACATTGAATAAAAAAGGATGCCCATAAACAATGTGGTTATTCCATATTCCATATTAGAAGAGGATAGCTAGGTCGATGCACATAGTCGAAAGGGGCTCCGGCAGAAAATGCGAGTTCTATTTCTATTTATTATTTATTCACTCACACAAATTGCTCCAGTTGAAGCAACCAGAACAGGAAAAACAATCATGGAAAGGAATCTTTCAAATGTGTTATAACAACTGGGTACAATCAGTAGCATAAGAACAGGCTCTAAAATACTGAAATCAAGTAAAAATCAAAAAGTGCGCCTTGGTCATCGTCTTATAAACAAATATCATTTCATAATTCATGGGAAGGTTGAAAATAATAATAAGTTACAGGAATTATTAAACACTAATTAATTATTAAATCAAACAAACAGGGGATGTTCCATTCGGGAAACACCATGACTATGGCCACACAAACGTTAACACGACTGCGGCATTAACATCGATTCGTTCAAAGCACTTTCGATAGATGGAAACGCAGTCTTTCGTAAAATAAACGTCGGCTTTGACAGTCTTCATCGAAAACTCTCGAAAATCAAGCTATGACAAAGAGAAAAACGAAACATTCTAATGTACATGGAATTCTACAAGGGAGATCATACCTTCTACATGATTACTAACACTAACAAAGTTCGAAACTTACCTGTACGTTGAAATGAAGCGGGAAACTTCCTGAGTTTATCTTGACAACAAAAATCAGCAATTAAAGGTGACAATTCCGAAGCTTCCCGCATCAACACACATCAACCAAGATTCTGCCTGACGGATGTAGTTCTTGTACAGAATTTCTACACCGGATGGTATCATCGCCTCCTTCGCAGATCCTTTTTTTTTGTTAGGAGAGGCAAGTTGCGACATTCACTGGACGAATTCCTAGAACATCCATCACCTGACCATTTTTAGACGAGTTTTAACACTGGAGTGGAAATGTCAACGAAGAATATGATCGTTTCAAAACAAGGACAATCTGGAAGCGAAGAGATCTTTCACGGTGACAGACACGCCGCCGGGATACACAAGCTACAGGCCACTAAGAACTCACATCCGCGAGCTGTATTTTTGCGGAACAACAATGAAGTACGACATCAAAAAGAGAAAAGCAGCAATATTTTCTGAAGTCTGCAATACCATTCTATGCATCACTGAGATATCCAGAATTACAAGAATTAAAGAAAATTAAGTCACAAGAATTAAAGAATTACAACAAAGAACAAGAAAAAGAAGCAAGAACGAAAACTACAGTGCTTTGGACCTCAAAATGGAACAACCAATCCACAGAGAAAGCAGATGGAGAGGTCAAAATCTATCAATATCTACTTTGATCACTTCGACAACCTTGTTCACTAGCCTCCTCACCATTTGAGAAAAAGGTGCCACAATAGAGGTCCATGTTTCCTAAGTCCAACATCCGGTGTCGGTGTGATTAGGAAGGTCCCAACATGATGGATATACAACAAATGGAAGTCTTTGTAAGCATTTTTGTTAGACTGTTTATCCCTTGCCTGCATGGCTCCTAATCAGTGGAAGAATAACGACACCACGTTGTTGTATAAGAAGTGGGACACTGTTAACACTGGTTAATATCACCAAATTCAATGTCTGTCACTGCCAACCCCTTCTTACAAGTCGTCCTAAATAGAATCGGAAGAACATTAGACAAAGGAACCTATACGACCAGAAAGACGAGGAAGACACCCTCTAAACACTCCAAATATTTAGCACTACGTTCAAAAACGCAATCCTAAAATTGAAATGGAACAAAGTTGAAGTGGAAATTGATAGATGGTTACATCATCTTCATTTCGTTGTTGACACCATCCCTACAGTCACCTATTTAAGATGCTGAACCGAATGAATTTCGTCTTGACATGAGGAAATGTTTCGATTTCGACGTGACGTTACGATCTGCAACTGTACTGGAAGGAAACTATGTCTACGAGAAATAGATAGATAGACAGGGTCGTACTCACGCATAACGCGACGGATGTAGCCGAATGCTCCAGTTCCACGTACCTAATGCTAAATTGGGAAATTAATATGATTTTAAAAAGTTGGTATATTTGTTGTTAAGTTGAACGAAACTAGAAGCTAGACAAATATAAGTATATAAAAGGATGTGCCAAGGAATGAGAAAAACACCCGGCTATGCACTGACCTTCTTGACATTACCCTTCTTTCTGCTTCGATATTCGCTTCACGGTCAGCGTATAGGATGAAAATACTGTTAGCATAGAGCGGTCCATCGATGATATCAAGAGTATCTCGTTAAAGCTTCATTAGTACAGCAAGGTGAGTAGTTAAAAGTTTATTCGCACGCCTCCGGACGTTTTTCTTCTGTTTCAACTATGTATTATGGACCTTCACATGTCTTGGTTTATTCTTTGATTTTCGCTTCATACCAGACCGCTTCAAGACAGTTATAACTAAATTTGAAAAATATCACTCGTTCTTTAATTCTGCCATTTAAATGACAACAGCCATAAGCATTCTAACAGAACATCACACCGAAACTCAAGCATTGCGATACAGTTTGGCGTTAGAGAAAAATAAGTGTCAGACTGATTTGATTCTTCATGTTTAGATTTAGTCAATCTGGTTAACCTGGCAAATCATAAACAACAACAAGTACCTGAGATCAGTTAGAGGAGAACGATAGAAAGTACCCGTAGAATGAGAAGAAAGTACATCTATATAAAACTACTTGTGTCTCAGACTCTCAAGCTGATATTTGAAGATGACATCGTTAATGTCTTTCTGAAGACGGTATGCCAACTCAGAATGTTTTGCTTCCAGTTCACGCGCTGTTTCTTCTATCATGCGACCTAAAAATAACTCCAATTAGTCAACAAAAGCGAAAGATGTATAAAATGCTTGGATGAACAATCGAGTAGAACACGTTTCTAATTTACGAAATTTTCCAGTGAGGGTTAAAGAGGTCTACGCATCAGTTATTCCTGTACATCATACCTTCAATGGACAACAGCACCAGGACCCTTTAGTACCAAGAATTGTCAGATAGAATACATTTCTACCATAGAAAATCGAACCGGGTCTATATCATAAATGAGTATCTAATCCAAAATGTGAATAGAGATTATGTCTCAAATCGTACAAAATATTATAGTTTTTCTTTTTGACTTGACATAAGTGCGAAAAGATTTAGTGCCGCCCAAGATGTTTCGGGAAAATTTGACAGCTTCTCCAGAGATTGCTGTTCACTACAAAATATCTTAGAATGATGTCTTGGTGCACTCGATATGTTATATTCTATAGCTTCCATTCTTTTCGCTCCTTCCTCTTGGTTCTTCATAAGTTCAAAGTATTACTCTTCTTCATCGACTGATATGAAGATTTCCACGGTTAGGTTTAAATCATTTGCAGTTTTTCTTCTGCTGACCGATTTATTAACTACGATTGTGAAAGTATCTTTAGCCATCCCTGTAGTGTCCACTGTTTAGGATTGCTTGAACAGTTCTATCAGTTTTATTGTTTTTATTCTTTGTTTTGCTTCTAGAACGCCTGTGAACCTACTTTTCAGAGATTCAACTTCTGTCAGATCTTTTGTGTAATTTTACATGACTAGCACTTGTTGTAATCAAAACCATTGTGAAATTCCAAAATCAATCATAGAAGGAGGCTAACTGAGCATAAATACCCAAAAATGGGGCAGAGCTTCAATTTCTGCATTTACAGTCTTAGAAAGATTCCGGATTTAAGAAATATTTCTGACGAAGGATGAAAAATGCAGAATTAGGCAAAAATAGGACAGAAATCAAATCCCTACAAACTAAGATCTTAGAGGTCCCATAGGAGCGAAACGAACGATAAAACTAATGGAAAGCGACTTTGCTAAGATTATACAGTCCTAAACATAGATCTCCCCCATTAGAGTGATAACAGCCGGTTAGTCGCGAGGCCACATGGAGCATCCCCAGGTAGCGGATAGGGAGCTAATCGCGGACCAAAAGCGACCTTGTGCTTGCCCTGAAACGCATATGGATTCAGGGGAATAGGCTCCCTGTTTCTGCAGAGCCAGGATGACTCACAATGACATTGTATCCTACATGTCGGTCCGGCCAAAAGCCTGCAATCAAGTGACTGGGAGGTACAAGGGAGGCCATCCAAAAAATAACCTCCACTTGTTCATTCCGGGAGGACAAAACGTTCCCCCAAAAGTCATGGGACTAGAGGCGTGCAACCTGTCCATGGGTTTTAAAATCATGTGCAAGACACCGGTACAAGAAAGAGTCTCCTCATTCCAAAGGGAAGCTTGGGACGGTAGCGCCATGGAGGACGGAGTTGTAGGAGGCATCTAGGCTACCGAAACGGATGACGATCTTTGACCATAACGCCCGTACGCTTCCATCGGAAGCGGCCATTGAAGTTCTGATGATCAATGAAAAAAACACATTAAAAGCAAAAAGAAAACAGATCAGGGGAGGTGGTGCGGCATACTGTAAAGCGCAATCGCTGAGAAGGCGCCACGTCGTCATGTTACAACACGACTTTCACACCGACTTTGAACATGACAAATAATAAATACACAAACAAATAAGCTTTCTTCTATCGGAAGCAAAAAAGCCGCACCCATTAGTGTCCATTTGTCTTCGTATGGTCGCACAGAGTGTTCTTCCACAAATTCTCCGTAACCAATTTTAGAGCCGTTCATGCTTATACGAGGTGAAGGATTTTGTAGAATGTGTGCAATGTCGTTCTTCACCTACAAAACTAATATGTCGTGCTTATTGTAATCCCGAAACCAGGCGAGGATCTCTGCATTATTACAGAATACACGTGTCGTGTCTTTTGGTTTTTCGGCAGTATCTTGACAAAAACCAAAAGACTGCCAACATGAAAAAAAGGTCCTGTTACTCATTGATGTTTTCGTCTCGGATTGTCATGATAAGAGGCAATTCTCAAGCTCAATACTCACTGTTGAGTTGATTTTTGAACTCACTAAATAGTAGCAATTGGTTCATAATAGAAAACCAAATACACACCGTAACTTGAGCTGTAGCAGTTGGAGGAGTGGACGAAAATGACTGCAAAACAGTATCCAAGGAATCTTCTCGAGGTGGAACCCAAGTAGATACCACCTAAGAAGGAGAGTGATATATTTATATGCTTGATTGATTCATTAAAGAAAAATAAAATAGAATAGTGGTGAGTATAATAAGAATAATACAAAAAACAAATAAAAAAGAAAGTGTGGTAATTCATTAAAACTGTCGCGCGGTGATTGAACCACACGAGAGTTCAAATGAATTGCCTTCTAAAAAGAGCAAGGATAAGATCGCATTTCATCTAATTACAACCACCTCTAAAATTATGATGCGCAAATTTTTTTGGATTCCTAAAAAAAAAGAACTTCGAACTAATTTGGAATATTCTTTCTTAAGATACACGAAAAAATCTGATCCTTTTTCCCATTCAGCAGATTTTTGCCTCAGAAAGACAGAGATTGAATACGGGATGGAGGGCTTATGTCTTCTAATTATAATGGGTTAATCTCCCATTTTGGAGCACCAGGCTTATTAGAGCGTTATGATGTACTTTTATAGTCACTCTACCGATTTCACGTGCAAATATTTCACATATAAAGTCAAATAAATAGTAAAATTGTAACAAAAAATCAAAAGGAATAAAAAGAATTAGAAGAAAAAGCAAAAAAAAAAAAGCAATTTCATTACCTACAATTAGTGATTGGCAACTGTTACTCAATCTCATCAACATTATCTATTGCTTGTATTCATTCATAACTACTTATTAATCTATTGTGATAATATTCTGAATCTTAGAATTTCGGGAACACAATAAACTCATAGGTCACTTCATTACAACCACATTTTTGTGCATATTCTTGCAGCTCTTTGCGCTGCGACTGTAAGTAGATTTTGAAAAAAGAGAAAAAGAAAGAAAGTGAACAAATAGTTAACACCTGTTGAACATGAGGGATAGTATCCAACTCAATATGAGTTTTTACAGAGTTCTGAGAGTTACAATCGAGCTTCGGTTTTTTGTTTGCCACGCCTCCTATTTCCTTGCGTTTGGCAAGCTCAGGGCTGAACAGTATTAAAACAGTATAAAAGAAAGAGTAAAAATCATAATAGAAAGATTTCTTACATGCATCCTAGGATCTTATTTATTTGGGACTGTACATCTATAGAGAGATCAGCTGAACTCGTTGCTAATGCTTCGTGACCTCAAGCAAGATAGGATAAACCAAACAGGAGTAAAGAAAAAGAAACGCTTGCTACCATTGGCTAAGTCCTCAAATTTAGATGTAGACATAACTTCTGGCGTAAGAAAATGCAAACGGTGGTGGTGCTCCGCGCTGTTGTTCCCTTCTTGTTTCATTTTCTTTAGTTCTTGGTTGAAACTATCGCAAAGTTGTTTCCATTTCTCTGACACGTGGTCCTCTAAAGCAGAAAAAATCTATTTGTATACCAGTTCGGCTCTCTATTAAAGGAAGGTACTTTGCAAACACATGAGTCAGCAAGGATGTATCCATCACCTTGATGATTCCCAAAATATATTCAGAACGCAAAAGAGAATGATGTCAATATGCTCGATTTGAAGTACAAACTAAGAACTCCAATTTCCAATATTTCCCACACGTGTGATGAAAAATCTGGACATTGCGATGTTGAACCGTCGACCGAGTAGATGCAGCTACCAGTAGCAAAAACTCCTACCAAGCTACGCCCTCCTCCCCCAAGAACAAATTAACTCTATAAAAATGAATGACAACGTAGGAGAAGTAGCAGTCAGGATTTCTCCGAGAAAAAGAGAAGACTTCAATAACCATCCACTATGAGAAGTCACTACAGGAATACAGGATTTTCACAGAGTAACCTAAGTTGTTTTAAATTCAAAAGAACTAGCCATTTATAGCAGCTGCTCCGGGCAAGCTGTGCATTCTTTCTGCAATTTTTGAAAAGTAAATTTTCCTCAAACTGGAATTCAGGTAATGAGGATGACCATAGTGCCACAATGCTGGGATCTCTTTCACGCATCGAATGAGCTGATCCACCATGTCTGTTGACCAAATCAAAGCTGAAATACATGGAAGACTACTATTAACGAAACAAAAACACGACAGCAACTGATAAGGAACGGACCAGAGGTTGCAGAACGAGGTACGTCTGCATTTTCATCCATAGTCGTCTTCATATTTTTTTCGACCACCGAAGCAACATCGGGGTCTGTAGAAATGAAATAATAGAATAATAGGGAAACATCATCATGAGCAACATCACAGCATCCTTTATCACAATCCCCACACAAGAAAGTTCAATGCTTTGATGTTTGGAACAATGCCGATACATGGCGGAGATAGTCTCAAAGTGAAAAGTTTTGTTTTCCATTTGCCACATTCCCAGTGCGAATTTTCGCTCTTCAGCTGTCTCATTCAGAGGAAGGAAGGGTTTCTTATTGAATGACTAATAGTTACCATTAAACGATGTTGGTGCTAATAGTTACCATTAAACACTTTTTACAATTTTGCCCTATAATGAATATAGGTCCGTTAGATGTGCACCACTCTATCCACTACTCACCAGCGAGTCCATCTAAGCCATTCAATTAAGAGTGGTTAGGATAAATAAATAGGCAGTTTAACAGCACAAAATCTAACCCCTCCCCAAGACGTGAAACCATAAAATTGTCCTCGAAGTAAGGCGTTAGGCAGCGCTAGATTTTCTTGTACACTTCAAACATGGTTCCAGATGAATTCGCTTCACTACTTTCTACTCACAAAAAAGAAAAATTAGTTCAGTTCGTCAACTGCATAGTGGAAGTTTACACAGGTGCTGTTCCAAACGCGAACAGCAAGGAAAATAGACTTTCGGCATCCTACGCAAAAGTTCGTAGATCTGTCAAAGGGCAAGAGAGGAAGAAAATTTTGCTACGGGAAAAATTTAACCGATGTACCCCTCGATACCCTTCAAATATACTGGATAGATCCGGGTGGTAATCTTATGCGAAACCTTTGGCATTGAGAAAGAAACTCAGACACTAGTTTGAAGTCATCCAAAGAGCTAATAATCCATAAAACTTAAATCTTAAGCACTCTTCAATAACAGATATCATAAAAAGCTCAATGCTCAGGCATCTCTGAGTTGTCCGCGTCAAAGTAACAACATTTATCCTCTTTCAACCAGCGATATTTTCAGTAACTCTCCAAATAGCTTACATGTATATCATCTAGATTTAAAGCACTTGAGATATATTCGTGTGGTTGCTCTTGAGTGAAGATAAGTTAAGCTTTATTTCCACGTATGTCGAGTCACCCATAGTTTTTTTTATACCTTTTTAAAAACTCCCCACTCTCCAGGTCTATTCCTACAGCCATTAGGTGTCACCGAAGTCACTGTTATGAAGGTAAAAGAAATAGTGAAAAAACGAAAGGACTAAACAAGCAACAATGATAAAAATCGAATAATATACCTCCAGAAACACCACTTTGGCTTTTGTCTGGTAAACTTTGGCGATCAGGATTTTCTTGTTTGATAGTTACAGATTTTCCATTCGTTAGTTTGGGGCGAACAACTAGAATTACAAATAGTACGAAAGGAAATTCAAGAAAAGAGCATGTTAGTATACCTTGTTCTTCCTCTAATCCTTTGCTGTTTTTTGCATTCACTATATCTGAAAGAGCACGTTCTGGCACCACCGTTGGGACTCTTCGAGGACGACCTCTTTTGGCAGTTGCTTTTGGCCGAACTGCTTCTGAAAAGATATGTTAATATAAGGTAAGGCTCTTCCATTAATTGGGACGCTAATCCGTCCAGGCAAAATGTCTAACCAGAATCGACGGAACTGGTTTTTGATTTGTGGTAAATCATCATATCCGCTCGATACGTTCCACATCCTTTTCTGGAATTTTTGTTCAGCTCAGTCTAAAAGTGTTTCTTTCCAAAAGATGTATGGACGCCACAAATAATGCATGTATATAGGTATTATAATATAATATGGTATAAAGAATGAATGGTACAAAGAATAAATAATATGAATGATAAGAAGGTTGGCGCCTAACAATTTTGTGGTATAATGATGAAAGAAAGTGGCAACGCTGATCGAGGAAGCGCCTAGTCGCCAAACTAGTGTTTCTTAATGTTTACACATTTCTTTCCGCTGAAGCGTTCTCACCGCTAGTTGCAACAACTAATACTGGCTTTCCATTCATTGCCTTTTCAGGAAATGAGAGTGTAAGATGTATAATAGGGTCAAAACGACATGAAGCACAGTGCAGTTGCGTAAGCGGTTGCGGTTGAAGCTGTGCGGCGAAGCGTAGCGGTTATGATCGAAGGAGCACTCTTGTTAACACCATTCTTTCTTGCAGTTTGCGATGGTCCCACCTCGATTCCAAAGCTAGCTCAACCGCGCCGCTTCGAGCGCAGCCGCTTGCGCAACTGCACCGTGCTTTACGACGATTTGATCCTACTGTATACAGTAGGGACTCTGCTTCGCGTTGAAAACAAGAATATAGCTTTACCTGAAAGCATCATTCGGGAAATTTGAGGCATTCGGTTCTTTTCTGTGTTAAATAAGATTTGGGACGTAGCATGCAAGCAAAAATGTAAAAACTTCCTCTACAACTCTGAAAAAGACGATCAGGAGCGCTCACACTGATCTCGATTTCTGGGTTTTCAGGTGTTAATCAATAGATAATTACAAAGGAACCCATTACACCTATGGGTATGAGTGACGAAAAAAACGCCATCGAATGAAGTAAAAATTTTCCTGGTGGCTGTCTTTGAATTTATCGAACTATGGCCCGTAACTAGCACTATGCCTTATCATTTGCACGAACTACAGCTAGACTGAATGTAATGCAGTTCAGTAGAAGAGCACGGCTCGTTATCTTTTAATGAGTGTCAACTATCAAACAAGGAATGATCAGATTACAATTACTAAAATAACGTGTACAGATCCCATATTTAAAAATTGAAGCTACAAACAAGTGATTCAGCGTCCCATCACATCTAATTTTTTTTACAAATCTCTTATAGGAATGTTTCCAAAATCATAAAAACGACCACCTTTATCTCCTGCAACTCTGCTTCAGTTTCCGCGTAAAGGGTTGTCAGTTCTATCAGAACTTCTGGTGTAAGGCTGCTAAAATTACACTTTGGACGAAAATCAACGCACTTACAGTTCTTCAATTGGCATGGGCCCGGAAGACTTGTTAGAAAAGGCTAGCCAAACGCAACATACAACCAAAGAGTGGTTGGATGTTCAGGGTGGAAAACATGTGACGGTCATCCGAACTCAAACCTGGCGTAAACGACTATCAGATATAAAAAAAAACCCACCCTAAGTACTGCACACCATTTGCTCCAAATTCGTTATGGAATCCCATGACTCCTTTGAAGCGCCATTCAAAAGATGGTCTTTCTACAGCTCGCATGTACATCTCCACCATCCAACACCACTTTTCGAGAACAGACCATTCTAAAACGTCTATTAGTCGAGCAGATCTGAGGTGACGAGTTAAAATGTTAAACAGAATAAAAGACCAAATGCGCCAAAAAGAAACGAAAGATTTAGCATGCAACAGAGAAGAAACTACCACGTTCTATTTTACTCTTACTAGGATAAGAAAAACTGTCAATGCAGAGAATCCTGCACAACAAACATATAGAAGCTGTCCTACGTAGGCGAAGTTGGCTTATTGCCGCTTTAATAAAGAGTATTTCACAAATGTTCACTTGTTAACGTTCACTATGCATGCAAGATTTCTAGAATTGACGAAGTATTTCAGAGAAAAAAAAAACACACACCATTCATGCGTATATCCTGGTTCGAAAGAATATCGGCAATTTCGCGAAAATAGTACATGGTTCTCTCTTTGCTGGTTCGAAAGCGTGCATCCCATAGAGCACGTCTATCCTTGACAAGAGCTACCAGGATTCCCCGCAGTGTGTCATTCCATACAGGACGTTCCTAAAGGAACATAAAATTCCAATTTCTTTCTGTACAATATTCACAGTAATCCAGTGGATGAAATACATTTATGCCTGTATGCACTGCACATAGTTCAGCTCGATTAAATACGACCAAGACTAAGACTTTTTTACACTTTTATTTGCTTCACCAAGAGATTAATATGGAGTATTCATCTCGTAAGCGGATATGCAAACAAGCTGAGCATTCTATGAAGAAGGCCCTTTACACAATCAGAATCGCTGTCCTTGGAATCTACTGTGAGTCCGCCATGAAATCGAACGGAAAAAAAACCCTCGAAAACTAATGGCTAAAATTCGCAATAGGAATCATCGTTATGTAGCAAATTCTTTTATTCAGATCTCTAAATCATAACAAACAACAGAATCGTCATGCTACCTAAAAGACTTCCTATCCTTAATACTGCAGTCGAGCAACAAATTTGTGTGATATGTTTGAAGAATCGAGGAACGTGTGGTGCTGATGTTAAAATGCCCCAATATCGATTGAAAACGAAAGCAGCTCAAGCATCACTCATCCAATAATTTTTCCACCAGACATTACAATTTGTAACTCAAATTTATCTTCCAAACTTTGATTTTTGGTTTTGCAGAAAGAGTACAAATGAACACAATCGCCTTATTGGATGCCGTAGTGCAGGTTCAACTTCTTTTATTCAAAAGAAGTAGCAAATATTTGTTACCATTAAGTTAAACTGATGAACCTAAATGAATGAACTCACAAAAATTGTGCGCGAAACTCAACAATAAAGAAGCAATAACACGTGTTTAGAGAATGACTTGGAAATCCTCCGTTATGAATGTCGAAAAAAAAACCCTTAGTCGAAAAGATGCACACATCGCTTACAGTAAATCTGCAACGGTACTAACTGGAAGCTCGTGCCTATGCAAGCAACTGTTTTTTCTTCTACTCGTGTACAAAAGTATAGCGTAACAAAGATCATGCTGACATCGCCTCGGTGATATATAGTGAAACTTATGACACTTAGAAGAAGGGTCTTAAGGGAAAAAAACAAAGAGACGAAGATCTAAGCTCCACTAATTTAACATGATGTAAATGCTAATCCTTCCAATCGAATTCCTTTTAATTCCCTCTGAACGAGGAGATTTTTGGGAAAGAACACAATGAATCCTTACCCAAGTAAGATCACTGAGAAAAGAGGGATCGGCACTTAATATTAAGTAAATAATTACAAACAAACCCGTAGGGATGCTTCTTCTACACTCAGTGCCTTTGTGGCCTCCGATTTACGGCGAGACATAGCACGCTACTATAAGCGGCAATGTGTGGGACTCACGACCTGTAAACACGCACTTTGCAACACATCGCACTTTCACTGTCAGAATATTTTCCGCTGAAAATGTTATGGATGCTACGAAAAACAAGGAAAATGCACAAAAATGAACTCACAACAAGCGATTCACGGGAACAAAGTGGACATCGATCGATGTGGGGACGTGGCCCCCGGCCGGCTCCACCTTCTTTCGGACGCCACGCCCACTGGGAGTGGCGCTGACGGCATGCGCTGACGTTGAGGCGAAGGTGTCGTCGTCGGGCATTGCTCCGCCCCCATCGCTAGGATTACGCCCTCAACCCCCGTCCCCCGCTCCTCGACCCCCGTCCATCGCGGCGCGCTATCGGCGATCAACAATTCTGCGTTGGTGATGCGTGAACTCTACCACAGAACCATCGTAGTCGGAGTGTAGTCGACCCTCGACAGTCTACCAGTTCCAGGAGATGGAACGGTATTTGTGGAGAATGGACTGTGGTCACATTAAATCGGCTCCAATCGGCGTATTTTCCTTGAAGAGCTCAAACGTGCTCATCAATATTCACAAAGTTCAGTGAAACCATGGAAAACTCGACGACAACTGCCAATTCCTCACGAGAACTTTTGTCGACAGATGTAATTTGTCTGGAAATTAAGTGCTTTAAACCCGGAACATTGATAAGATCCCTAGTGAGAGTGTTAAAGCTTCTTTTTACTTCTATTGAACTGTTGTTTTATCGATAGACTCTAGGCCATCCTACGACATTTGCTTAGCAAAAATTTGCTGCCGATAAGGGAGCGAATAGAATAAGACGTAGCAAGATATAGTATGTGCGAATTGTTTACTACTTATGAACCAAGGTGGATTTTGTCGGTTTAACAATCTAAAGGTATGAAAACGTAGAAAATATTTAAGAAAATAAATCGTGCAATAGAAGATGTGAGATATAGGGGCCATTAAAGGCATCACCCCACGAATCTGGAGTGGTACGGATTTCAGGTGGAGTATTCTTATGCGGGATCGTAGATTAGAGAGAGGGAGTGATTCCGTCCATTTCTTCCTAATTGCCGTAAAAAACGGCCCGGAAGATACGGCTTCGAGCGTTCCGGCGCGGCACTTTCTACAACGAGTTGGATTGGGACACGCCAGCCTTGCGCGCGCGCCGCATCTTCCAGGCCGTTTTTACGGCAATTAGGAAGAAATGGACGGAATCATCCCCCTCTCCGTACCACCTCAGATTTGTGGTGTGATGCATTTAAGCTAAGAACAAATTGTTCACATTATTGATTGGTGATGACAATTTCTACAATAGAGCGTTTCTCCACAACTTTTCTTGGGTTTATTTCATATTAAAGGGGTGGGTGTGGCGCAGTCGGTTAAAGGTCCGTTGTAGTCACAAGGTCGACGGTTCGAAAACGCCCTAGTGTAGACCAAACCCTTCATCCCTCCAGTGGCGAGAAATTGGTACCAGACCTGTCTGGGAGAATAAAAACACTGACTTGATCATCGGCTGGCCTCCGCAAGTCATTGTATAGGCCAACACGCGTTCCAACACCTCAACTATTACGAATTGTAGTAAAACCCGTTGGTGCGTCCCAAATGGATTGATACGCCAGTGACTTTATCCTTGCCTTTTACTTCACATTGAGGGATAAGGACAAAGAATAAAGTGCTCAGCATTAACGAATCCCTTTAGGATGTACAACGTGTTCGACTTCAGTTTGTAACCGCAGAAGTTTATGAACGCATATGCACCCTACATAGTGTTTTTTTTTAACATTTAACGCTTAACATTTAACATTTTTACATTTTTTAGCGGAGGTTAATCGTTGTTTCAAGTCAGTGTTCTTACCCTAACGGTCAAATATGATACCAATTCATGAACCGCGGCTCAAGGACATGAGGATTGTATTGTAGGAATACAAGGATAGAGGCTAGGGGATAGGAGGAGGGAGTGGGAAGGGGGATCGTAAGTGGGTGGAGAGGTGGAGAGTGCGGATAGAGCAAGGCACGATGATCAGGATAAAATGAAACGAATTCTAGGTGCAGAATGGTGGTATGGCAGTTTAGGATTTGATTGAGTTAAGGATTGGACGTATTTCAGACGGTGCTGCTGATTGAAGATTAAATATAGAGTAAATCTAAGTTATTTTAGGACTTTAGAAAATTAGAACAAAGCTTTCCAAAGTTTCTACTTTCAAATGTCAGCATTGCTGAAAAAGTTCAGGATTTGTTGGAAGATGGATGAATAATAAGAAAATTTAAGTTAATTGCACGTCTTAGGAATGAACGACAGAATTTTTGTATAAGGCATTGTGAAAAACGTTGCTTTCGTGTTGTGACCCCTACAGTAGTTGAGAATACGGCGGTGAGGAGATAATATGTTAAAAATGATTTATTGCACCATGCGTGCCCATCCCAAAATGGACATTTTTGCAAATTTTTGTTCCCCTGAGCGGCATTTGATGTAGTCGGTGTTGTGTCGATGGCTCACCCCATTCATAATCATATGTTGTGGTGTGAAGCAGCCAAAGAGTCCACATCACTCGCACAGAAAAGACACTTATGGTAAGGAGAGCAGGAAGACTTGACCGAAATGCACTAGTAACCTGACTAGTCCTGGTCTAGGCATCACCCCACGAATCTGAGGTGGTACGGATTTCAGGTGGAGTATTCATATATCATATTCGTATATCGGGATCGTAGATTAAGGGGAGTGGGGTGATTCCGTCCATTTCTTCCTAATTGCCGTAAGAAATGGCTCAGAAGATACGGCTTCGAGCGTTTCGGCGCGCTATTTTCTATAACGAGTTCGATTGGAACGATCCAGCCGTGTGCACACGCCGCATCGTCCGGACCGTTTTTTACAGCAATTAGGAAGAAATGGACAGAATCACCCCCCTCTCCGTAATCTACTATCCTTTATAAGAATACTACCCCTGAAATCTGCACCACCTCAGATTCGTGGGGTGATTCCTTTAAACTCTCATTTCCGTCAGTTCATCACCCTTTATGAAAGTTTAGGATCCAGTATTAATCCCAGCAGAGGATGAACGAATTCGTTACCTAGTTGCTTCGGTTTGACAGCCAACACCTTTGGACCATTACGTAGGACAACACTAAAGATATGAGTGTAAGTAGAACTGATGTTTAGCTATTTTTTTGACTTCTGATCACAAGAAATGCTGAGAATTGATTGGTTTTCTGGCTAGCTTCGACTATTAGAGCTTAAAGGGAATAGGAGTAAAAAAATCCGCCTTCCTTGTCTTCCTAAAGTACCAGTTCTGTTAACCAATAAGTTCATCGTTGCTCTGAAGGAACGAGAATACGCTTCGTAAATAAGCTTCTCCTATAACTTCTACACATTGTGTATGAAAAAAGTAAATTTCAAAAAAAAAGAGAAAAGTTGACTCCGATCGGGTGAGATGTGGTACTTAACACCAGCAGACCATAATTGCCTAGTTCCATCTCCTTCACAGCTCCAACGTTGCTGCGACAGTTCCTTTTTACAACCAATTTACTGCATTGGAAATTTCCTGTGTTTCGAAATCGTCATGTCGATAATTTGCTCTAGCATCAATCCCAAGGTAGAAAATATTCAATATAGATTGTTGTGATTCTCACGTGCTGTTCCATTTCGACGTCTTCGAAGCATCGACAGCACGGACGAATGGTGACGAATTGTGACCTTTTCTTATTATGAATGTAGCTAGAGGTTCCTACATCATCTGCACGGTCGACGGTTCGACACTGTTCAAAGTGAACCATACCTTTCATCCGTAAAGTTCTGGAAACTGATACCAGGGCTTGCAGCACTTTCTAGCACCTTCATACTGATAAGGAGGAATTTCGTCTCGTCCTTTGTTTTCAGAAGCACCGAAGAAGGCGCTCTGAGTTGACCCCGAATTTTGAAATGTCTTCTTCAGATTAGCACGGTTGCCTCACAGCGACTGCATTGTCAGCGTTGAGGATTCAGTTGAGATCTTATAAGCTTTCCTTGTCTTCGCATGCATTTTCAAACTTCATCGCTCTTGGCGTCCATCATTCGTTCTCACAGCCAGCTGACAACGCAACTTCTTTTTCAGACGGTTCTTTTTCCTGAAGTCATAAATAGTGCGGGGACGCATACAGAACTAACTGTATGTGAGTCTAGTTTCCGCACATGCAAAGGTCAACTTCTTCTTGGGCGTCAAAACCAGGAGCGTTTTCTTAGCAGCGTCCTGAATCCAGCTACTGAAAAACTTGTCGTCATGCATTCCCTAGTTGGTCCGTAACTGACTATTATTCGACAGCCGTTGTCAGAACTTCTTCCTACATTTAACTTTTAGACCTCCCGACCTGAGCTTCGGTTGATATGAAACTCCACGCCTCCTTTTCTGAAACCGTACCGTTAAGCTGGTTAGAGATGGGCAGTGGTCAGGATCGAATGCGACGTGCAGCGCGACATTGAATTATCGGATATCCGAAGGAGAGATGTTCGTTATCAGAACGTAGCTGAGCTAAAGTTTGAGAGTTGGGATCCTCTGCTTGCGCTGCTCTTTTGGCGTTAAAGTTGTTGTCCCTTGCCACGTGAGTTGATTCAGTCAATGATTCATCTTAAGCGTGGAAGCAAGTTCGTCTGCTTGGGAAAGTCTACCAGACTGTTCCCGTTAAACGATGTTTGTCTCGGGGGGTGATGCCACTTCCCGAGCACATCGGATTGTTGTTCGAGACCTTCTTTGCATTCGCATTAGATCTGACAATTACTGCCTGCTGGCTTGATATCTTGGGTACCAACGTATTGAGGTCATCATAAAAGGCGTCCTTGTTGTTTGTCCTCAGCGGTTTCTGAGTTGCACGAGCACTTACGACCCAGAGTTTTAGTCCTCGACGATCTCGCAACCGTATACAGGTGCACCTATCGACGTCGATCCAAACTCCCCCACCAGTTTTTAGTCATTCCTCACAGCTATTGCGCAGCCCCTACTTTCTTCTCGTCGACATCACCGCACTAGATGGCGTAGTTTTCGATAGTGATAATCCAGAAGTCTCAGATGCGTGCTTATACAGTTCAGGAAACGGTCCATGCAGATCCACAGGTCTGGTTAGAGGAGCTTGTTGAAGTTCAAATAGGAAGGAATTCCATTCAGGACCTTCTCCTCAACCCATTAGAATACTCTAGTAGGTGCAATAGAGGACGAAACCGTTGATATCAGTAAGCATTGTCGAACAGTTTAAAAGCATGTTTCAATAAAGTGTGACTCCTATCATCTAATATGTAAATGCAGTTGATTTTTTATTCAGTAAGGAACAGAACCTCGTGATCATCCATGCGGAAATCTGCGAAGCTTTTTGCTCATTTTGACGACGAACAATTGTTTCAGCCCATTTATAAGTACATACTCCAGGAATTCTTCCTGATCTTCTCTGGGAGTTGTCAGTTTTTGCGGTTTTCAACCGTTAGTAAAACTTAAAGTGAAGAGGAAATCCTATTTTTCAGAAATCAGATCTGAAGGATTTCCACGGAATGTGGATCTTTCATCAGTTTCAGTTCATTTTATTATGGGAAGTATTAGTTAAATAATTCCCATACCAAACCTAAACCAGAGTCGAAGATCTTCTTCCGCTCTTTCTTCGGCTTCGGCCTCAATGCTTCAAAAAGAGAAAGGCTTCGAAAATTTCCTTATTCAGTTCACTTACTACTCATAGTGCGGATTCAGACACGATCAGGATAAGCGAGTATTTTTAACTCTTTCTTGTTTGGTTTTGAACTTAGATCCTCAGGATCTAGAGAGGTTGAAAAGTCGTAAAGAATCCTCCTTTAGATTCACTTGTCTTCTTGATTTTGGTGGCAATGTCAGGAGTAGACGAGGCCTGGTGAGGAGCTTGCTCGTTAGACCTTCCTAACGCGTCAAATAGTTAAGTTAACGGTTTGTCGAGGTCTAACGTTAAAGGCATCACCTCAAGAATCTGAAGTGGTACGGATTTCAAGTGGAGTACTTGTAGATTAATGAGAGGGGGGTGATTTCGTCCATTTCTTCCTAATTGCCGTAAAAACGGAACCGAAGACGTGCACAAGGCTGGCGCTCTCCAATCGAACCTGTCGTAGAAAGTAGCGCGCCGGAACGCTCGAAGCCGTGTCTCCCGTTCCGTTTTTACGGAAATTAGGAAGAAATGAACGGAATCACCCCTCTCCATAATCTACTATCCCGTTTACGAATACTCCACCTGAAATCCGTGCCACCTAAGATTCGTGGAGTGATGCCTTTAAGTCAACAAACCTCCATTCATGATGACTCCACAAGTTTAAAAAAAACGATTGGATCTTTTCTTTTTGTGTACCGAACAATGCTATCGGGAAATCTGACTTAATAAGGTCGATTAACGAGTTACTTTGTTAAAATCAGGGATGTTCTGTCTGTATAAATTGCTGCTGAGCTATTTCCATTTTTCTACTTATTATCTTTTCGAATTATTTATCAACGCACTCAACACGCTCCACCGAATTCGAACAATAGGCGCCGCCGTAATAAAGTTGACGGAAAAGAGACAAACATGAGGATTTCAGTTAAAAATTCAAAGCAATCGGTATTGCTTTTGCAGCAGTACTATTGTACTTGTTAGGACCAACGTTCTTGAGTCAATTTAACATTAAACGCTTGAGGTTTATGACAGCAACAATGAAACAACCTGCGGGGCTAGCCGATGTATTTTAATCCTCCCAGACAAGTCTGGTACCAGTTTATCAACTAGGGAGGGATAAAGTGCTTGGTTGGCCGTCCGTCGGTTTCAAACCACCGATCAGTGTGCAGTCAAAGCCGAACCTTTTACCGATTGGGCTACACGGGTGCAATTTCAATGTAGTTCTGCAAGAAAAAAAGAAAAAAAGAAAATGATGTTGAAAATGGATGGTTTATATTCATTTTGTATAAGATTTGATTGTTGTACTTGTTTTGAAGGTGTTTGATTCCATAACATCACTGCGTTTCTTCGTCTTATTTAATTTATTTAAATTTGATTCACATGGATCGTTCTATAATTATTTTTATTTCGTGATTATTTCCATTGCTTTATTGCGCAATGCAGACAAGTGAAAAAAAAAAACAAAAGAAACTAGAGCGGTTCCTTTAAGGTGTTGACACTATTCTAGAATATTCCAATGATACATGAAAAGGCAGCCTTGGTTGTGTGAATAACATAGGTTGGAATAAGCTGGAAAAACAAGCCTGCAGAAATTTTGAAGAGAAATAAGGCAAGTTCACGGGAAAAAGTTTTGATCTTCAGATTTTCCTTGTGAGGTCAAAAATTTCATCTTACTCTCCTACATCTTGTGGATTCCAACTGTTACCGTTAAACGGCGTCTAATCCATGATTTATTCATACAGAAATGGTTGTTCCTTTGAAATTCGAGGATTCACAGGGGTAGGGTAGATCTCTGAATCGCCCTTTTTGCTAGTACATTAATGGGATGCTCCTTGCAGATATTGTGCGCTCAATGATGCTGACGGCAACATTTTCATCCTAGTCAGAAATCCTCTAGGTTTCTGAATCGTAGCTGGGAAGAAAGCTGGGAAGAAGGTGAGCCGGATCTTCTTGGTCTTCTTCTCTATATCACACCTCTACTTTAATATGCTCTCCAATCCGTTCATTTCATTTTGCTGAGCTGTGCAATAATTTGTTCAGGTTGGGTCCCTTAGTCGATGGAGCATCAAACTCTCATTCGGTTTTCAAGAAAATCGTGTTTTTCGGATTTAATTCCGGAGGTATATTCAAGTTAGAATGACATGAATCTCGGTGCAATTGAACTAGCGGTTGAAATCGAGGTGGGACCACTGCACACTACAAAAATGAGAGGTGCTAACAAGGGTGTATCGTAATCGTTAGCTCCATTGCGGCGGTTCGAGCGCAGCCGCTTACGCAAGTACACCGAACATCATGTCGTTTTGACACAACTATACCTTCAGTGGTGAATGGGTTCAAACGGGTGAATGCGATGGGACCTCGGTTGGGCGAGGGAAGCGGAAATGGAGTTACTGTTAAGCAGAAGAGGATAGGTTTCGGAAGGTACGTTACCCGGTTGGTGACTTTTGGCGTCAGCAGCGTAGGAATAATATGTTCAGGAATGATATTTTCAATAATGTTACAGTTGCAAATTGGATTCGTGTTTTCTTGTTTTATCAACGAAATTTTGGTGGAATTTCATTTGTGACCTGACGTTTCGAGACGACCTCGTCTTTATCAGAGGTGTGAAAATGGTTCAAGGTCTTCTATACTATGAACATCCCATCAAATTCCTCTTCTCTCCTTGCCAAGCATCGATATCGTTCTAAGTAAACACCACTGAAACTCCAGAAGAAAAAAAAAACGTACAAGAAAAAAAAAACAAACTGACCAGTGTCACCGATTCGCGGAGCGGCTGAACCACCGCATAACTTACGGTGTTTATAGTCGAGTCAAAACGACATGAATCACGAGTGTAGTTGCGGTGAATTTGCGTACACGCTTGAAACGGCGCGGTGGAGGCAGCAGTTGGGACCGAGTTGGGACCGTCGCAAACTGCAGCGATGGGTGGTTGTGTCAGCGAGGGTTTCATCACGCTCCTAGCCGCTACGTTCCACCCAAACGCCTCGAGAGAACTCGCGTACGCAATTGCGTCCGCGGCTTCATGTCGTTTTGACCCTACTATATTACAGTTACGTTTTACCGTTGTGTTTTTTTTTAGTTGAGAACCAACAAACACTTAATACTACATAAAAATTCTTCTTTCAATCATATTTCTGATTTTTAGTTGATGATTAAAAGCAGGCAACAGCGGAAGCACGTACTGAAAATCTACAATCCTGACATTGGTTGTTCATTTTAAACGATACATACAGGTCAAATATTGACATAAGAATCAATCAGCCGTGCTAGCTTTCAAATTGTTCGACTTCGATTTTTTTTCTTGTATTCATAGTTTCATGGATTCCTTTTTTCCTCACTATTAAATATCACCACTTATTTTACTTTTGGATTAGCGTCTTTCTCCTGCTGAGGATCCTTAAAGGAGGCTAATCTAGAAGTGGATTTTCTAGGAAGAGGCAAAACGATCCACCTTTTTTCAAAGTTTAGCCTCTATCCTGTTTTTATGACATACTTTGAATAAAGACGAATACGAATAGCATATAATGAACTTTCTCATGCGACATAAAACGACAATTCCACAAATTTTCCGTTTTTCGCACACTCCGACATTCTCAAATCGTAGTTCTCAGGTAATACGTGGGTATGGGATCTGGCAACAATGAAAAATTAAATGCCAAGGATACGACGGTGCAAGTGTATTTAAGCGCAAATTACGTTGCTCGTGGCGGTGTCAAAAGGTGGAATGTACGATGAAAATCGACCGCCGTGTTTCCTGAAAAAAAGAAAACCACAAAGAATAATTTTCAATAATGGCGTCTGAACAAAATTTGTTTACAGATTCATTAGTCATTTAACAAACATTGTTGTCGTCGAACGTTTTATCACATGGTACAGTTTTAAAGCATGTATTCTGTACTAAAAAAAATTAAAATGATAATTACAGAAACTGTACTACAGAAGACCAGATTTTTTTTTGAAAATGGGTTGGTTTCATTTTGGTCTCCATGAAGTCTCAGGAAAATTTACCGAGGTACTGGATAAAGCGGTTGAAAATTACAAATTCCCTAAAAAAAACAAATTAAAATTCAGCTACGGCACAGTAATTGAAAAAAAAAAGAAAAACGGGAAGAGACATAACACAATATATGATAGTTATTCAGAATCCAATTTATCCAGAAATTTCTTATCTTCTCTCTTGAGAAAATCTCTCTCTTCGTCTCCTAAGAAAATTATATTTACCAGTACTTCTTGAGCGTCTATATTCTGTATATTATGTACTTTTATATTTACTTATACTATTTTATTTATATTATTTAACTTCTATATTCGTATATATTATTCTATATTTCTCACCCACACAATGACTTCGACGGATACTCGTAAAGAACTTTACTAAAGTATTTATTTTATTTTATTTATTTTATCTTGCCATACAGGTATTAAATTAACATATTTCTATAGTATTATTATTTATTTCTGTAGTATTTCGTATCTAAAAAGAAATATTATTGATTATTAAAAATCTTCTGAGAAAGGTGAAAAGCAGTGAAATTCTTAAAATCACAACGGGAGAAAAAGAAGAGGAAAAAAAGAGAGAAAGAAAGAAGGGAGAAGAAAAAGAAAAAGAAAATAGACGAGCTCAAATGCTGAATTTACATGGTGCTAGATCTCCATATCGTCCAGCTCGCAAATAAATTCAGAATTATCACTCGTCATCGTAGGAGGAGGAGGAGGAGGAGGAAGAAGGAGGAAGAAGAAGAAGGAAGTTGAGCTTGAGCTTGAGCTTGAGCTCGAGCTCAAGGCAGCTCGAGTTGGTCGAGTTCCCTTACGAAGCCTCGCCACCGACCACAAACGCGCTTCACCACCAAACTACAAAACGGGGGGTGCATGCACACTGGAATAATTGCTATCGAATCGATCAATTCACCGATAAAATTCTGTTGCCATAGACCGCCATGCAGCACATTCATTGCATGATTCACTACAGATGATCACAATTAAAACATGGGCCCAGCAACGTGTGTTCGCCTGTGAAAATCGCCGCCGCCACAGCTTTGTGGTGTTGGATGGTAACTGGCGCTGGTGGTGCTGAAGTGAAAGTGTGGAGAATTAGTCGACGATGGATTTTTGTGATCGAATGAAATGATGAGCGGATAGAGGTTGGGTTTATCGTCGATGTTTCAACTATCTACATGAAATTCCTCATTTACAGTAATTTCAAACTTAAATTCAGTGATTTCCCATTCGACAAACAAGGAAGCAAAGAACAGCGGGAAGAAAAATGTCCTCCTCTTCGCTTAGAAAAAAAGTTTTGAAGTAATTTTAAAAGTATAGTTTTGAAAATACTACGAAAAAAATGGCTTGTTTTCAAAATTAAAATTTTTAGGTCACAAAAAAATTAAGATTTTAGATTTTTAGATTTTTATTTTATTTTTTTATGATTTGTAAGTGTTATACTATTACATTTACATTATTTAGAATGAATGTACAAAAATAGAATGAGTCAATAAAAAAATGAAAATAGATTTCCTTCTCCAGCTTTCAGTCCATGCGACTCTAAAAAATCACCATGAAATATTACTATTTTGTGATTAGAAAGAAATCACATAAAGTCACTACTACGAAAAAAAAACACTTATTTGTTTTAAAATTACAATTTTTAGATTGCAAAAAAAAATTTAGATTTCAGATTTTTGGATTTTTATTTTATTTTTTCAAAAGATTCCTTTAGATTCAAATTTAGATTATAAAAAAAAAGTAATTGTCTTTTTCTTTCCCGATTCTCAACAAGGAACGATCATTTGACATACTTTGAATTGTGTAGGTGGTCCACACCGAACATCGGTCGGATGCATCCTGACATCCTAAACATTCCTACCCGCCGACTTTTCTCAAATCCTCATTCTAGCGCTCGAGAAAAAAAAATTCACTGCTGAAATGAAAAATGAATAAAAATGTATCGTTAAGTAATTTATTTAATCAGCAGAAATTGTGAACTATTGAAGAAACTCACAGATGAAGATGAATTTTCGCTCAAATATAATCTCTTTAACAATAAATAATCTTTTTCGTTGTTTTTAAAAATGTTTCGTTCTTTTTTTTAAATGTTATAAAAACAAAATAGAGGCTACTGTTAAAAAATGGATTCGTTTTTGCCTCTACCTTTCGTCTATGAGTAATTAATAATAGTAATTAATAGTAGCAATTTTGCCTATGTGTAATTAATAATAGTAATAGTAATGATTCCCTCTATAAGTATAATTGTGCATGATCAGTATTATGTTTTCCAAAGGAAATCCTTGCTCGTTCCGTCCCAATGGTTCGACAAATCCTCGAATCTTCGCGTAATCCCTGAAACTTGTCTTGAGAAAGTAGGAGAATTCCTAGTCGGTGCCCTGCCTAGTTCCTCCTCGGCCTGTACACATTTTCCCGTTGATGCCATCCTTATCGCGGCAACACGCAGCCAAAAGGTCAACTACTCAACGAAAATCATGCCCTTTTGCAATTATAGGCTGCTCCAGCTGCTTTAGATCAGCTTATCCTCGGTTATAGCTTCCGGATGGCAGTAATCTCATTCAAATCACTTTTCATACTTTTTTTTTCGCTTCAGAAAATGACTTAGCTAGAGGATAAACTGCAAACTGTCTGGCGCTAATCAATCCGCTTCGGATGCGCCCCCACGTTCACTTCAATTCAGAATCGTTTGAGGTTTATGAGCGTTCGTACAGCCTTACAATGACCTGAGAGGATAGCTGATGTATTAGTACTACTAAGTCAGTGTTTTCATCCTCACAGACAAGTCTGGTAAGAATTTATCGACTCCAGAGGGGCTTGAAAGGCTTGGTAGGCACTAGGGCAGAATCGAACCTCCGATCGATCGACTGCAGACGACGGATCCTCTTGCCGACTGCGCTACACTCGCCTCGATGCAACTTGCTACGCGCGAGAACGAAGACGATTCTGTCGTCGTCCAATGTCCGCCATCCAACAAGTATAGCTCGAATAGGTAGCAGAAGCTCTATAATCTGCACAATCACCGATGCATTAGAATGACGATTGCCATAGTTATACTGCTCGTAATAAGTAGTGTCGTTAGGGACACGGGTACAACCAAAACAGTTTCACACGCGCTTTTTATGGATTACTAAAGGAAAGTGGGCGTGATCGCACTCACACTCCTGAACTGCTCACATATTCCTATTTATTCGCCCAGAGTTCCGAACATCGTTACGATTTCGCGATACGCTGCCTTAAGTAGTTTTATAGGGTTTTCAGGAGAAAAAAAACCGCAATAAGTTTAAAATTTATTGCCAGGAATCAAACGTGGATCAAGACATTATGTGAACTTATGTTTGCTACTTTGTTAATATGTAACGAATAGTTGGTTCAACCGATTCTTTTTTTTTTCTACAAATGTAACCGTGAATTCGAGAATGTTCTCTTCCTGATAGTACCATAACACTATTTTACAGATTCCAAAATTTGGAAACAAGGTGGAAGAAAATTTTGGCATTTGGTTCCTTAAGTAGTAAATAGGGGTTCAGAACGTAGTTTACAAATTTCACAGCATAAAAGCGAACTACGCTCCGCTATTCCATAAATCACATGGATCAAGAGCAGGCAGATCAATAATTTCACAATAAAACAACTTTTTACACTCGAACGAGTGAAAAACTGAAAGAGATGGTGAAGCGAATCTGATCACTCGTCAAAAGTTTTTTCTACGGCTGAATGGATCCATAGGAGTTCTCCTGATTTTTTTTTAAAACTTGTTTATTTGTCATTTTACTACCTGTAAACTACATCTCAATCTACCTGAACGAGCACAACATGGAAATTTCCCCGAAATGCTGCCCTGGAAACATTGGCAGTTAGAAGCTTTGAGGTCCCGATGAAACCTTTCCGAAGTTGTGGATGAACCTGTTCGTTCGCAAAAATTTCTAGCTTTACCATCTCGAAAGTCAAATAGACGCCTTTGCAAAGGTGTTTTTTCATCGAAAGCGACATCTACAAGTTTTTTTTTCCAGGTTTTCATCCTGGATTAAGTTTTCAGTCGTCAGCTCACATATTTTATTTTAAATTAAGTGTGAAAGTGAAGTGTTTGGCACGGCTAACCCCTTCAAGGATAGCGTGTTCGACTTCAATTCTATATTGTAGTCATTTTAAGAAAGCGTTATGCGCCTCTGACCATGAATTGTGGGTGTTGCTATCCTCGATAACAATTCTCGGAATTTTTTAAATTTTATTACAAATTTTATCGATTTCGAAAGGATTAGGGGATTTTCTGGCTGACCGAGAGCGATTTTAACCATCGAGCGTGCTGTCACCGGGCGACCGAAGCCACGTCCCAGCACTACGCTGCTCTCCCAGCCCAGCACCTTTTTTCCCTCGCGAAATATTTCAATCATTTGGAAATGTTTTGAAAAAAATGGCTGTAACGCCGACGATTTCCAGCCGTCCATGTAAGTGCATTGGACAAAATATGAATTTTTAGCTAATTTCGGATTTAAAGGTTGATTTAGCAGCTTAGCAACTATTACTTAGCATCGATTAATTGCTACAAGGATTTGTAACGGAAAATCGTGGTCCTAACTTGTTCTACTGATCTAACGGTGCATCTAAATGACAGTTGAAAAGTGGTGGCAACAATTCTCGAGAAAAAAAAGAACTCTTTCAAATAATACAAACATTTGCCGAAGAGGGGGGAAAATTTTATAAAATAAAATATAATGTAAACAGGTGAACTTATTTTCCAACTTAATACATTGTCTTCTAAAAATTATTGAAAAAAAGAGGAAAGAAAATTAAAAAGTATATCTCCCAGTATTTTTTGAGCGTCTATATTTTATATGTTATGTATTTATATATTTAGTTATACTACTATATTTTATTATTTGGTTTTATTATTATTATTTACTATTATTACTATTTATTTTTATTATTTTTATTATTTAATTTTATTATTGTTATTTATTATTATTGATTTTTATTGTTCTTATTATTTTTGAGCATCTATACTTTATATATTATGTATTTGTATATTTATTTACACTACTATACTTTTATTATTTGGCGTCTGAATTCGTATATTCTATTCTATATTTCTCAGACTCACAACACGACGAACTACGACTCTACAGTATTTTTGATTGTTTTTCCAGAGATGTATTATACTACCATATTTCTGTAATATAGTGTAGGTAGTGGTGCTTTTGAAATCTACTTAAAACAAATTTATTAACAGCAGAACATGATTTTTAAGATTTTTAAAATTTTAAATCCGAGAAAATATGATCTTGGAATAGACCAAAGAGTGGATGGAATCAATGTAAAACGCATTCGTAGCTGAACCACTATCGAAGAGGCGTCGTTATCACTCCTCCCTCATGAACACGTGGAAAAACCGGCAAGGAAAAAGAAATTTCTAGGGAAACGCGACTCGTTTTTTTTCCAGCAATTAGATGCTTTGATTCCTCTCTTGTTGTCCTCTTCCAAAATCCTATTTTTTTGGATTTAAAACTTGAAAAAAATCATACATTACTTTATATTGTTCTCAGCGAATCAATAAAAGCAGGTGAGCGGCGATAAGATTGCTGTTAGGGCACAGACTTATGCAATTATTAGACTTACATCTAGTGCAGAGGCTACAGCCGTGAATCGAGTATTTTTGAAATAGCAATTGAAAATAAAAATAAAATAATAATGGTAATAAAATTGAAATTAACAGTAAAATCACTTATTCTCGTCGTAAACAAAATTTAACGAAAAAAAACCCTAGGAAAATTTTCAGTAAAATTAGTCTCATGAAACGTTGTGCTATCCTATGACTATGACCTATAAGTTCTAGGAAGAGGACATCCTGTAGGCTGATATGAACGGATGCCACTAAAGGATCTAGAGCCTGCTTACGTCGTTGATAACTCCTGTAGGTCTTAATACCTAACTTCTTGAGTTTTGGATGAGTACCAGCTCATTTTTGTTCGGAAATCGTACGCAGGACTAATCCATCTGTTCATTCTATTCTTTTTCCTGCTTTTTATTGCGTATTTTCTGTATTTGCTTGCATTCGTCCACGTCATTGAGCGTAATAAATAAATAAATAAATACTATATTGAGCTTAACTGCTCCTGAATAGGCATCTCGAAATCTGTGCACCTGGATACAGTTCATTTTTTACTGCTTACTCGTCATTAAACTTGCCATTGAGCCTAATAAATAAATAAATAAATAAATATCCGTAGCGTGACAAATATAAGCTTTAAAACTCAGAACCCACCTCAGAGATTCCGGGGGAGTGATTTTAAGAAATAACAGAACGTAGTGGTCGGTATTCTGACGGGGTATATTCTGACGACAACGGACAGCTTGTGGTGGTGGGGGTCGCGGCGGCGGTTACCAAGGGGAACGCGTCGTAGCACACAAATGGAAGACCGTGTGAGAGAGAAGAGGGAGAGGAGCGAACACGGGTTGAGAGTGCTTCCATCATGCCATGTGCCGATCGGCGGACGACGACGGTCCCCCCGTCCACCCGTCCCGCACACCTGCCTGCTCTACGGCTGCTGATAAGGCGAAATTGCAGCAAGCACTATTTAGATTAGAACCGTGGTGTGGTGCGCAAACAATTTGTAGCTAACAATTAGCCGCGTCGCGAATACCGCGGCGAACGTAGAATCACGAATCGGCGATGAATCCCTAAAAATCGGGAAGAGAACTATTAGCTTGGCGAAAAAGTTCGTAGACTTTTGTATTATATTTTATTTTGAATTAATTTGTTTTCTTAGTACTGCCCATGTTCGATTCTCCCTGAAACATGCCATAATTTCATATGTAGTTTTGATTGATTTGCTTGAGCTGTAGCCAAGATTGGTATTTATCTTCTTTATCAACTAACAGTTAACGTTTCGGCCTTTTTGGCCTTCCTCAGAGCCTGGAAAAATCAAAGCCCTAAGTGACTTATCCTCATTGCAAATCCTACCCCGGAGCGGCGCAGCGGTGGCCCTGGTCGTCGGGCAGCTATGGTGGCGAGACCTCGTCTCGGTTGTTCAACCATGTCGCAAAGCTGTCCGGCTGGTAGCCCGGTCCTGGGGAAGAGGCTATAGACTGGGTAAAAGCATCACCCCACGATCCTGAGGTGGGGCAGATTTCAGGTAGAGTATTCTTATAAAGGATAGTAGATTATGAAGAGGAGGGTGATTTCGTCCATTTCTTCCTAATTGTAGTAAAAAAAAACTGCCCGAAAGATGCGGCGCTACACGAGGCTGGCGCGCTCCAATTGAAATCGTTGTAGGAAATAGTGCGCCCTATCGCCCGAAGCCGTATCGTCCGGGCCATTTTTTTACGGCAATTAAGAAGAAATGAACGTCTACTAATACTAATCTACGACCCCGTATACGAATACTCCACCGGAAATTCGTACCACTCCAGATTCGTGGGGTGATGCCTTTAAGTGAGGAGTGGTGGTGCGACGATTCCGGTGCCAGGCTGCTAGCTTGCTAGTGCGATAAGCCGACAGAGGACAACATCCCCGTCGCGTCATACTGCTAATGTCTACTGTGTCTACTGTCTATGGATCGAACCAAATGGAAGACAACGAGCAGAAAGGCGGACCCTGCAACAACGCGGGAAAGCGCTACGAAGAAGAAGAAAAAAAAGTGACTTATTCTCTCAAGCGCCTCATCGCCCTACAGAAAGCATTCGAACGATGACCGAACTCAAAGAACGACACTTCTACCACCGGTTACCTCATTTGCTGAAATTTGGTATCGTAACAGACCATCACCGCACCACAACAATGAGTCGCAAGGGTTTCTATATGGGACCTAGCGACCTGCTCCCGTAGATCCGACCCCGCACAGAGATTGATAAGGAAATTCATCATTTCCGTTCATTTTTGCACTTTTAAACGGCTATCCAAAATCTGTCCAGTGTTCTGCGCGCTATGACTTCACGGATTCGATGAATAGTGTCTTCTATCTTCGGATTTCGAGGTTTTAATGACATATTCTACGCTGTGCTCCGAATTTGTTTTCTTCTCGGTAAAATGTTTATATTATTTGAAAGAACTCTCTCTGCTGTATAAAACTATAGCAATTGTTTTTTTTTTGAATGAGTCTTTTTGAATAAATATTTTGAAAATTATTTTTCAGCCTCGGAAATGAAATATCCAGAGAGAGAAAATCAGCTCGTTCGACCCCTACTTTTCTTCAACGTTTCTGGCGATGTCAAAAAGCTGCCGCGGCCGCTCAAGGCATTTGCGACACGTACAGAAAAGGTGCCGTAGGCGTGTCCGCTGCACTAGAAATGGTTTACGAAATTCAAAAATGGTGAGTTTGACTTCGACGACACGCCTCGCATCAGAAGACCTCCTAAATTCGATGAGAGCTCCTCTATTTCATCGAAGGAAAACGATAATTCTGACAACAAATTAGTCAATAATGTATTCTCGATTTTTGTTCACAACCTGTTCGTATCTTTCAACTAATTTGTTGATGCCGTCTCGCAGGAAATCACGGGAAAAACATCGTTTTCAATACTGCAGACTTTTGCCTCCTGAGTATTCTATTTGTAAACCTGAAAATAATGAAAAATTATATTATTTAGGGGCGGACGTAGTGTAGCGGTTAGAGGTTTCGTTAGGACTGCACGATCGATGGTTCGATTCCACCCCAGTGCTCACCAAGCCTATCATCCCTCCGGGGTCGATAAATTGGTACCAGACTTGTCTGCGAGGATATAGAAACACTGACTTGACACATCGACTAGCCACCGCAGGTCATTGTAGAGGCCAGTTACACGTTCGCAAACCTCAAACGATTCCGAATTGAAGTGAACGTGGCGGCGCGGGTCCCAAGCGGATTGATTGACGCCGGATACTTTATCCTTTATCCATTATATTATTTAAAGAAGAGTCATCACAGCTTTGCAGAGCAGAAAGAGCGCTTTCAAATAATACAAACATTATACTATCACCAACAAACTAACGCTATCACTAAAACCTGTTCTGGATTTCTGTTTTTCCAAATATAAATTATTTTAAAAGTTTTCATATTTTTCCTCACAACCTTATCATTTCAAATCAAGAAAAAAATTCATGCAACTGAACCTATTTGTTACTATTCCTATGAATTTTATAATATTTCTCCTTTGCCGCAACATACGCTTCAATCCGTTTAGACTACAGAATTCTATTACGAACACGTTCGGACACTTACTGGATGGAAGGTCCTGATTGTAGTATCACTCACCGCATCACTTTACTAAATTTTTTCATATCTTTTTTTACATTTTCATTTTTCATTCATTTTTTTTACATTTTTATACCACGAGACAGAATTTTCTTACGGGATTCTATTTTGCCTTCTATTAACTTTTGATTGTATTACTTTTCATTATTTATTTATTTATTTATTATTGGATTATTACTATATTATTATTTTCATTATTTATTTATGTAGGATTTTATTCTATTTAGCTTCTACTAACTTCTATCTTTAATATCTTTTTATTTTCATCATTATTTACTATTTATTTATTATTGGGAGGAGATTTCATTACAGGATTCTATTTAAACAATACGATGTCGCTAAATTCCCACAACGAATGCGATCGAGCAGAAAACTTGGGTTTTCCACAAAACTTCAACTAAACAGACTATTTACAATTTTCCTTGATTACATAACTATGACAACTGACTTCTGTATACGTATGGAACAAGAAAATAACGAGGATTAAGTCGAGAACACTACGGCATGGAAATAACGGTAATCACGCTGTATTTGATCGCTTTAATTTCTGGATTAATTCGTATCGGCGGAACATCCTCGCCGGTGGCATATCGAACGATTCCAAAGAGATATCGTGTTGTTGTAGTAGACGAAGTTGTTTAGCCACGTACTGTAAGCAAAGAGACTACAGTAACGGGATCGATCGGCGAAACACGATACAGTAACTCACTTTTGAACACGGTTCTCCACGTTTGTATCCAGCCCATAGTCTTCGTAGCTGCACCTAAAATCATAGTAACCTTTTTTCCGTAAGCACTGCTGTATGGCGATCGTAAACATCGCCGTTATCGATTTTTTATTAGCTCTACACGAGGCGCTCCAAAAAAGTAAGAGGAAAATTAAAAAAAAAAAATTAAGAAACAAAAAAATAAATTATTTGTCTAGAGGTAATCAACTCTCAAAATGATCTCTCTCTTAATGCCTTTGATGTTATCCAGGAGAAATAAACAAATAGCAATGAAAATTGAAAAAATCAACACAACATTTTGCTTTGCCGAGGTCCATTGAAAGTCGAACAATTCGTTCATCGTGAAAGATGCTCAATCGGATGCGAATCATGATGTAGGGGAAATTTCTACGCTACGTTTATTTGACGATCAGAAAGTCGCTCTCTCGGCCATTCTGATCCTCCTAATGGTTAAAAAATAAAAATAAAAGAAAGAACATTTAAGAATAAAAAGAAGGATAGAAACATGTAAGAATATGTAAGATAATGTAAGAATATATAGGAAAAGAAAACGAGAAATGCTTTTCCGAGCATATGGATTATTGACGGGATCAGTGGATTAAACGTATTCTTCCGAAGGTTGCTATGTACAACAAAACGGTTACCTCTTATATAATTGCTGGAAAAAAATGGCAGAAAAGGACTGCAAAAAATAATATACATATTAGCATAATATATTATATAATATATAATATAATATAAGACATTACATATAATATATAACAAATCTACTATGTAATAAAACATAAAATAAATCATATAATATATAATACAGTACATAATAAATAGCAATATAAAAAACTGTAAAAATCCCAGTTCCCAAATATACACAGAGGTTAATTTTCAGCAACATAAAACGAGTGTTTAGAGATCTTTCTCACCAATTCTATGATGTTTCGCTTGTAGATGAGTGTTATCCTGGTTCATGATAACGCCAAACCTCAGGCACATACGATACGCCACAAAAGACTCGGGGAAAAAACTGTCCAGTTAGGCTGTGGAAATTTACCACATCCGCCATGTTGTTCCCGGATTAATCCAGCTGACTATCAACTTTTTTATTGTCCACGTTTTCCTATTTTTCACTATTTTGTCCAACCATCTAGCAGGCATGAAGTACTGATCCTTAAACGATGTTTCGCGCCGATGACCTGTCCTTCTTCTCTGACTCTATGTAGAACCCCTGAATTCTATGAGCGGGGGAATTTTATCTCTTATTGATCGATGGAAAATTGTTATTGAATCGTTTAGTGAGTATATTGCTTGATCTCCTGATTAACGAATAAAAAATTTTTGAGTTGAAACTCTTCGCGAAAAAAAACGGCACCACTTGCTCCGGCACCTCGTAGCTAAGTTGCAGAATTCAGGTGCACGTCCCTTGGACGAACACGAACGCCTCATGAAGTGCTCCACAATTTGAAACGAACTTCGCTGAACCGTTTTTCGCCAACCCCAATTGCCTCGCATTGTACAATTTCAAATTGCTCGCAAAATGAGTTTTCCCATCAATTTAACTATCACATTACAACGACTCACTAAAAAAAACCTTGTAACGATCGTCAATTTCGACAAACCACTTGATTGTTGGCAAGTTTCAAGCGAGTTGCTGTGAAACGTAGGAAAAATAAAAGTTAATGGTAAGGTAAGTTGAAATAAGTAAAACTTCGAGTCTTCGAGTTCATAGAAAAGTGAATAAATGAGCGCCTGAAGAAGATAAAATAAAGATTAAATAAAAATAAAATAAATGAATCTCTGATACCTGAAGATCCCATTCGAGTCGATCGATAAAATGTGGAAGCGAACATTCAAGAGCGGGTGGATGAAGAGCTCTTCGTAGTGAAGGTGGTAGATTGAGAAGAATTAATCTAGAATTTTTTCTTATTATTTATCAACTGTTTTTTTTAAGGTACGTTAAACGTTGAGAATTATGAAGTTAGCGAGAGAATTTTTCCAAATAAGTTATATACAAATACTATAAAAATAAATACAAAAACGTATAAAAATAAAAAGTATAAATATAAATATATAAGTATAAAAATAACGTATAAAAATACTCCACGCGTTCTCAACCGCACAAAAGACGGAGTAAGCGCAGAATGAAACTACTTCTTTCGCTTCAGCATTTTATCATAAGTTCTACAAAAAAAATTTATAAACTTGAATAGAAGTATAGTTACCGTGTTTTCTTTTGTTGTTCCCAGCAATTCCCGTTAGGATCGCGCTCGTTCCAGATTTTAATGATTCTCTCACGAAGACCTTCGGGAAATGAGTTAATCACTTCCGGAGGCTGAAAAAGGAACAAGAATTGTGGCAGGCTGTTCCTTGGGCGAAGTTTTTGAAGAGGAAAGTTAAAAGAAGGATGGGAACGACTGTTCCTTTAACTCTTCGAGGTCTAGTTGAACATTTTTGTCAACTTTTTGGTGGATATTAAAAAAAATTCTATAGGGCAAACTATTTTGTAAACTAACAACCACAAGTCAATTTTTTCCCTCAATGTTAAACCGTTCCGCTTTTCAAACCACATTATTTTTTGATCAAATGTCCTAAGTCAGAGGTAAATTTGATTTTTATATAAATCTTAATTGTTGGACTAATGTGTTCCAGAAATTATTTTTGTGTAGACATTTTTGTTCTACCAATCATATAAGTGATCATGATCAAAGTTTTATGTTAAGCCTTTCTATTTAACTTCACATAATCAGTAGTGTAGGAGGGTCCATCGATTGGATAGGATGGTTCTTGGATACAAGATTATCACAATTATTGAGCTATGTACCTACTCAATTAAAGGGATCACCCCACGAATCATCAACCAATTTTTATTTATTTAGACTGCAGTCCAAAACATAAAACACACTAGAGGGAAACTAAAGAGCAGTTGATCTCCTTTTGTGGAAGGTCTAGATTGGCATCTCGAACCATAGGTGCCAAACGAAATGGCATGGCAATTTAGTAACAAGAGCATCTTAGTTATCTTAGTTCATCTTCTCTTTACTCATCCTCCATTTCAAACAAAGAAGGTGCTGTCAACACTATGTTAGGTGCTAAATCGTTTGCAGTGTACTTGAGAGGAAGCGCAAACATTGGCTGGCGGTATCCCTGGTTCTTATGGTTGTGAATCCGAACGCCTAGAACAGCAGTCTGGGGTGATGTGGGTTTCAGGTGGGCTATGCCTATATGAGATCGTAGATTATGGGGAGCAGAGTGATTCCGTCCATTTCTTCCTAACTGTCGTAAAAAAAAACGACCCGGAAACTGTAACGCGTGCACAAGGCTGGCGCGCTCCAATCAAACTCCTTGTAGAAAATAGCGCCCCCGGAACGCTCGAAACCGCATCATCAGAGCCGTTTTTTACGGCAATTAGGAGGAAGTGAAAGGAATATATGAATACTTCACTTGAAATCCGTATCACCTCAGATTCGTGGAGTGATGCCTTTGAGTGAGGGTGAAGCGCTCATGCGGTTCAGGAATATACGGATTTTTGTTGCGTGAGTGGGTACATGGCTAAATACTTAAGCAAGTATTGTGTTTAGGAACCACCCTATATTATCTGTAGGGCCTCCTGCACTACTGATTATAGATCTCTCCTTGAAATGTAGCAGGGTCAGTGGAGACCAAATCGTATTGTGTTGAGCTGGAGTTTGTGCGCCTTGATAAGGAGGCAGGTCAGCAGGTCAATGTTGAGGCAAACAGTGGAAGAACAGAGGAACCCAGTGGATTTTACTGTCCTCTCCAATCCTTTTATTTAGAATTATTTTAGAATATTTAGAATATTTTCATTTAGAATTTAAAATGCAACACTATTTCAGAAACTCACTAACCGAGGATAAAGACTTTACTACTGCGTACTTTGCGTACTGAGGCTTTTTGCAAGTGTCTCTCTGTTATTGGAACTAGTGTGAAAAGTCCACAAACTTCCTAACTTTGTCACTTCTGTATGACTGTGTTTGTTTAGAGTTAATGGACTCTCAAACATCCTCAATACCTTCTTTTTGAATGAGAAAAAAACACCGTTTTATTTTCTCATTAATCCCTTTGAGCCTACATGCTCCCTATAATTCAGGATCTTAGCAATCCTATTTTATCCAATTCCTGGAGCATCAATTCGATACCGTTGGACACCCACGCACAAAAATCTACCAATTTCTGGCATTGGCCCACCATTCCGACTTCTTGCTCATTGCTTTGAAAAAAAAACACTCCGCTTTATTTTCCCATTAATCCTCTGGGGGCAACATGCTCCCTCCAATTCAGGGTCTTAGCAATCCTATTTTATCCGATTCCTGGAACATCAATCCGATGCCTTTGGACCTCCGACGAAAAATTTAACCAATTTCTCCAAAATTTAACCAATTTTTCCACCATCCCGACGATGCAGTGCTCGTCTAACTGCTTTCTGGATTTTCGTTATATAAATTCATTCACCATACCTATCTCGCAAAAATGCAGCTATGAACTACATCATGGGATAGAACGATGGTTAACTCTGGCTAAAATGTTTGCGCACTCGGTTCACAATTTTTAAAAACTTTTAAAAAAAATTTTTAATTAAAAAAAAGGATTCTTGCCTATGCAGATCGTTGTAGGTACAACTACACAGATAAATAATCGATGCTAAAGCATTTCCTGTAACTATAAGCTTCAGACAAATTATTACCGCCTTTAATTCCTTATGGTTATATAATATCCTGTATGGAAATACCGTACCTTACATTGCTTCCATTTTCTTCTAATTTGTGCTCGTTTTGCAGGACTCAACTGTGCGAGGACGTTCCTGCAGCATATTTGTACTTATGATCGTATCGTAGAAGATACAGTACACTTTGCCGTTGCTGCTCACCTCGTCTTAGATATTTCTTCGGAGCAATTACCACTACCATCGTAAAGTTCCCAGATTGCATGGATTTCCCGGGAGAGATCCGGTGGTAGTTGTAAAGTGAATGGAGGTTCTTTGCACGGTGGATCCGGTAAAGGAGAATCGTACACTCGCCTTTCAAATACAGGTTTTTGCTGAAATATAATAAATCCTACTTCTTAAATTTGTCATATAAAAACAGAAAAAGTTGTAAATAATAGCAAAAATAAAATTGATATAAATAAAAGTAGAAGTTAAACTAATAATAAATAAAAGTAGAAAAAAACTCATTTGGATGAGCTTTGTGATTCAGCTGAAGCCAGTAGCCAGAATCTTTGACTTATCCAGTAAAATGGAGCCGTTACCACTTGATTCCGTCAGAAAAAGCGTCGAACTATATTCATATTCCACAAAAGTGTGGGTCTTTTGAACGCAGATTTGGAAATATTCAGGAAAAAAATCCGAAAAAAAAGAAAATTTGTAGGAATTCGAAACAAGCACCAGTCCATCATCAACTTCAAATGCAGCAAATAACGGTTGGTCATTGCTAGTATACCTTTGAAGCTTATCCAGGGAATCGGGAACTTACGTCGCCCTAAGCTTCGTTATTTCTTCGATAATTTAAATATTTTCCTAAAACTTTTTTTGATTTTATGGCAAACTTATCTCAATTTTTATATAGATCCCGAATAAATATGTCATGGATTTCTCGAGGGAAGCCTTTTTCCACTAATACGTCGTAAATATAAGTTTGTGATGTCGGCGCATTCGGGCATACGACGAAAATCGCGTTACGTTGCGCTGTAGGATCGGATCTTCGACGCAAAGCGTGGATTTACAGTAAACATAGCACTTAAAAGTATATTCTACAATGAAAATAAAAAGATTTAATTTAATTGAGATTTTAATTTAATTTTTAATTGAGATTTAATTTTTCCGTAGAAATACCCCTCTAACACCGATACCCTAAAAAAATAGAAAGATGGTAAGGATAACAGAAAGATAGAAAAAGAAAAGAAAACGTAATAAATGGGAATGGTGCGAGTGTCTATGAATATGACCTTATGATAATCACTCGACAAATATTTTCAATTATTTCGAGAAGAAAAAAGCGAAACCTTTGAGAGTCCTGCAGCGAATACCGAGACGGTGAAATATTGAATTATATACCACAACAAATTGTTCATCAATGTGTCCTGGAAAAATATTATAATAGAAACAGGTGGCACGAAATTAATAAAATGAACGCGAAACTTTAAATGGAAGAGGTTCCGAAAAAAAAGAAAGGTACGGATATACGGTAGATTAAACTGCTTTCTTCTGGAAGTAAGCAGATCACTTGAAAATCTCTCACTCAGTAAAAAAAATACATTTCGAAGTTTAAAAATAGTCGGAAAATTTTAAAAAATAGTTTAAAAAACTCCAAACAAAGTAAATTAAAGAAAATAGTTTGAAAATTTAAAAAATTCCTCCGAAAAGCTGTTATTGAACAGTTGCCGTCAACTCGTTAGTACTTGAGGTGAGCTGAGGGAAAATACGAGGAACCGCCCACGTATGGGTAGCCATTATGGAACCAGTGAACGAATAAAGTGTGACGCAGTTCTTATAAAGATTGAAGAAGAGTAATGTGAAGATTTTCAGGGGGTTTTCAAAAAATTCCCATGAATAAATTTTCAATAACAATGAGAAAATCTGAAAATTGAAAATTTTTGGTCCTACAGGGAAATATTGTGTATCATTGGACGTCAAGAGAGACGGATGTGAGGAAGGACAGAGGAAGTGCTGGAGTGAGAATAATTGAGGTATAATTAACAGTGTTCTGTTCTGTTCCTCATCTCGCCTCGCAAGAAGTTTCGCATCGACGCTGCGACGAACACCCAGGGATCTTATGGATAGGATGAAATTTCACACGAAAATATCGATAGAAACTTAGAGGCTGAAGTTAGGAATCTTTCTCCACCACTTCTCAAGTTTCGGAAAACTCTTCCTGGTTTCCATCGCTGCCAATCGAGTCCAAATACTTTCTGCTAAGGAAAAGTCGATAACGTCGGAGGGGGAAAAACCAACCAGATGAAAAGAGGAAAAATTCCGCAAAAACCACGGCAGATATACGTAGCCAACGTAATGAAAGGTGGACACTCCAAGAACCAGTTCCAGAACTGTTCCTCATTATTCCTCGGTTGAATGAACTCAAAATCAACACGCTAGTTCTTGAGTGTACTAAGGAAAAGCTTTCTGTCGTGAAATTTAAGCTACAACTCTCCGCCGCTCCAGTCCTCAAACCCCGAATTGAAAATTTCTGGAGTTTTCCGAGCAGAAAATAGATCGCTCGTTACAAAAGTCTATTCTCAAAAAACTTCTAAGGAAATGAAAAAAATAATAAAGGATAATAAATAATAGAGGATAATAAATCGTCGACTTACCGATCCATCACTGTGGGAACCGTCTCTCCTTTGTTCCTGAAATTTCGTTCCACACATGCACAGAGACATACACACGCGACAAACTAAGCCCGTTATTATATAGCAGGATATTTTCAGTACAACTTATCGATAGTCCAACGAGTCCAAGGATTCCACTATCGAGAACTTGCAATCTCTATGCCAAAATTCAAGGAAAGCTGAACTTTCGCATTTTTAATACATTTTAAAAATATATTTTAGAAACAAGTCTGAGTTATCTAACACTGCTGTCCACAGGAGTGGTCAGTGACACCCAAAACCTCGGTCTTTCACTCCTTAAAGGCATCACCCCACGAATCTGAGGTGGTGCAGATTTCAAGTGAAGTATTCGTTTACGAGATGGGAGACTACGGAGAGGGAGGTGATTCCGTCCATTTCTTCCTAATTGCCGTAAAAAACGGCCTGGAAGATGCGGCGCCGCAGAAGACTGGCGCGCTCCAATCGAACCTCTCGTACAAGATGGTGCGCCAAAACGAATGAAGCTGTGTCTTCCGGGCCGTTTTTTACGGCAATTAGGAAGAAATGGACGGAATCACCTCCCTCTCCGTAGTCTCCCATCCTGTATACGAATACTCCACCTGAATTCTGCACCACCTCAGATTCGTGGGGTGATGCCTTTAAAGCAGATTGGAACTGAAATATGTAAAGTAAAATGTTTTTGGAAATTTGCCAACAAAGTTCGGAAACGATTAAAAGGATGCCAAGGACGGCACAGCTTTATTCTCATAATTGCAGGCGGTTTTTGAGCGAAATGATGGATCCATGAAGCTTTCGCATGCCCCCTAATTCACATAGAATAGTTAGGTACGGTGGATACCAGTTTAATCCGTGGACGACAGCACAGTTTTTTTCCGTAACGAGCGTCGTCAATCGACTTTCACGAACTACATCGGACGTAATAACAACAAATAGTAATAAATTCACTAATTAAAAAAATAAAAAGTGATAATGAAAAACAAAATTAAAAGAATAAAATACTAGGAAATTATGAAAAATAACCGTTATGAAATGAAATTATGAAAAGTGTGCAGCTCTGATCGGCAAGCCGCGCTCTTGTCAATTAATGAGAAGGGAAATAGTTCGATTGCTGCAACATCTCAAGAACCTTTTTTCCCTAAGAAAATCCATTTCTTTCCAGGATAGACATCGCTAAGCATTAGCGTTTAAATGTTTGATCTACAGATGTTCCTTAAGAGGCTAAAGGGAAGAAACTTTGCAATCGTAGCGATGTTCTCGGGAAGAACAACGAGAAGAATGGGATCCTTTTTTCTTTCTACAAGAAGAACTTTCAATCAGTCTCATATGCTCATAACTGTAGATGTTCCCATTTCTCTTAATGTCTTTTACGATTTAATGAGCCATATAATGTTTTTGTGAGATTTTTACTTCTTTTACAAAGAATTTCCTAAATAGTAAGTAGTAAAGAACAGTTATTATCACTTAAAACGTTCTTTCCTACCACGGTGCATACGGCTCTAATAACGCTTCATAAACAGACAAAAACGAAGAGATGGGTCGTTGTACGCAACGGAATCGTACTTTCAAGGCAATCATTGAAAGTGTACTTTGAAAAAAAAATAATAAAAATGTTCCAATAAGTCCAATAAAATTCTAATGTTTAAATCTACGAATCTCTTCTCAAGAGCTGTAGGGATCGAAATGTTGTTCTCGGAAGAACGATGAGAATTTTTTGGTTTCTTCTTCAATCACTACGAACTACAGTACTGGTACGTGCTACGGTACAGCACAGTACAGTACAGCACAGTACATACAATACAGCACTACAGTACTAGTTCCTATTTTTTTGCACCAGATAGGATTTCTACTGTAAAGTAACAGTGAAATAAGCGATTTTACTCATAAAAATTTTCTCGTTAACACAAATCAAATTGAGGTTTTTTTTCCCCGAATTCTCTTCGATTATAAATTCACTAAAGAATTTTATGTGAGTGGAAACTTGGCGCACTTGGACCGTGAAAAAATATGCTAAGAATTCAAAAATATACCGGATTGATGCATAAATAGTATCATTTAAGCTAAACAAAAAATAAATAAATAAACTTCAACTCGCGTACAGAGAAAAAAAAACATTTTGTCCTTATGTAACATGTTATTTGGATGGGCACTTCCGTCTCTACAAGATGATATTTTCAGTTTTTTTTTGTGCTAATTAAATTTTTATTAATTTTCAGAATAACAAGTTGAAGAAAAACAGATACTTTTTCTTTTGTTCCACTGAAAAAGAAAGCTTTGTACACGGAATAAAAACTATGGGATAAAGTATTAATAATGGAATAGTAATAATAATAAATAGTAGAAAAGATAGTGGAAAAATATTCATAATAGTGAAATCATAATCGATATCTATGAGTGTTTTTTTTTGGAGGTGGGAGTAAAGGGAGGAGAAGAGAAAGGAGAAGACGTGAGGAACCAGGTGGGCTTTATATGTTAAAGGAAAAATACATTCAAAAAAAAAAGAAGTGAATTAGTGTGATGTGGTCTCAGTCATCATTTCAAACGGTGGATGAAAAGAGGTAAAAACAGAGAAAAAGGAGATTGCGCAAACCTTAAGAATAATGGAGTGATGAATTTAGTGCAACACTAACTAAAAAATGACCTTACGACAGTTTGACAGCGCTTTAATTCACACATTCAAAAAATTCATTCATTAGTTTAATATCTGAAAAAACATCGTTTTTTAAAAATTAGAAATAAAAAGAAGAATTAGAAATTAAATTTCAGAAATTAATAAAAACTAGAATATAAAGCCTCAAACTTAATAAAAATTTACAGAAATTTAACAATTAATTTGTTTTCATTAATTTTCAATTAAAATTAGTAAAAAATTGGTATTAAGGGGAATTAAAATTAAAGAACTCGAATTCTAAAGAAGGGCACTCATCCCTCAGACCGTGTAATACTTCGATTTCTCGAAAAGCAATATCCATAGACTTTTTGAAAACAATTAGTGTTATTTACGGCATGTTTTTTTTTCGTTCCACATCTCATCTGCAAGGAACTTTGGTGACCACCACTGTCTGATGATTACATCGAATACTCAAGAAATAGAAAAAAAAAACGAAAAAAAAAACGAGAAGTGCAAATTAATTATTAAATAATAAAATACAAACATAAAAAATACGAAAACAACAGAACTCCAGATCATTTCCACTGTTATAAAGTTCTTTAGTAACTCGAGTCTGAAAACTACTACTGGAAGTGCTCTCACTGAATGATGACACACTGATTTTTCATTGTAAAAAAAACAAAATGCAAAATTTTTGTCATAAATAATTTCTGTATTTCAGGGAGGAATTACATTAATTCTACGCTCAAAATTTCCTAAAGGTTGTGGATTTCTGGGCACAAGTTTTTTTTGCTGCTACATTTTTTTTGGTAAGAAAAATTTGATTAAGGGTAAATTTAGTGTGTAAGCATTGTTGTACAGTAGATGAAGGATAAATTTTTCTTTTTTGTAAAGCTTAAATAAAATATATAAAAATATAAAATATATGTAAAACTATAGTTTGACATTGATATGGAGAACAACCCATGAACATTTCCATACTCTTAAGATCTCCCCCCTCCTACTTAGGACAAGTTTCTATCTCTTTGATTTTCTAACTGTAAATAAGTAAAGTAAAGTAATTATAAAGTAAATACTTAAGTGGCAAGACGAGAAGCGATTTGTGGGAAGAGCTGTCGAAGTCACAAACAGGTGACAAGGTATGCGCGGCGATGAACGTATGAGATAGTATCGCTCGTCAACTCGTTGTCTCTCGAAAAAATCTGGCGGAAAAATGTCAGCAGAACTATGCAACAGCACCTAAAACTCGGTTTAAGGTTGTATCCTTAGTGTTAGGGGTTTCCACAGTAAACTAATACTGAAATAATCAAGTAAACAAGCAAATTTCTTTTTTTTTCAAATTTTAAACTCATCAAATAATAAATAAATAAATAGTTTTTTTAAGGTCGTATCCTTAGTGTTAGGGGGTTTCCACAGTAAAGTAACACTGAAGTAATCAAGTATATAAGCAAATTCCTTTTTTTTCAAATTTTCAACTCAACAAACAAATAAATAAATAGTTTTTTTTTTTCAAGATCGTATCCTTAGTGTTAGGGGTTTCCACAGTAAAGTAACACTGAGATAATCAAATATAGAAACAGATTCTCTTTTTCTTTCAAATTTTCAACCCATCAAATAGAAGTTCTTTTTTTCGAACTGTTTATTACTAATTCACTAAAAGTATACTGTATGAGCAACGTTTGTGCACTCACCACTGAAATAATGTGCTAAGAAATAAAAAGAATGAAAATACCCAAAAATTTTAGTATTCAAAACCAAAACTACGACCCTTTAAACCCTTTTTCTTAAATCGTCCGATTAGTGTAAGCACACAGTGTTTTAGCGGGAACGTTACACCACAGAACAATCGTTAGAAACTGAACGGAGCCACCAAGTGTGCTGATAATCTGCCACCAAATGAAATATTGAAGGTTAAGGGGCACGATGTGGATCAATCCGTTCGGAATGCGACCGTTTGAGCCCGGAATCGCTTAGGATGTGCACAGATTCATGGTTTATGTTTATTTTTCTTGGTGCACCCTGCAAAATGAATGACTTTGCCGGGGCCAGCCGATGTATCAAGTAAATTCTTTTCATCTTTCCAGAAAAATCTGGAACCATCCACAGCTTTGAGATTGGAACGGCTCGTTTGGCCACAGGCCACAATTTCAAACCATCGTTCGCGTAATTTCAGGGGAAACAACTACCGACTCCGCTACACCCTCCCTATCACAAGATTAAATCTGGAATTTTCTCTTATTCTCTGAGTAAATTTCACCAAAAGCACACACACTCAAAATTCCTTCTAAAAAACCAAGAAAAACACAAAGGAAATTTTTTTATAAATAAATTAAATAATAAATTAAATATAATATAACAAATAAAATAATAATTTACTTAATAATTAATAAATTAATAATAATAAATAAAAAAACATAATATATAATAAACAAAATAGACAGTTTCTTATAGTATAAAAATAGTATAAAAGTATATAGTATAAAAATAAATAAATAAATGACAATAAAAAGACATTAATATTAAAATATAATAAAATATAGGTATGAATATACTCCTGTTCAACAGTTAATCTGTGATTGGGGTCTATTCTAGGAATCCGGTACAAAATCTAAGAAAAAATAATAATTTTCACGCAAAGAACTAGCCTTGTGACATTTATTCTGCGTTAGAACATCTTCGTGGCACTTGTAGTGATTTCGGAGACAATTAATTCAATTTAATTTCTTTTTCAAGTAATTTTTTTTACAATAATAATTTAATGAATTAAATTAGTTAGTTGATTTCCTTCTCCTACTAGATACATCCATTTAATTGCTGCACTAAAAGTGCACCGCAAAAGTGCAGCGCAGAAAAAAAAGGACGAGAAAAAACACCGTGCATATTTCTAGAACTTAAGGGCATCACCCAACGAATCTGAGGTGATACGGATTTCAGGTGGAGTATTCGTATACGGGATCGTAGACTATGGAGAGGGGTAAGATCCCGTCCATTTTTTTCTAATTGCCGTAAAAAATGGTCCGGAAGATGCGGCGCCTGCACATGGCTGGCGCGCTCCAATCGAACTCGTTGTAGAAAGTGGCGCGCTGGAACGCTCGAAGCCGTAACCGACTAAATTCCAGAACTTTATTAGAAAGAACTATCGTACTATTTATAGCTATCGCAACACTTCTACTGAGGATATCTCCACTCCAGGATTGGAGGATCGCTAGACAGGTTTTGGCGCTTAAACTAGACTCACAAAGTAACAGTCTTTGCTGCATCGCGTTTTTTTTTTTTGCTAGTAGTTTCATGGGGAAATTCCCAGGTGTAAATAGTTTCGTCAAGATACTCACCTATACTAAAAAGAAGCTAAAAGGTAATTACAGGTTAGGGCTATTATACAATAGGTGGTTAGGATGGTTAGGTTAGGAAGTTTTTATATAATTATGGGTAATTTTATACTATATAAATACATCACAAGGTCCAAATATGTATAAAGAAATTTACATGATAAGATAAATGTAACAAAAAATAATTAAAAGTAATAAAAAGAAGTAAATGGACAAGATAAATATAAAAATAAAAATATAAATAAATTTATTTTTAAAATATATCGCATGCATTTGTAATTGTATTATGTATTAGATTCAGGAATAAGTCGTACGTTGTCCTTTCATACTTCCAGGACGCAGAAATAAAAATTATTGGCAGAACGGGGTACACTGTTTGATAGGGAATCCTCACCGTAGATAGCAGTGCTTTATTAATTCCTTATTTTTTCATTCATATTTTTAAAGTCGAATTTTTCAAGAGGAATTTGTAATTTTTCCATATTTTTATTTGAAAACTAGTGTGCTGCTTGAAGAAAATGAAGCATTTTCAACATTTTCTGCTTCTCTAGTCTGATCAAAATGCTGGAGCCGATAGTACCTTCCCGTAAGATTTCTGCTTTTTATCCAAGGGGATAAAAAAACCTTGAAAAAATCAAAGAAAATCGGAAAACATTCTAAAGAAAGTCAGAATGAAAAAAACATGACGAAAAAAAGTAGGATCTGCTGATGAAATTAATTGAATGATGAGTGGAAGATATGAGGAATGATAGGAGAAACAACGACAGAGAGAATACTGTTGAAGAATTTCCACGATTTTTTCCCGTTTTGAAGAAACTGAAACAAAAAAAAATTAATTTCCACTCAACTTTCCTGGATGGGTGTAGCGCAGTTGCAAGAAGGTTCCACTGCGGTTCCACGCTTGATGATTCGAAACCGTCTTACATCCAAAAAAAAATTCCATTTCACCTGCCGTTATCGAGATTTCCACCGTCTATACGGTGTAACTTCTTAATTTTTAAATTCTATTCTCCTTCTTTTCTTCAGATCATTATTAAGGACTGTTATGTGGACAATAAACAACAAAAACAACAAACATGACAATGTGGAAGAGACGCAGTATTTTAGTTACTTTTTATTTGTTTTTTTTTTTGCATTTAATTGAGATGAAGAAGCTGGAGAGGCTGTGATTTGGTGTTATGTATGAAGAAGGAGCAGTACTTGGGGCAGTACTGCCTCCCCTTTTAATCTCCACTCCTCAAAAGCTGAGAATTTTGACCTTGAAACGAGAAGTACATCACTTCACCAATTGTCATCGGTTGAGGAAAAATCTTTTTCTTTTCTTTTTTTTTTCAAAGCATCCATAGCAGGAGCAGTTAATCCACAGAGTAATTTCGATTGTTGTTCGTTCCATTCGATTTTCGATTGTTGTGTAGGCTCTCCAACACTTGTTACTGGTTTTTCTCCGCGTTTTCTTTTATATTTTAAAGTCTATTTTTCATTATTTTTTAGTCCTTTTTTTTGAAATTTTCCTTACTTCATCCAGTATCCTCCAGAATAACTTTTACACCGGTACTTTTGTCATGATCGAACACAAAAACAAATGGTGTCGAAAATGTTCTGCCTTGTTAAACGGACACTGCATTTCAACGATCCGAAAAAGCAAGAATCAAGAAAATCTGAGAACAAGAACACATCTAGAAAGTCTAGAGCGAGAAATTCTCAAATAAGATGTGATAGTTTGACTAAACCTTTTACTTATCTGAATATTTTGAGGTTAAAAGTAAAGTTAAGGACTTATTCCTTGACCCAACAAGCACGCCTTCCGAAAATACCTACTCTAAGACTTGAAAGCGAAACTTTTTAGAGACCATAGCCTCTATTTTTTTGGATCCTCTATTTTTTTAGACTCACTTTAATTCTAATACTAATACTTCAGCCTTAAAACATTCGTCAGGATCCGTAGTTCTCCAGAAATATTTTCAGGAAATATTTTTCTTTGCCTGTAAGAGAGCACTTAAAAGAGCCGTAAAAAGAAGCCGTACTGTTTTTTTTTCTGTCCGTTTAATCCTCTTTACATTTTGTAATTTAATAAAAAAGTTGAATTGCAGAGGTTTGAGGTCATTCCAAAAAAGCAGTCAAAGTCCTGCGTGGCCTCAGCGAGAAACAAGAATTCCTCATAAACTTGACAACATAATGTCTTTTCTACATCTGTGTACTTTTTGCAGAGAAGAAAGCGCTTTGACTTCGACAGCTCGATTTTTGCAGACCGTCAATTTCTCTCTCAGCGTCCTCAGTGCACAATACATAACGAATTCTTTTCTCAAAATTTTGCAGGATAGGAAATATTTTTCGATTAGAATATTGTGAAGGGTTTCATTTTACAAATCCTCTTAGCAGATTATGTTCTTTTGAGTTCTTGAAAAATTGGAAAAGTGAAGAAATGCAGTAGAAACGTCTTTATTTAGTGACTTATTTTTTTTAGAATATCGGACAAAGCGAAATTGAGCTCTCGGACAAAATCCTCGAAATGCTCGAAAGTTGTATGTACGTTGCATTACTTTACAATCCTTGCAGTGTAACCAAAACGAAATTAAAAAATGAAAAAAATGAATACCTGAGAAATGGATCTGTTCTTAATCTAACTAGAGAGGAAACTGTCACTAGAACATTCATATTATTCGTATTCGAATCGAACATTCTAGCAATTTGTTTCGATTCGAATATTCCGCTCATACACAAAAAAAAGAGAAAATAACAGAATGGAAAAGTCATTCTCCATTTCATTGAACGTTTTTTGCGACATTGCGCCTAACTACATTGTACTTTGACTTGAGCGCACTGTTTAACATCGAATTCATTGCAGAATGTGGATAACACAATAACTGTTACACAGTGCACTTTTACTGAGCAAAAAACTTCAAAGAAACAGGACATCGTATCCTGAAAAAGTCCGGAATCTCTTAAAATAATCCGCAAGGGGCTCCACAAAAACTCTACATTCCCACACCTAGTTTTTTAGAATTGGATTTGGACCGAATTCTTTCCAATAATTGATTGATACCCTCCACACATATTACTGGATGCAGTCGGTAGGTGACCCGGCTGTGACTGCACGATCGATCGGAGGTTCGAATCCGCCCTAGTGCTCACCAAGCCTTTCATCCCTCCGGGGTCGATAAATTGGTGCCAGGCTTATCCGAGAGGATAAAAACACTGACTTGACCCATCGGCTAGCCACCACAAGTCACTGTACAGGCCAGTTACACGTTCGTAAACCTCAACGGATTCCGCGTTGAAGTGAACGTGGTGGTGAGGATCCCAAGCGGATTGATTAACGCCAGACATCTCATCCTCTACAAAAATATCATTGGAATTCCAGTTGGGCTGACAGGAATGTACCAGGGTGGAACCATGGAAGTACAAATTACACAGGGAAAGTTGCCTTTTCCATTTCAACACAAATACAATTTTGCAGAGTCGAAGAATTCTGTCCGTATTCGGGGGATTAATTTCTCGGGGAACGGGTTCTGAGACACAAGTTAGGAGCGATGTTTTAAATTCTTCATTTGAATACATGAGTCTCCAAGTGGAACCAGCAAATTTCTGCATTTCTTTAGCATTTGTCATCTCAAAATACATCCCTTCAAAAGAACTGAAAGGAAATTGTGTAAAATTCACATCAGAGAATAATGCGGCGGGACGGCGGGAGTGCTGTGAATGGAGAACGATCACAGTAAAAGACATCGTCCCCACGAATCTGAGGTGGTACGAATTTCAGGTGGAGTATTCGTATACGGGATAGTAGATTATGGAGAGGGGGTGATTCCGTCCATTTCTTCCTAATTCCCCTAAAAACACGGCCCGGAAGATGCGGCGTGTGCAGAAGGCTGGCGCGCTCCAATCGAACTCCTTGTAGAAAATAGCGCGCCAGAACGGGTCCACCGGCGCCAGATACCTATAGAAAGGGGTGTGACGGGTCCACCGGTGCCAGATACCTATAGGAGTGGGTGTGACGGGTCCACCGGCGCCAGATACCTATAGAAGGGGGTGCGACGGGTCCACCGGCGCCAGATACCTATAGAAATGGGTGTGACGGGTCCACCGGCGCCAGATACCTATAGGAGGGGGTGCGACAGGTCCAACTGGGTCAGATTGGTGCGCCGGCGCCAGATATCCATAATATGGGGTGCGACGGATCCACCAGCGTCGGTGGTCCCGGTCATTGGTGCGCAATAACTCAGGGTGCATGACGTAAAAGATAAATGGTTGCAGCCGTTTCATAGCCGTGACCACTGGCGCTTTGCTCTTCACCTTTATGACTCCTCCGTGTGCATATTTCCTTCTTCGTTCGCCTCAGGTTTGTAGCATGCCGTTCTCAAAAAGTGGAAACACGCATCCAAACGGCTGCTTAAATAGTAGAAAGATGTTTATGTGATCTGACGTGGAACGTTATCTTTATCAGTAGGATGATGTCTTTCACGTCATTTTATGTTAAAACATCATTCTATGATAACTACTGGGGGAAATCAGGAGGAATACCCCTACTTCGAGTAATGCTTTCAAATTGTATCTATATTATTCTGGCATCGGAGGAGTGTTCGAAGCTGAAGCTCAAATGTTCTCCAAATGTAGAACTGACGCGTTTAGAAAGAAGACTATCAAATCTTTCGCTTTTAGCTATAACATAAAAAAGGAAGAAAGATTGTTGGAGATACACAAGTCCAATTTCATAGAACTAATAACACTAATCTTAATTTTCGTTGATCAGTGAAGGCGAGCGAAGCAAACACCACAGGAAGTCTGAAGTCCGGCTTTAGCCGGACGCTCAGACTGATAATATAATATTACAATAATAATAAAATAATAAAAAAATAAAATAGTGACAAAATAATAATAATAATAATAATAATAATAATAATAATAATAAAATAATAACACGGTAACACGCAGTAATAATGTTATAACAATAATAATAATAAATAATAAAAACAAAAATAACAACAAATAGTAACAAATAGTATATCGCTCGTCAGGGCATACGGGCGCATGCATAAAAAAACCAAGGGCAAGCTGAGTGTGTGTGTGTGTGTGTGTGTGTCCTCTACTACGTTGCATACGCTGGAGCTACACAGTCTTTGGCCTTTTTTCCTCAACGATATATTATGGATAGAAGCAAATTGGAGCTGTTTCTATGTTGTAAGTTGTTGATTGGTTATGAATCAGTAAATTTGAATCGTCTAAGATGTAACGAGGACAATAAAAGAAGACAAGTATACAATGGAACTACCTCTAAAAAACAAAGTCATTACCCACACTGTGACCTTGACAGCTAAAAGGCAGGAATTGAAATGTGCACTAGCGTCAAATGAATAGAAACGAAGGCTGAGCGAGTTGGTGAAGTCAAACTTATATAAAATGTCTGGCATTAATCAATCCACTAGGGATCCGCCAACGCTTTCACTTCAATTCAGAATCGTTTGAGGTTTACGAACACACGTAACTGGTCTATACAGTGACTTGCGAGGTCTAGCACCGATGTGCCACCAAGTCTCTCGATAAATTGGTACCAGACTTGAGTGGGAGGATAAAAACACTGAGTTGACACATTGGCTAGTGAATGTGGGGGCGCATCCCAAGCGGATTGATTAACGCCAGAGGTCTCTCAGTCGTGCAGGGAAACCTGGACCTCACATAGCGTGAAGTCAGCGTGCCTATGGTAGCGCGACCATAGACTATAGCTCCCCTCCCTCTCCCCCTCCACAGGAACTCCTTGTGGCCAGCAAGGGAGCACATTGGAGGGCATGCTTTGCCGTCCATGTTGATCATACACAAAATTAAGAACCATTTTGCTTTTTGTTTTTTGTAATGTCCAGAGTACCGTCATAAATCGCGGTGATCTCAGTGTAATTATTGTCTTTGAATAAAAATGTCATTTCTATCGGTCTCACGGCGCATTTCTTTCAGTTACCTTCTGTACTATACTGTAGCAATTCTTCTTCTTCGTATTATTATTATTATTATTATTATTATTATTATTATTATTATTATTATTATTATTATTATTACTATTTCCGAGATAGCTAAACTATTCCCTTAAAACATCTTTTACTAGAATACAATATACAAAGTACATTTTAAAAATTCAGAATAACTCTCTAAAAAATAGGAGAATGAATGTCTTCAATACAGACTCCTGAGAAACACATTTCAGGTCCGATTTTGCACCTTCAACTTCGTCTTTCGTGTCACTTAAAAGGACGAAACTGAAATAGTCCGGAAATCTCCAAGAAACGTAAAGCTAAGTTTGTAAATTGCGGAAATGAGCATACCCTCGCCCAATTCTCCCTAGTCATCCAAGAAAATGGTTTGAGACCAGCTTTAGTTCCGACAAAAAACGTTAGAAGGCGCACCTCTGCACACACTCTGGTCTCCGCAGCCGAAACTTCACTTGTTTTACTTGAATTAGCTGCAGAGGAGACCTCATGCTCATCTACGACCACACGCTCGTGGACGCGCCGCGTGGGGGCAAAGCCACGCTGGTTTCCGCAATCTACAATCCGAACCCTTCTTTCCACATTACCTCAGTTTCGTCATACGCTGCCTTCAATTCAGTTATAGGATGTAAAGGTCAATCCTGTACCCTGAAGATAAATTTGAAAACTTTGAATTCGAATTTGAACATATATGTGAGCAAGAGATCCCGTTGGAAAATGTTGGATCTCCTAACCCATTTTGAATGTCTGCCGGGCGAAGCGATTTTCTGTGTGTAACTGGTCTCGCCGAACATATTAAAACTATGAAAAATCCTTCAGTTACTCCGATACGCTCCAGTAAAGTGTTGCTACAGCGTTTATGGGCATCATGACAGAGTGCCCACATTTTATTCGTCTACTGTAAGATATTTAGATTTATTTAACAACAGCGAAGTGATGCTTGAATGGTGTGGAAGTACAAAAAACGTCACCTTTGACCCTGAATACATCTAGGTGTGAAAGTCAACAGGTCAAGAAAATTCATTCCTCAAAGAAAATCCTGCAACGAAAAAAAAAAGCAGACACGTAAATAAAGCTTATTGTGGTCATGGATCATCTTATATCATGAGCATTCAACAGGACTAGAAATCTTTCACATATGAAGAGTCAAAGCTCGATCAAAAGCCGATGTTTTGACATTCTGAGCGTTTCGAATAAGTTAAAAAAAAGAGAGCAACTTAAGAGAACGGATACCAAGATGAAAAATTAGTAAATAAGAATACAAAATGGAAGATAGAAATGAATAAACACTCTTCGGCATTTTTGCAATAACAAAACAAGGTGTCATATACAAACCATAGTGCATTTAAAACTAAAAATGTGAGATTTATGACCTACGTAACAACTAGCGTTAAAATTTGAAAAATTCCTGAATCATGGTGACCTCTAAAATAACAATTCGAGAACAAAAAACAAAGCGTCAACATTAGAGACGATTTTGTCGTCTACAAACAGCGTTATACAGTAACTATATGTGAACTGCATCAACGTAGGAAAAAAGAAACAAAAGAAGTTTTCGAAAGGATTATTCTACAAACTTACGTTAATACTTCGTTACTTCACTATCACTTACGCATTGCCATTTTCACGTCCAAAAATGTTTGTCAATTGTGGTCGTTCTCCAGGTACGATACTTCCGTCCCGTCGCATTATCGTTACCTGATGGTCGTCATCGGACACTACTGATGCACGCGCACTTATACCACCCTCCTAAACTTGGGAAATAATAAGATCTACACTATTTCAAAGACAGCATACTACGAAGCTTATGATGTTGGGAGATCAAATGGAAAGATACGGTAGAGTGCATAAAACGAGTATGAGCGGAACGACGCTCAATTCTCCTTGACTGTCCTGAACAACGCGGTATGGGAAACGGCTTAGTCGCTCGGATTTTCCTACGAGGCACCTAACAACAATGCGAGTGCAGAAATACGTGCCTCGTGTGCGAACGAGCGGACAAGCGCTAACGCTGTCCCTCCCACTCGCTCCCGACAGATGCGGTGCGAATCCCTGCCTCTGCTACGAGCGAGCATATGTGAAACGTTGACAGGTGCGTCGTTTGAAAATTCGATCTACAAGACCGTTTCCACGCCGTTTTACAAAACACCTAGAGGAGGGTGATTGAGTTATCGCGCTCATACTCTTCTGCACCAATAAACCTATGTTTTCGTGATGAGACCCAAATATCGTGAATTTCGTGGTGCGCTCCCTTTAATACTGCCACTAGCAAACTCGTCCACTTGGAGTGGATACTCTCGACAAGCCGTACAAATACTTCTACCGAAGTATGTACATGCTATTTCGAATGTACCCGCTCCAAAAATTGTGTCTGCGGAAAATCTACCCCTATGTGTGATTATACTGGCTTTGTTCAATATTTCTGAAATTTTATGCTTAAACTACAGACCTTATTGTATGGATAATTTCTTCTCTTTAATCTTAACAAACTAATGCCCAATCGAGTCAGAACAAGAAAGCTGTGCTAGTCGAGAAAAGACAGATTGAAGCCAGAAGAACTGAAGATATTAGGTGAAGTAAAAAGTTCATTTGCGTTTTTTTTGGCGTTTTTTGGCTTTATTTCGACGATGAAATTAACATGACTAGATCTAACCAATTCAGATCAAATATTCGCCATTTTATTCAACAACTTTTGTCCATTCCGGTGGCAATTTCATAATTCCGCAATTGAAGGAGTCCTCGTCCTTATTGGCAAAAAACTTGATCACTTCGTTTTCACAAGCCTCTTCTGAGACCAGATTTCTACCATTAAGAAAATTTCTCAAATGTTTGAAAAGGTGACAGTCGCTTGGTTCTAGGTCTGGACTATACGGCTGGTGCTGTAGAACCACCCATCCAAGCTCCGGGAGCTTCTGATGCCTCGTTAAAGAAGTGTGTGGTCTGGCGTTAACCAGAATGGAACACAACACCTTTCCTATTGGCCAATTCTGGCTGCTTCCAGTCGGTGGTCTGCTTCAATCTGGTCAGTTGTTGACAATAGAGGTCCTAATTGAGTGTTTGGGCCGATGGGAGAAGCTCACAGTGAATGATTAACTTCCAATTCCACAGAACACGCAGCAAAACTTTCTTGGCTGCTAATCCGGTCTTGGCAATCGTTTGGACCGGCTCATCGTGACTGAACCACGATTTTTTTCAATTTTTGTTATCGTAATGTCACCTTGAAATTGCCGTAGAGTATGAACCGATGTTTAAATCGTCAGAGATGTCTCACTAAAGACATCTACCGAAAACGCTCAGAACTTTTCACTTCACCTAATATTTACTTCAATAGCATAGCACGAAGCAAATACAGCACTTCATAGCACGAAAACAAACAATTCCTGCCAAGTTCATTTGGCGAAATCTCCACTTCAAACATAAATGTATAAAAACAAACCGTGCTATGAATGGAGTCGTTGTGGATCTGTCTCATCAAATCGCCCCTAAAAACAAGCAGAAGAAATACTTATTTGTCTCACACGAAAGGATGAGAGCATGAGCTTCCCATCTGATTTGTATCTGTGGGAAATCTACTCCCACATATATAAATAAGGTGGGAACAGTGTAAGTCAAAAAGGCCATGTATTAATTAGAGCTAGCGGATTACTGGGGGGGATGATATCCTCGGAGGATACATCTCTTGGTGCTTGCACACTTTGGCTCACAACAAACAATCAACAACAGTGACACTTGCATTATTCTAGTCAGCTTTAAGGAAGCATGCACACTCAACAACAGCCTACCGGCTCATTCTTCTATACTGGGGCAAGCTCATGTACGTAGAACGATTTTTATGGCTAAAATTTGAAATCACGAATTCAATTCGATACGAACTAACACACTGCTTCTAACATCTGCCTATTTCATAGTAATTCGTCAAATCCGAAAATTTGGATAGAGCTATTATCCAAGCACAGACTCACCTTCCAGTACTACTAGAGTGACGACTCAAGATGGGTCCTGGATCAAGAAGGTTTTCTCGGCTTCCAAACCGTGACTCTGTACTGTCAGCATCCGAAGCCAGCCCATCTTCAGCAGCATCATCAAATCGTACTGAAGCTGCAGATGAAGGTGCCAAGTTCAAGTCACCTTCTGGTTGCGCTGAAAAAAAGGCAAAAAAAAAAATACACTTGCAAACTTCTCACGTTAATTTAAGCATAAGTTAAGTAGTGCGGATATGGATGCTGACACCCACTTAATCGTTTAAGGAAAGAATAGCCCGGGGAAGGTCCAAGGGAAGCTCATAGGAAGCAAATGTGGTTACTATCTAACAAATGTTTTTACGCGGAATTGCGGATAAAGTTGGATTTCAACAGGACTGGGTTTTTTCGGCTTTCTATTTATAAATAAACAAAGACATAACATTTCTTCAGAATAACGAGGTGCAGCTGGTCACTGGATCCTTCACATCCTGGTGTAATCGAGAACTCTATTCTTGATCCAACACTCCCTTATATTATGGTAAAGTTGTAATTGGACCCCATAAGTGACATAAATATAACAAGATCAATTTCTTCAACTAATTCCTTCAAGCACCTATCTATAAACATTCAATTCACACAAAACAAAGAACAGACATAAATGTATTGTAAAGACGTCACCATAGGAGAAAAAGAAACACCTCTCTAAAAATATGGCAAAAATCAAGGCAACACTCACTGAGATCCATTCCAGACAGGCTTTCCATCAACCATTTGTGATCAGTGTTTATTTCCTCAGGCATTGCCATAGATCTGAAGCATACAGAAAAAACTCCATGGACTCTTCTTGTACTCTTATTTTTAAGGTTATGAAATACCTCCTACGCTCCTCAGCTGTGATCATTGCAGACGGCGATTGTACGATTGTACCACGTCTTGTCGTCAAATCTACGCTCTCTTCCGATCCTTCTTCATCTTCTTCTGGGAGCGTTAAAGCTCTTCTCTAAAGTTATTAAAATGGTGTAGTTGTAAAACGGAGCGACATCACTGCATCAAAAAGGAAATCAAAGCGATAAGGAAAACGTTGCTAGCGCTAGAATCATCTGCGATCTGATCAGAAAGAGAATCTTTCGTTGGATGGCAGATGTAAGCATAAACATAAACACAATCATAGACGATAGATGAGATCATATCAACCATCAATGCAAAAGCTATGAACTTACTATGAACATCCCACATTCACAAGAAATACATGATGAGATAGTTTTAACCAGTGCTGTATCTTACACACCTTATCCGTCTTCACTCCCGGTACATTGGAGCCGAACGCCTTCAACGTCTCCACTAAAAGACGCACCATAGTCCAGTCACCAAGCGGTATCTTAATCACGAGTATAATATCTCATTGATGTTTGAAAGTTAAGCGCCATCACAAACCCCTAACGCATCCTTCAAGTCCTGAAGCGAGCAAGAGGCCAGAACTAAGCCTCCGAGATTCAATTGCTCAAATTTCCGCACAATCGCGTCCAAACGATTCGAAGCAATGTCTAGTTTCTTCAGTAGAGCACAAACATCATCTAACCTCATTTCGACCAGAGGAGTGCAGACTGTACTCCACACTTTTTCATCCTAAAAGCACAAATAACATAAATAGCCACAAAGAATAACAGAGATTTGAGCATTCTCCCTGCTGAGGTGCTTAAAGGTAAGATGGATTTCTTTTCTTTTTTAAAGAACACTGTATATTGAAATTGTAGAATAAAAATGGACAAAGTTAAAAAAAACAGGGCGCTTCACTGAAACTGTTGAAATCGTAACAACTGTGTCATGAAAAAAATATCCGCCGATATTCTTGAAATGTAAGATTCTTAAGTCATGAATCCAACACAATGTCCACGTTGTTTTCTTTTCACGGTTTGTTCCTGATTGAAAATTCAAAAATTCCACATGAATGTGTTTGAAAAGTTGAACAAACCACCAAAAAACCAGAACTTGCTTTCTAAATGGTAGCGCTTGATGTATACTATGAAGGAGGCTGACACATGCAGAGGCGAACTCTGTGGATAGCGACCTCTTGCCGAATTTAGAATGGTATATTTGAAGCTATTGAGCGATTCCCAAGAAACAAAGAAATATTTAGCTTGCCATAATGGAGCAGATAACATTGTACACGTGAATGCTAACAAATCACTTGAAGGGCTTCCTGACTTCTTTAGCGCAAGTTGCCCCCCTCCCAAAAAAAAATTCTTATTTGACTCAAATATACTCAAGCTAAACACTTCACACAAATGTATTCTGTCGATTGTATTCAAATTATTCTGGTGAATTGCTATAGGAACTTAGCTGTGAGACTGTATCACTTTTTAATCGTCACTTTCTAAGAGAACTTGGTAATTTTTCGAATAAGTAACCTTTCGTCAAGAAGAGACACGTTTACCGCTAGCACACTCTTTTTCAAATGGGGATTAGGGACAAAGATAACCCCATTAAATGGTATCAAATTTGCACTGCTGCATAAAAGAGAATCGAGAAATCTTCACCCCAAACAGATATTTCGCATTTGGAGGAATAACCACACTGCCGAAACCAAGTTCTTGCACGGGATCTTCAAGTCCTTGTCGACGCTCTGAACGTACAGCAAAATCACTCTAGTGTAGTGTAAAAGATATACACGTGGCCCACCTCTGATCAATTTCCTTAGGTATGGATCAAGGTTGCTAGTGCATGGCACGAACTTTTTAACATGTCCTACAGTTAGCTGCTCAGCGCTTGGAATCGTTGGTGAATCGAGAAATGCCTAAACACCAACTTAGAAGGATGAAATTGATGTTGAGCTTATCCTGGGAAGTCAGCAGAAATTTTCCGTAGCTACTGAACAAACTTATAATTCCAGGCCTATAAATCCCGTAATTTATAAGAAGTGACTATAAACATAATATATTAAGGACAATTATAAACTTAATAGCAACAACTAATATATAATTAGGCAATCATGTAGCTATTATAAATTATTATTTATTTTATTTATTGTTATAAAGCAATTTAAAACAATAATTTTGAGAATTGTCGAACATAGCCAACCTCAAAATTGTCTGGATTCCTATCTAATTCGATTAATGAATCTTTTTTTGGTATGTGGTCCTTCAGTTGGTGGTAGACCTAGAAAAAATACTGTTGTATAAGTAGGAGGTAAACAAATTTCTTCACAATTAGTTACCTCTGCAAGCGTTAACCCGTTATTATTTATGTCAACGGCCCTATCAATAAGCCAACACATTCGACTGGGCCATTGTTCCAGTAACGAAACCCAGTGGCCAAGCGAGAGCCATGAAAAATCAATTTCAAATGCTCGCATGAGTCTGCCTGTAATAGAATGAGTTTCATGACAAACCAGCAACTGCAACCACAAGAAACAAGCAGTGAATATTCTGATCTTAAGTTAGGAAAAGTCAATCAGAAGTTTGACTTACAAAACACACCTGTTAGCGTCAACGCATTGACAATCCTCCTCATAGCTCGTGGATTCATGTTTGAGAAATAGTCATCACTTAACAAGGATTCACCGATGCTGCGAGTTCCAACAACTATTGTTGCCTAAACGAAGAATATGCACTCTTGCTGATTTGCTTTATGCTTTGTTACATTTTTCTTAAAACAAAATCGAAACGTAAAAAGAAAACGGAACAGCATTAAAGTTACTTTACGACTTTGTCGTCCATCGGCCAATGATAAATGAGAACCGTGGAATGTGTCTTGACGGCGATAGCGCTCTTTCCAGTCCGCTAATGATTCTCGTTTGTCCTAAATAAATAATATGTTCTTCCTTCGTTGAAAAATAAAGTTTTATTGACTTACTTTCAACTTATTCTGCAATTGACGAAGGGCAGAATTGTGAAGATAAAGAGGCATATTAACAATGTTTTTCAGATAGTCATGACCAGTAAGTTCAGTTCCTGAAATGAAAACCTCACTTTCGAAGAAAAAGATAAAACAGCAGTAAATCGTTTGTGCTACTGAATGTGCAAAGTGTTTTATATTTTCCCTCTAGCTTCTCCGGAAGGAAAATACAGAAAAATAGAAAGAATGCAAGGAAATCAAATTATCATAATCATTCTTTGAATCAAAGCACTGAGAAATATGAATAGGTAACGTTACCAATATACGAAAAAGAGCAGAAATTAAAATAAAGTTCAGAGAATAAAAAAAAATCAACTATAAGGTGTCGGATGTAATCTACTATTTGACTTTATTAGTTTATGTGAAACAATCTATAATGAAACGAAAATGTAGGTGATGATCTATTTCCAACAATCCAACCTGCTACTTCCAACAAGATGTAAAGTTTCACTTTCAAAAGATACAACAATCGGAAAACCAGATATTATTGTTAAAATTAGAAATGAAGAAGAGAACAATGTACGTTCTGTAACGTAGCTGTACCTGTGAGCGCAGAATGCATGTTGTGATTTATGGCAGATACAATAATGTGTGGATCAACTGCGATAATAGTAATGAACGGGCGATGTTTCCGTGCAGAAAACAAAAGCTCCAGCGCGTCCAGTGTTTGAACCATACGCTCCTCAAGAGAGACTCACATATCGATGGTGGTGGGAACTACAATCAGAATATCTTACCTGTTCACAGTTATCGAGACCATCCACAACAACTACAAGCCGCGTTTGACTTCTCGTGAATGCATCCAACGATCTTATCATGTCCGCCAGTATGTCCACCTAAGAACCAAAACTGCTTATCGTATCAATGTTTCATTTGGATTTGCGTTCTCTGCTAAGAAGACAAATGGTTCACCAAAAAAAAAAAAACAGCAAGGTAGCGAAGATGCAACATGAAGGACATTTGTTATAATTTACAAGGTGTAATTTAAGCTTTAAATAGGATTTGCTACCCATTTACTGGCAATTTTGCAGAGATTACTACGTTCTTGCTGTTGAACACAGAAAATCACTAAGATATAAGTCTCTAACAAAAAAAAAAAGTTCATCTCCTTCAAGATCTTTAAGAGAAATGCTGTGTTAGTAGCATTACAGAATGACGTGTTGTCGATTTCAAAAATCTACTGTAGTGCTGCACAAAGCAATGTTATAAAACGTCTGGAAACTTGGATAGCATACTCAACCATGAGGTCATAATTCCAAGCCAGTAAAGTGAAGGATGATCGAAAAACGCTTGCCTTACATTATTAACATCCAACAATCTTACTTTCAGATTTTTTGAGACTCCTCAAATCCACCGCAAACGTTAAGGCCTAGCGAGCGATATAAGTTGAGAAAGTAAAACGCTAACTTTGAACGATTTCTAGACCAAAGTGGAGATCACCAACCTCAGTTTGCAGCTTTTGCATTAATCCTTCAAATCGTAACTTGTGTACAGATCTTGCTGCTTCGTTAACATGTTTTCGAGGGACGTTAGTATAACCATATCGCAACAAAATAATAATAGGATAGATAGTTAGCATAAGGAACACTACCATGAACGCAATCGAAGCAACAAGTAGGCTGAAAATGTAATTGTTTCTTTAGTTGTTCTCTAACCGATGCAAAAGAGAAAAATATAAATACATACGCTCCAGAACTCGTATCTCTATCGCTGAACAACCAAATTATCATGAACACTTCAGCAGAGAGCAGCATACACACAGCAACTCCGACAAGCAACACAACTGGGACTCCACAGTGTCTCCGCAAAGAACCGTATTGTCCTGCTGAAACGTATCAAAACACTGAAAAGGGTAAATGAATCTAAAACAGTTTAAAAAATCTCACGATATGCTGTTCTCAGTGAGCAAAATAGTCGAACGGGCAGCACTCCAAAGTGTGTTTCAGCAGACTCGAATAACGTTGCGACGATTTTTGCCAGCGCTTGTTCACCACCAATAGAAGAAAGACGATGATAATCAGCGAACAAAAAACTTAAAGAATTTAGATTTAGGTTAAAAATATCCACAGGTGAGAAGTGAATGGTAGAATTTCACTGTTAAGAAAAAATTACTGACCTCACAGGATTGCTCGCAATGTCATTTTCTGAATGCATAGGTGCATACAAAGTTGCCACGTTCCATAAAAGGCGGATTCGATAGATGAATCGCGAAAGAGAGTTTGCAACTCGACCTGGGGCTGACCATCCACGCATTTCGCTTCCGTAGTAAAGAAAACCTAAAGAGTTCATAGAACATTCAGACGTGAGATACGACTCATCCTCTATCAGCAACAATTATTTAAAATGTCTATTATCAAGCGCGAAATCCTTACAGTAAGATGAAATAAGTAGAATAAGAAGACATCCTCCAAAAATCCACACCGCTATCAATGCAGGTAAACTTGCGGTAATCGCAGAGAGTGTTGAGAGTGTAGTAGTGGATATTACGCAAAATAATGTTAGGTAGAAAAAAATAAGACCAGACATGCTGAAAAAGCGTATGAGATCAACATCTTAAATATAACTAACATAAAACAGTATTTTCGCAAGCTAAATCACCTCAGATGAGCTCCTTCCAGCCAATTACGAGAAAAACTGTTAATAGAATCCTTGAGTTTTCCAAGCAGTATCGATTTCCCCGATCCCCATTTAGCATATAGGCCTATGGTCAATGGCAAAGAAAGAGAAGGTTCACACACTATAAAAATTGCACATATGTGAGATCATTAATAAAATAAAAGAAAAAACAGACCTATGTCAGCAAGTACATTGCTGTACACATCATATCCTAACATAGTATCCATATGTTGTTCGGCATCTATGGGACCGAATATGAGAGGAAGAATTGGTTGTGGATTCGCATTGTCAATGGAATACGGAGTTTGTCCCAAGCGATTAGGTCGATAGAGAAGGCGGGAATCGGAGGGGTTCGCTGGAGATTATATCGTTGCTCACTTTGTCATGGTACTGAGCAAAGTTGAGAAGAAAATTAGCGAATAGAACAAGAATTCAAGAGAGACACACTTCCAAAAAAAAACGGCTCTTGAAAACTATGTAGTGGAGAAAATTGCAATAAACATCAACGAGCTAACTAACTAATTTCTTTGGAAAACTGTTTGTTTGCAAGAAGGACCACTTTAGACACTCACTACCGGGTGAAAAAGGGAACAAAGTGAGATAAATAAAATAATAATTGAACGGGTGAAAAAACGTCGAACAAAAATATTTCATAGCCTTAGTGATTTGCAAGGTATCAAGGTCAAAAACTATACCTAACAACGTTTGTGTGAGTCGTCGACTTCTAGCTCTCAGCGCCAAATGAAGAGCGTTGTCCCCATTATTATCGGCGGCGGAAATTTTAGCACCCGACTTCACAAGGAGATCACAAAGCGCCACATGACGACTTTTGACAGCACGGAGAAGAGGAGTTTCGCCATCCTGAAAAGGACTACCTCGTCCATGTCAGTATGAGAGTAAACAGAGAAACGAGATATTATCATAATAAAATGCTGAAGCAGAAATTTCTGACATAATGAAATGATACACAAATTCAGAACGAAGTGTGCAAAAGCTTTCACATATATGCGTATTTTGGTTGGTGAAGAGGTCTTAGCATAATCTCATTCCAGAAAAAAACATTTCATTCAAAACATAATATTCCTAGGAAGTTCTGGAATGAAGAAAGTAATACCCTGTTCTTTAACTCTAGGTTCGGTTTCCTCTCCAGGATAATATATACAATGTCCATGAAGGACTTGTCGATGGCCAGATGTAGAGCAGTTCTGTTCTCCTGAATCGTTGAGTTATAATATGCTATATATCACATGTATTCAAAAAAAGGTTAGGGACTCACAGAATCTCTTGCGTTTACATCAGCAAATTTTTCTAGAAGCAGTCGAACTATATTAGCGTTTCCACTTCGTACTGCGCTAATTAAGATCCAATTCCCATATCTGGAAATTACTTCCGTGGACATTATGTTACAACTTCTTTAAAAAAACAATGTCACGAGAAAAAAAATGAGAATGAAGACGAACTTATCACTTTGATTCACGAAAGCACCAGAATTAATTAGAGATTCACAAATGTCTGCATAGCCTTCTCGTGCAGCGATTCCTAATGCTGACAATCCATTCTTAACGAAAAAGTAGAAAGTTTGAAAGAATAATTTATCTCAAGGTGTGAAATATCACCTGATCCACGACGTTCACATTTGGTTCCCGAGTTAGCAGCAGATCAACAACTGTGAGGTAATTACCTTTGGTTGCTAACATAAGAGCCGTTGAAGAACCCTGTAAGATTTTACCTAGCCGATTTAAAAAAAAAAACAGAAAAATAAACAGAGAGTATTCTATTTTGACTATTCGAAGTAAGAACACTTACCATTCCAACAGCATCCACTTCAGCACCAGCGTTTAAGAGCATTTGAACAATTGGAAGATGACCTTTCCTAGCCGCCCATATTAAAGCAGTGCTACCAAATTTATCGCATGCATTAACCTAAATCTGAACCTTGCATGTAAATCCGGAACAACGAATCTGAAAGAAGAAACCTGTGCATCTGCTGCTAATAACTTTTCAACAACAGAGGTGAAACCTCGACCAGACGCAACAATGAGTGGTGTCAATCCATCTTCTTCATCTATTAAATTTACGTGGGCCTAAATTTAAGCCATTCAGAAACACATAGTAGTAAATCAAGTAAATGGAAGTACTTGAAAAAAAAGGTAACTCACGCCATAGTTGAGAAGCATATCAACAATTTCTGGATGACATTTGTATACAGCCCACATTAACGGACTCCATCCCATCTAAAAATTGAGTTAACATGAAAGGATATCTACGTCCTGTACCTTCAAACAAACACAAACCATATCTGGTAGATCTACCGAAGCTCCAGCTTCCAAAAGAATCCTAACAACATCCACGTGGCCTTTGTGGGAGGCGTTAAGTAAAGCGGACCACCCTTCCTAAATTTCAGATAATCAGTATGTATGCCAAAGAACATGGTTTAAAATCCAATATTACATTGTCTGTCTCATCCAGCAAGTCTGGATCCGCTGCAAGATTTTTGACGGCATGCACATTGTTGGTACGTGCAGCAGCAATCAGAAATGTCTCCCCAGTCTAAAAATAGACATTTGTGTAAGAAGAATGACGTGAAAACAGGACTTAAATATATTTACATGCTGTGGTGACCGAAAACACTCCAAATCATTTGAGCAGAAATAAAGACAATAAGAAGTACGCTTGAAATCTGCTTACATCTAACACTGAGAGGATGGAGTGTGGATAATAACTTAGAGCTCAAATTAAGAAGCAAAAATGCTCTACTATACTATACCAAACTCTCACACTAGTCTCTTTCTTAATTCTTTTTATCCGCAAAAATAAACTCTGAGGGAAGCTGAGTATAATGAAATACACTTGAGAAGAAGAGCTGAAGCACTGAAGAATTTTGAGTCACTTCAGAATTGGACGAGATCGTCACCAAAGGTGTCTTTTTAATATGTCGTATTCATTGCGACGGAAAAGACAAGTAGACGGCATAAGGGTAGAAATGCGGATTTTACATGGAAAACTCGTAAAATAAGGTTTGTAGAACGGTTCTCCTCGGAAATGCGACGTGGAAACGATGCTTTACTGATACGCTTGAAATAATCGCATCGCAGGAAGTCAGTCGAAGTTCGAACCGAGATAAATCACCCTTTCATTTAAACACCTGCATGCGTCGTTTGGATAATCGAGATAATCCTCGCACACACCTTTTTTTAACTCGAACATGAATAAATGCAAAGAATGATAAAGTGTGTAGTCGTCTACATGAAGAGAGAAGGAGAAAGGGAAAGAAGAAGAAGGGGACTTCACGGACTAAGCGGTTTCCAGTATGAATGAGATTCCACAAGACTTACTCTCCAACAGAAAACCAGAGTGATTGGGGTATATAAATAATTGGACAATACTAAGAAATATGATCTAGGTGCTATAACCTAGTACTAAAGCGATTTGAAACAGGATCTCCACCAATTTTCTTTTTAAAAAAAAGAGCTAACAAAGCTAGAAATAGATCCGAAACGGAAGGGAAACAAAAACAAAAAGGGAAAGACTCACAGAATTTCGTTTGATATCAGGTGATAACGACGGGAAAGGCTCAACCACGACTCCATTCTCTATCTGAAATAAACTTTAAGAAAAAAGAAGAAAAAAAAAACAGAAACAAAAAGAAGACAACAAACAATTCGGGGCAAATAAACAAAGCAGTTCTTCGCGGTGAGATAGAACTAGTTACCTTCTCGAATAAGTCGGCTATCTGTTCGCTGTTCATCGAGGAGGGAAGCGCTGACGCAACAGCAAAAGCACTGCTGGCTGCCTCTGCCCACGGACGTCGATGGCCGCCTGCTTGCACCATCTCAACGCCTCGCACCCTCCTCTGGTCACTGAAAAACACGGATCCTTCAGACGTGAGGTTCAGCCGAGTTCAACTCGAAAAACATCATTCATCATTTGGCTTGCGTTGCGGCGGCGAATACAGTACAATGAAAATTTGTGTCATGGTAACAATAAGAAGAAAGCAAGTGGCAAAAAAATAAAAATAAAAATGAAAATAAATCAGAAAACAGCGAACAATGATTTATTCCAGTACAGCTCACAATCACCTCCTACAACGCATCGTGATTGATATCGTATCGTCATAAAAAAAAAAGGTTACGGAAGTTCCGAAAGCAATCGAGTGAATTCCATGAATATAGAAATCACATTAGTTCCTCCTTCTTCTCTTCGTGATGTAATTTGAGTTCCACCCAATAACAACATGTACTAAATGTATTTCACCTAATAGCAGCAGAATGAAATGAAAATCTCCAGTAGCTGGGCTCACAGAGAAGTCCAAAAGGGCGCACTACTTTGGGGCTTAATTATTGCAGTGGAGCTTGACGATGCATCGAGAATAATTGCATCATTAACTAAAAAAACTACTAACTACTAATTATTGCAGTAGAATAAAGTCTTTAAAGACTTTAAAATAACTTTGAACTTGGAGAAGTTCCCCCTATAGTGGACATTCCAAAAATCCTCTTTGTTGGGAACTCAGAAACTCCAGGTGCAATTTTTTTTCGTGATTTATGAATTTCTTCGATATAAAAATCAGAGAAATAAACATACAAAAAAAAGTGTTGATTAAAATCAAGTCAAAAGCATCTGTAGTTTGCTGCGCAAGCATTTGCGAAGTGCTGCAGTGCAGCGCAGCAGTTAAAAACAAGAGGGGACCTTTGCTGACACCATTCGTAGCTGTATTTAGCAGTGGTCCCACCTCGATCCCAACCGCTATGCTCCATCGCTTCGAACGGAACCGCCTACAAAACTGCGCCGTCTTCTTGTCGTTTTGACTTTACTATATAGTCAAGTTAAAGACATCATCCCACGAATCTGAGGTGGTGCAGATTTCATGTGGAGTATTCTTATAAGGGATAGTAGATTATGGAAAGGAGGGTGATTCCGTTCATTTCTTGCTAATTGGCGTAAAAAACGGCCCGGAAGATGCGGCGTCGCACAAGGCTGGCGCGCTCCAGTCGAACTCCTTGTAAAAAATAGTGCGCCAGAACGCCTTAAGCTGTAACTTCCGGGCCGTTTTTTACGGCAATTAGGAAGAAATGGACGGAATCGCCCCCCTCTCCATAGTCTCCCATCCCGTGTACGGATACTCCATCTGAACCCGTACCACCTCAGATTCTTGGGGTGATACGTTTAACAATAGACATGAAGCACCGTGCAGTTACGTAAGCGGCTGCGCTGGAAGCGATGCGGCGAAGGGGGTAGCGGTTAGGATCTAGTGGAGACCCCCTCATTCAGTTGTCTACATAGTAATGTGAACATGTCTGAGTGTTTTCATTGGACTCGTGTGGTTCAGAGAACCAACATGTGGAACTATGTAACAGAACTAATCTGAATCTTATGATTCCTCTATCCAATAGAATCATTTTCTCACGAAAAACGAACGTAGAAGTTGGTGATTTGTAGCTTAAACATGTATTCCACTTCCACTACGTGAGAGCTAACAAGAGACAGATTTTTCTACTGTGGAAGTCATCTATTGAAGAACCCGATAGCATAAAGATAGAATCCAGGTCAAAACCAGCTGAATTCTGCTGCATAGGGGATTGACTAAAGAGATAAGTAAGTAAGTGGTTTGAATTCGATTGCATAGCCGCTAGTTCCATCGCACCACTTCATGTGCGGCCATCAACTGCAATTGCTCCAAGTTTTATGTGGTTTAAACGCGGCTATAGGATTCTACTGCGAAGTACGTACTTCAGATTTACTAGCGAGGTAGGAGGAAGGCCCTCATTCAGATTAAAGGTATCACCCCACGAATCTGAGGTGTTGCAGATTTCAGGTGGAGTATTCGTATACAGGATGGGAGACTACGGAGAGGGGGGTGATTCCGTCCATTTCTTCCTAATTGCCGTAAAAAACGGCCCGGAAGATACGGCTTCATTCGTTTTGGCGCACCATTTTGTACAAGAGGTTCGATTGGAGCGCGCCAGTCTTGTGCGGCGCCGCATCTTCCGGGTCGTTTTTTTACGGCAATTAGGAAGAAATGGACGGAATCACCTCCCTCTCCGTAGTCTCCCATCTCGTAAACGAATACTCCACTTGAAATCTGCACCACCACAGATTCGTGGGGTGATGCCTTTAAATCCCAGCTAACAATAACAATAATAGAATGAAGCAGTAAACGAAAATACACCTCAAAAATACATGGAAAACGAAGGCAAAAACCTCCTGCCTGCTGTTTAGAAAGGAGCACGCAAAGCGAGAAGTGGCGCAAAGTGGGAAAATAGATGGGTCATATTTCAGACGTTTTTCGGAGCGAGGTGACAGCCGTTGAAGTAAAATAGACCAGTCCCACACCTTTAACAAAGCGACATAATAAGCGTTCCATGAAAATAATAAATTAAGACAAAATGCAATGCACATATTATGGATGCGATATATATCCACAGTGCAATCGGAATAAAAAATTTCTGGACAAAAACAACAAACATTCCCCCCACCGGTTGATATTACTGAGATGTGGACTTTTATCTGATCATCTGCATTCATTTGATTACAACCATTTATTTATATTTGAAAAACCAAGTATTTGAAAAACGAAGCTCGGTTATTGATCAAAGATATTGACTAATTGATGCATCTATGGTTGCTCTAAATTGCTATTTGCTCTGCTTATCTTATAGGGATGTCCACTCGTACTCATTGATTGCCTTTTCTGCATAAGTAAAAACATCGTTCCGAATATGTGCGTGCATAGAAAATGGATATGGGAGGCTTAATGAAGTGGTTCTAGGGTGGACATTTTTAAGAGCAATTCCACGAAAATAGCAAAAAACGACAAAATACGATGCACACACATATTGTGACGGTAAAATATATTCACAACGTAACAAATTATATATACTTAACAAACTGGGATGTTAGCAAATCAATCCCAAGAGTCAGATTTCTCAAAAGGTACGAGATCTTGTTTCCAGGAGTTCTGTACTTGACTTTGTTAAATGCGAGACAAAATATGGGGAAGAGAGCCATGGCACCCAAACGTGAACAATATTGATAAAGAGAAAACAAGGAGATAAGAAGCGATTTTGATCAATAGTAAAACTTCAGTCGATAGACCATCATAGAGCGGTTTGTGGAAGAACAGGGAAGAATTAAAATATTCAATGAATCCCGATAACTATGTATTTCGGTACTGATTCACATTGTTTGCATAGGGAGACGTAGAGACGGGCACAGTGACTCCCTGCTCTAATGATGACTTGATGAGGAATGGCGATGGTTTTTCTGACGTTTCTGCTCGTGCACTCTTCCGGCTCGTTTCATGTGCACATTTGTGGCACATTTATTTATGTTATTCGCAAAATGCTATTTTCAGCTGTGTAAGCTATCAGAAGAGCTGCGACTATGTACACAAACAACAACTGCACAACTAGGAAGTTTGATCTTAGGGCAGTGACAGTAGCTCCCACCCTACTTGTTCCCTTTATAGCCAAAACTGAGATGTCCTAGAATTCTGTTCTTTGTTCTACTTTCGGTATACTTTGCTTTGTCACTTGCCTCGCCCAGGTGGGTGTGGCGAAATGTTTTGATTTATTGAATCGGCTGTCCAAACCCACAAAACTCACTGGAACTCATCGAATTGAAGAGCAGTTGGCTTTTTTAACGTACACTTTGGCATCAATGCTACGTACAACTACACATAAAGTGATATGCGAAACCTAATAATAAGAACATCTTGATTTCAAATGAAGAAAAGTGTAATTAACAACATGTTCCGCAAGGCAAAAGACGTTTGCAGCGGACCGGAGAGAGAAGGAAATCAATGACTCTGACTCGCGAGATTGTTATTTCTTATTGGTTATGATATCCGAACGCCTAGACGAGCACGCTATCAAGATTTGTGAGCACGATAGCAGATAGACAAAAACCCTTGCCATTTTCTGCTTCTCTTACTTCTTCAATGAAGCCAATACTCGATTAGACGGTGTCTGAGGAAAGCAAACATAGGCAGTTGTGTTTCGGTTGTAGAAGCATCACCAAACAATTTCAAAACCACCTAGTTTCAGACCATTCATATGTCACCATATGTGCTTCACAAAACTTAACATATATTTACTCTCCTGATACGCAGCCTTTAAATGAGTGAAAATCTTGAGAACTAAAGATGATGTGAATCAAATCATCAATAGTACAGAACCAAAACATTCATGACTGAAAGCAATTATTGATCATCCACAGTTTTGGTTTATAGGATCGGAATCTTCTTCATAGATGTATCAGAAGTAATTCAATAACCACAGAAAAAGTAACTGTTGCATTTTTTCTATAACCTTTTTTTTGATATCATCACAATTAGAAACTCATTCGATACAGCTGAAACATCTATATTATTTGATACAGCTGAAACATGTATATCACATCGGTTTCGGTCCAGTTTCCAATTTTTCGCAATACTGGGCAAATTAGGCAGTGAGCAAAGATAAGCCCGTAGATTTTCCAGCGTGGCTAAGACTATCCCTTGCCTGAGCAATTGGCGATGGAGTGTATCCTATGGAGCGCCGCTAATACCAAAATGCCCTGGCTAACGCCGATCACATGTTGCATCATCGGCGCGTTGAAAAATATCCTCATGTCCATCAATAACCATGGAACTTTTTTAGATATGCTATGATATAGTTTACAAGCTACTAAATTGCTTTGGAAAATCAGATAAATTCATTGGAATTTTCAGGTGATTTTTCGGTAAAATGGATGAAAACATGTGATTTTTCTGTCTTATGATTTATGGATGTGTTATAGTTAGGACAAGTATCTTCTGTATATCTCCTCAGGGGAGAAAAAAATTGTTTCAAAATTTTAAACTTCCTCACGATGATGTCAACACAAAATTTGCTCCTTCTCTCTTAGACGGATAGTCGAAGCTTGTAACACTGACATATTAGATACCGAACACTCTTGAAAGTAAAAACCACTTTCTCAAATCAAAGAAGTTTCTGATTCATTCGAACATTTTTAAAACGTGAAACATTCGAACGCCCTGATGAAGCTACCTATACGTCAACATACCTTATGTACGGCAAAAAAATCTTTACCCCATAAAAAGAATGCACAACAAAGGAGTAACAACAATAAAAGTAAACATCAGAAATAAAAAACAAAGCAATAAAGAAAAAAACTACATAAAAATACCACAAGCATGCTCTCTTATACATCCCTTTTTAAATAATTTTAAATTCAATGATAGTAAGAGATGAATTTACCATCGAAAAATATGGAGCAAGTTGTGTAGCACAAATTCTACTTCAAATTCATCTACAGCTCTCCCTTACGATCGATCTTCAATAGTTCAACGTCGAATTTTAGGGGAGCGTTAGCTAAAAAAATCGATAGAACAACGACATGACCACAAGCGATTCTTATGAGAAAAAGAACCAATATATCAGAAGAGTACCATATTTTCTGTTATTAAAGGACAGGAAACCTAACATTTACCTAGTCCACCTAAGCCAATACAGCACAGTAGTTCTCTTATTCCAAAACAGAAAGAAATGAAAAGATGACTCAAAAGGAAACTGGCTTTTTGATAGTTCGGTTTTCTCTCTAACTTGTTGCGCCTGAGAGACTGACATGCTGAAGTAATTTGCAGATGTCAAAGAGATGTGAGGCTCAGGAGAGGTGATGCTGCTCCACTGTTCTGGCATTATCATTGCAAGAGTTATTAACAGGGGCTCGAGTATACTGTTGATGAACTGGGGTCGATAAATTGGTACCAGACTTGTCTGGGAGGATGAGAACACTGGCTTGACGTATCGGAACCACTAGATATTGTAAGGCTGCACATGCGTTCATGAACATCAAATCTACTATAAACAGTTTAACTTGTTGGATCGCGGTGTATTCACAGATCCCCTTCACTGCCTAGCGATTTTTCAGTGAACGGTATATAAGCTTACTATTTCAGCTAATTTTTGCAAACGGCAAGAAACACGCTCTAACTGCACATCCTCCACCTGTGCATAAATGACTCCTTCAAAACACTGGCTTCTTCACAAGTAAGGTAAGATTTTTTTTGCAATGTTCTTAACAGTCAGTGACCAGACTCGGCAAAATATACGAAATAGATGAAAGTTAAGATAGAGTACCCTTCATATTCCTCTTATTTCAACAATAAAAGACATAATCGGTTTTCAGACCTACATAGCAAAAATAAAGAAAACTCGTAACATCAAAACGAGGATCGAAGAACCGAGATATACGAACGAAAATGAAACGAACCAGGTATTTTTGGAGGAGATCCACGTTCCCCGTAAGCGAGATGAGCAGGAATAGTGAGAATACGACGTTCTCCAACACACATGTTCAAAAGTCCCTGATCCCAACCTTTGATTACCTGAAAGCAGTGAGGATCGTTACAACATCTTTGTGCCAAGAAACAGTCAAAAAGAACACTACATACAGTCGGTTTAAAATGTGTTTTACCATGACGACGCGACATATCGGTGAAAATGTGAATTGAAGTCTCTCTACAGTATGCAGAAAACTCTCTGGGTCTCTCTTTTTTTCTTAACTAACAAGCTAACTAGCTAACTGTGCACAGTTACACAAAAAGTAGGGGTGAAGCTTCCAGTTCCTGAAGAATGAAGTCTTTCATGACAGGTTTCGGAATCAGGAGAAGCTTCTAAATCGCATTTCAAAATTTATCTGGCAAGACCTTTTTGCCGTAAGGTCAACATCACATAGATCGCGCAATCTGCTGTCGTCTGCTTTCATTTCGACTATTTCCGGTTTACTTACTGATTCTTAGCTTTGCTCAGTCGATAAAAACTGTTTTTTGATGTCTGTAGAGAATAATCGGGTTAAAACAACCTGATGTCTAGTGTAGTTCTGCAACTGCAGATGGCTTCAGGAATGTAGTGTTTTCTTCATGGTTCTGTTTTTCTTTATGCAGAAGCACTTTATCCTGGGTTACTTTTCTCACTTGTTGACTGTGTAGTTTGAAACCACGGAAAATAAAGGGAAATGATGGAAGAAAAATTAGCTCTGAAATGTGGAAAAAAAGATTTGTTCCCTACTCTAAGTGACATTTCATCTGCTGATGTTACCGTGAATTTGGAGTATGTGTATCAATGTTCCAATTCGACTAAGAGAGATAATCATGACCTTTTTTACTACTAATATTTCTGGTTTCTTCATATTCAAGTTTCGGACTCAGTTGGACATCGCAAAGGCTGAAACCGGTCTCAAAAATCTAGACATCAGAAACTGATCTTCTCCATCAGGAAATTTCAATTGTAGATGATCAAATGATCATGTGATTATCGACTGAGGTTATTCCTCATAAAAGAGTTTCTCATCTCTCTTCGCTTTCTTAACGCGGACGAATTCAAAACAAAGAGCGGATTTCCAAGCAGCCCTGAAGAGCATTCAGCACTTAGTAGCTCCCATAATAAATACCATAGGTTTAGCATTCTATAAGAGAAACAGGGAGGATAGCGTGAATAACCATTACTGCGAAAACCAAACCTGTCCCATTCCTAATGTGAAGGTGAACTCTTGATTTCGAGTGCGACTTGAGTCAAATTCTGTCCCGTCCAAAAGAGTACCAGTGTAATGCATGTGCAGAACATCGCCTTTCCTAAAAAAAAAATTACACCTCAACACTGCAAGGAAGAAGTCCCACACGTGCATACGAAGTGTTTATTTGGTACGGAATACAAGAACATGAAATATAATGCATAAAAACCTGCCTCGATTTTGTTTCGCACGACTCTGCTCTCTTCTTGATACCTATCTGCAGTTTGTCAACCTTCTTCTCTGTGCCGATGACATTTGCTACGCATACGAGAAGAACAACGACTCCTACCGTCCTCATCGCTCACAAAATGAAAGGGAACTGAAGCGCGACGAGATAAGGCGAGAGAACCAACGCGATTACGCGACATTTGATTTCAGGAGGTCCGCTGTAGGACCAGCGAATCTCTGTTCTAAAGCCTCTTCGCGGCATAGCGATGTCGGCGGCGAACACTACCGCGTGTGCATGTTGTAGATTTAATCAGAAGATGACTAGATTATTTTCTCATCAGGTGCTATGTGCTCGAGAGGTAATCGGTGGACACTTTAACATTGACCTTGAAGCGCGGCAAAGGGGTGAGTGGAGAGTGATAGAGTCCTGTGCTGAGAATACTTGGGAAAGGTTCGTGTTCATACGTTAACGAGCATTTTGCTGTGAATTGTGAATTGAAGTGTAGTCTCCAGTGATGACGTAGGCCGTCGCTGCTGGTATCATTTGCTAGGATGAAACCGAAATTATTCAGTCAATTACTGAACCACTTTTAAAAATCGCCTTTCTTCTATTGTTGGTGCTATTATAGAGAGTTTTTCAGGAAACGTGATTCGAAAAGCACACCAAGAAACTAGTTGCGATAGATTAACGGCCCTTCGGCACTACTACTAGTTAAGGTAGCGTCTGAAGAAATTCGTTTGCACCTCTTCAGGAGTAGGTAGGGCTCATGACTTAGATTGTTGGTATCGTAAAGAAAATGAAAGACACTTCCTAACAGTCGAGAAAATGGCGAAAGGATTTAGAATTCCAGACTGACCAATACAGTTGACAAAGCAGCACTTGGCACCTCTACGAATGGTGAAATAGGAGGGCGAAAGGTGGATTACTGATGAAACTACGCAACAAAAATAACCCTTTCCTCCCTTTCATTTCATTATTCGTACAGTCGTAAAGAGTTGCATGCTTGTTAGTTGCAGTTTTACATTGCTAGGATACACAGTCGCGATCATCCTGATTTCTTTCTGGTGACTGATTTTCTCATTTATTCATCCATTCATTCAAATCAGAAGACAAATTTGAGATATAGCGCGTTTCTGCGTGATATAACGGAATCTAAGGTGATTATTTTGTGGACTCGCTACGTTGGTGATCGAAAAGTAGGCCTAGAGTTCTGTCCGTCTAAATGTGGAAAAATTTGGCCGCTTAGATCGTGGCTCGAATCGCTCATTCCAGGCTCTAGAGAAAAGGATTTGCCGAGGCGTCAGACGAATAAAATCAATTAACAACTTTGTGCATAGCCAATTAAAAATCAAAATAACGTCTTATAAACGAGGTTCATGAAAAGCAGAATTTTCCATCAATGATGGGTTGATATGACATAAGAAGTGTTGGTTTCACTGTTTTTTGTAATTGAATACACGAAAACACATCTTGCTTTATTTATGAGTACAGGTTATGAACAGGTAGAATCTACAACTTTCAGAAATACAATACATGTATATGGTTATTGTAAGCAAACGCAAACAGAAACTAACCTCTTCCAGTAATAAAGTCAATAAGGTAGAAATATTATATCCATTAAAGTTATAAAACATGTGAAAACGAAATTAAGGCTTCATTTCCAAGTGTAACATTTCAATGGAGAGTAGATCACAGAAAAAAAGAACGTGGTTGGTCGTTACTAATACTCTTCGCGGCTAAACAACAGCAACAACAAGCAAATGCTTCACGTTCTTTTTTCTTACGAGAATGACATGCAGTATGTACACAGAAAAGTACAGAATTTGCACACCAAGTGAACTTAAATCTCAGTCTAGATCTCTAACACATGCACTTAAAGGACCCGTGGAACAATTTATGTCAGCAGTGTTGCGCCGATATCGTGTGGGATGTAGCAATTACGTAAATGCCAGGTTTTGTCAGAAAAACAGAAACTTATAAGATTAAACTTCTGGTCAAGTGTTAGCTGGATTTGGAGTAGCGTATTGTTCTCCATTACTATCACTATAATCAAACAATTTAGTCGACGGTCCAATAACCTCGTATACTGCTCATTTTCCGTGGCACTTCTATAGTGTTCTCCTAGTGTGCGATGGAAGTCGTGAAAATTGTAAGCTCTCAGGTTTCTTAATATTGTTCCACGAGTCTATCTGTATCGTTCATAGTGCTGATCAGTACGATAAACATGGATACCATATTGCAAAGGGCCAGTGGTGCCGCAACGTAGCGACACGCAGTTGCTGGCCAATGGAAGAAGAAACCTGGACAAACTACCCGAGAGAGCTTTTGGCCTAATGAACAGTCAATTCAAGATCGGACCAGCGAATTCGCCAGAGTATTTGAAACAACATAAATGAAAGAGTGTAAAAACAACTGGCACAAAAAGAGAGAAAAGCAAACCATTTCCGAGCATCACGCACAAATGCACGTTTTTAAAACCTACACCTCCTTTGGGTGATTTTTCTCTTCATGTTGCAACTTTGACTTCCAAAGTTCCAGCTCTGTCTTGTACCTTTCCGCCATCTTGGAAGCTTTAGCGATATAAGGCTAGAAAGAAACGATACGAATGCGTCTGAAAACTAGGGGAACTTAACGAAGAGGCAACCAGGTCCTTACCTCTTTGGCAGATTCACTCATAGCTTTCCACTCGGCGCTAATGCGTTGCATTGTATTCACAACAGGTGTGACAACACCGCCTTTTTTCTTCAATTGGTTGAACTGTTCCTGTACGAACAGATTGTACGCGGAAGGTGCCCGTTCAGGATGTCCGGTTTTCTCCCATTTCTAAAAATAATTACTTTTGAGAGAAGTTTGATGAGTAAGAATTAAAAAAAAAGACAGAACTTACATCTCTTCTTTCTCTCCGCTCTTTTCTTCTAGCTTTTTCCTCCTTTTCTTCCAGAGAAGAAGAGATTCGCTCTTGCTTCTCCTCATCACTCAAGGCATCGAATTCATGCATTTTATCGGCACGATACTGTTTTGCAAGTTCCTCGTATTTCTGTATGATGGACTGCTGTTAAATAGGAATAAATGTAAAAAATGACAATAATATAACCTTTCTTTGAACTACATCTAGGGATTTCCAAGCAGCAGCAGCTTCTTTCATCGTTTCTTTACCTTCTGAGAGGTTTTTGGGAGAATGTTTTGCAAAGTGTTCCTTTACAAAAATAGCACATGGTCCCATGGTCATTCCAGTGACAGGATACTTCTGCTTTGTCCTAGAATAGTTAAGGGAGAGTCAGCACTAACGAGAATTTTTTGTTTTAAGTAACGCAAAACAAAATCTTGAAACACGCTTATTCTCAAATTACAAAATTTATTTCACTGCATCCATTGGTCTGACCCAACTTAACAATTTTGGATCCAAACTCTACCAACACTGAGGGATTGGCGCCATGAACTCCATGAGCCTAAGTTAGCTTCCATCGAAATTGATAAGGATTGTAAAAACAGTAAAAAAAATGCCACTGGCTAGAACAAGTGGTATTCGAGAGGCAGCCATTAACGGTAAAAAAAAACAACAACAAATGAATTCGTTCTATTTCCGATCAAACAATATAAATAGGGGCGTTATCTTGGTTAAATAACATTTTCCTTCCGCTCGTGAACGGTATCTGTTGAAGTTCAGCTGTTATTCAAGATCCCCCTGCAACTATCTGCGCATAAGGAAAAGTGTATAAGAAAAACAGAAGACTCCAGGCACAACTCTGTTGGTTGTAGATTAATGAGTGGAAGCGCAGATACATAACTTATTTCTAATTTTGCCTCAGAAGCGTACCTAACGCTTTTCTTCTTTTTTTTTCTTGCTAGTAGTGCTTTTTTTTCGCTCTGCATCGATGCCCGAGTAGCTGCGTAAAGGGATGAAAACAACTCAACAAGCAACCAGCTTATTTCAGATAGTTATTTCTGTTAAACAAAAACAGAACTTACAATGCCTTTGGTTTTGAACTTGCTAAAAGGCGATTGCTGAAGGAAAGAAGCACATGAGGACGCAACATCTGAAATGAAAGCGTCAATTAGTTTTACAACCAGAAAGATATACTGCGATAGAAAGAAGCAAGAGGATGTTTCCGAACTGTGAGAGAGAGAGAAAAAAAAAAACTAAAACTGTGAGAAAACTAGAACAAGAGTAGGAACATCCCGAAAAAGTTGTAGCTCTAGTTCAATTCGCAATAAAAACACTAGTTTCTCACACTGTGGATGATGTGGGAAGCGCATCCATGCGCATTACTAAGGGATGCGTGACTTTGCAACAGTAGTACCATAAGAAATCATGGAGAAGGTTTATGCAGTATGTTTAAGTCACAATTTCACTACGTATGCGCATAATCTTATAGAACCCCTACCACTTTCCAACAATGCTTTTTCCTGGATTGTGAAACTAAAACAAGAGTAGGAACTTCCCAAACAAGTTATAGCTCTAGTTCAATTCGCACGAAAAATACTAGTCTTTCGCACTCTTCTTCATGACTGCTTTATTCAAACGGAATAATCATGAGTCGTTTATATAATAATACCCGGAGGATGAACCCTAGCTTCCAGAAGGCACGAAATACAAAAATCTGAGGGACGATGCTAAAGACTGGACCTGAAACCCGAAAAGTCAAAGCGGAAGCCCTGAAGTAGGATTACGCATATGTACAACAGTTAAACTCACCGAATCGCTCTGAGCCGCGGATTTTGTTCCGGCGGCTGCATCACGGCGCGTTGCGCTAGCGCGCGGCATTTCATTAGGGGTTATGCAGGGTTGGCTGGTGCAGAACAGTCGGTAAGAGTTCCCGCTGCGTGCACGGCCGATCGGAGGTTCGAGTCCGTCCCAGTCCCAATTAAGCCTTTCATCTTTCCGCGGTCGACAAATTGGTCCCAGCCAGACTTGTCTGGGAGAATAAAATCGCCGACTTGACACATTCATCCGCAAATCATTGTAAAGCTACGCACGACTTCACAAACTTCAAACGACTCTGAGTTAAAGACAAATGCGTAGGCGGGTCCCAATAAGGATTGATGGACTTCGTTTCGTTTATCCTTTACTACAATTTTACAGCGATCTCGTGATTTTGTGATTAGAGTATCATCGTCATGCACCTATCATACCCCCTTACTCTTTATGAAACAAATGAAACAAAAAAGTCCGCCTTTTCCCTTACATGTGTACCAAATGCGTGAAATAGGCATAGAAACTAAGAGAGGACGTGAAAAGAGCAGCGCATACTTAGGAATTTTATCATCGGTGATCTGTTGTCGATTTCGCAATACCCAGTTATTAGTTTTCGAAGATAAAAACTTCAACTTTTTCCTGCAATCTGTACAATTTTATGAAACACTTCTGCAAGAACATCCAATATATATGAAATCATGTAAAAGTTCTTAAATTGTTCTCCAGCGAATCACTTCTGTTCTATTTGTTGTGAAGAATAACACAATTATGTTTTGGCTAAAATTCATAACATCATGCAAAAGTTCTTAAATTGTTTTCAAGTGAATCAATTCTTTGCACGGACTGTAAGAGGTACCGTATCACGAAGCTGACGGTGTTGGCCCTCTCTGGAAAAATACAGAGTTCGAGGTGTAGATTAATAGTAATAGCGTGGCCCCGCTCAGTCCCTTAACCGTCCTGAAAAGGGCGGAAACTGCCTTATTTTCTAAGAATTATGTAAGAATGTGTCACCCTTATATAGTTGGTTCAAAACGACATGAAGCACGGACCGCTACGTAAGTGACCGCGCTCGGAAGCGGTGCGGTCAAGACAGCGGGTGGAATCGAGGTGGGACCATGGCGAACTGCAGAGGTGAGTGGCGCCAGTGAGGATCCTTACGCGATCCCAACCGCTACGCTCCACCGCTCCGCTTCCAGCGCAGCCGCTTGCGCAAATGTCCGTGCTTCATGTTGTATTGACCCGACTATACACACTTCAGTTCCCTCAGCAATAGGCTGCCGAAGAGACCTCATTAATTTCCGACCGCTCGGTCGTGGATGCGGCGCGCACAATTCTGGCGCGTTTTCACGTACCTCGTAGGAACAAATGCCGTTTTTCAGGACGATTCGGGAGTACCAAGCAGGGCCATGCTCATATTTGTAATCTACACTCCAAACTCCATACTCTATTTGCCCACAGAAACCCCAACATCATCAGTTTTGTGAAACGTTGGTTTTAATGTGACTCACTTTAACATTTTCATTGCAGAAAGAACAGATGATAACTGGCGGTAAATATTCGTCAATGTTTCGTTCCTCTGTGTGGGCTAAATCCGCTCAAAATGTTGAATGTCGCACCACAAAACTCGCAGCTATGCACATAAGGTATAGCAATAGGGAGGAGTTGAACCCTCATCAGGTGATGGGAACCTAGGTCATGAGGTGCAGCTCAAGTGACGAGGATCAAAAGTGGAAGTGGTCCTTTCGTCAGCTGTCTAACAGTGAAGAAGATAGGAGCACCGGCTTCTACCATCGTATCAATTACTATACACTAACTTTCTTGAGGCGGCAGCTTCCCGACTCTTTTTCTAAATCTTGATTCCCGCATTTTATTTTTCTAGTATCCATAGACGTAGAGAGGGTACCTTTGGAGTCCTTTATCTTTATCTGCAAATATTTAACTGGGCATTAATGACAACACTAGAATCAGAACAATATCACCTGTGATACAAAAGGAGAAACAAAATAGGGCAAAGAACTAACCTACAAGTAACATTCATAAAGTAGATTAGAAAAATATTCGTGAAGAGCAGACAGAAAAGTTCTAGTTAAAAATCTTTAAGGTCCAAGACATTTTGTGCTTCATTATGCTGACAGTAATTTAAAGAGGCTATCAGGTAGGAACTTAGATGCCGCTGCTCCAACCCCCTTCACTTCTGGACGGTTGGCAAAAGGACCCCTTCACTTTTCGACAGTTGGCGAAAGGATCCTCGTCGCTTGAGCTGCGCCCTTTGAGCTATACCCTTTTCACCTAAGGGCCGGTTCATCCCTATCGCACGTATGGGTAGAATCGTTCTCCCCTCCACATCATCCAATGGTTCGCATGATCATATATATGCGACAACAAAGGATGGCAGAGGATATAACCAACGGTGTCAAGGGAAATGTGAGGAAGAAGAAAAATGTTAAGGTGCATTGTTAAAATGCAATTACACGTCACAATGTTAAAGAAACATTGTGACATGTAATTGCATGCATTGGAAGGTACAATGTGCAAATAAAGAGGAAAATTTGGGGGAAATAAAGAGCCCCACAATAGGAGAATGTACGCGTACATATAGTCGGGTCGAAACATCGTGAATCACGAGCATAGTTGCGGTGCATTTGCGTACGCGCATGAAACGGCGCGGTAGAAGCAGCACTTGGATGCGAGTTGGGACCGCCGCAAACTGCAGCGATGGGTGGTTCAAGCAAGAGTTTCGCCACGCTCTCAGCCGCTACTCTCCACCGAAGGGTCTAGAGAGAAGCCGCGTACGCAATTGCGTACGTGCCTCTTGTCGTTTTCACCTTACTATACGCCACTAGCAGTTTTGAAACTCAAAATCCACTCTTGGAAATCAAGTGATCACAAAAACGAAAGAAATTCGAAAGAAGAAAACTGACCTCACACATACAGGGTGGTAGAAAAGGCGAATAACTCAAAATAGGAAATTTCATTTTGATGTATGTAGGATGCACACGAAACAGCACATACGACGCCTAAACTTCCCTACTGATGCAATCTGGTCTTCAGTGTACTGTGGTGCTCGGTGAACATCGCCGTCATGTAGTCCTCTATGGTTGCCTCATCCAGTGCGGATCGAAATCTTCATTCTGGTCTTGATCTTTGGTTATTTTTGATTAACATTCGGCTAAAGCCAGACTTCAGACTTCTTGTGGTCCTCGGTTCGCTCGCCATCACTGGGATCTGCTTAGGTGATGTAAACGATTGGAAACCTACAAACGATTAGAAACATACAGATTTTATCTACGCAACATTCAAGCCGTGTACATAGGTGGAATTTTCTATATGGCCTCCTCAGACATATGTAATAAAAAAAAATAAGTAGGTAGATAAATAAATAGTGGATTTCCACTCAGAGTGAAGCCCTTAGGAAGGCCTCCTCAGATGCTTATAAGAAATTTCTGTTCCGATCTCGGTACATAGTAGTTTGTAATGTTTATGTTATTATTATTGTCCTCTTTATCGGATCATATGGTAAGTAGGCGGCCCGCTCATGGTAGTAGTTGCTCTTCTATAAGCGCCTGAGGGAGCCAGCAATTTCTACTCTTGCTCTTAGACTTCCGTTCAGAGCTGACTTTGGGTAACGTTTTAGAAACCTCAGACGTGTTTAAGAGAACTTTTACGTCAAAGATGCCAACCATTCTTCATAGACTCCTCGTTCCTCTTCACCGTACTCGATTCGTCTACATCTTTGCAGTTATTTTCTCACTCTCTCTTCATTTTGTTTCTTATTTTTCATATTCCATCTAAACTCTAGCTCTAAACCCAGACGAATGATGATGCAAACGATTTTTTTTGGGTGAGCTGCCCAAGGCTTGAACAAAACATTCGAACATTCGAACAAGCACCAAAAAAAGGAAGCATCATCCAACAAACAAACAGATAAGAAGTCTGATGCAAATGTTCACCGTTAGGGGTTTAGTCATCATTTAGGGCTCGTTACTGTCATAGTTTTTGTCCACTTCCAGAGATATTTATCTGCTTCACTGCAAAATAAAAAAGTTTCAAAGCACTTTAGGCATCTCTACATACGCCCACTGATTTCATGCCATATATACAACCTGTGGAAAAGTTCATACAGTCACATTGTTCTCCATTGCTTGTTCTTTGCACTATGGATCGTTTGTTATACGGATAATGGTCCTTTTTGTGTGCACTAATGGGATACTGTATGTAATGGATAAATAGGATAAAGTTTCTGGCGTTAATCAATCCGCTTGGGATACGCCACCGCGTTGTCTTATATTCAGAATCTGGTTTGGTTTACGAACGCATCTGTAGTCTATGCCATGAATTTGGAGAAATGAGGGGCTTGGTTGGCAATATAATGGTTTCGAACCATCGATCGATCATGTAGGCACAGCGAAAACTCCTACCGACTACACTGCCTGTCGATTGCATCATGCGTTGTTTCTTCTACTGATACTGGTCATAATTTTTATTTGAAAGTACGTTTTTCACCGGTCATAACATTTCAGATGTACCACCTGTGACTACCCAATAAAGAGTAATAGCAGTGAGAACTCTCTCACTCCATCACGTCCTCGTCTCACGTCCTTATTTCCACTGGAAAATCAGGGTGCATAGTTAGCTTTTCCGGAGACGGTGCACTTCAAGCTAACTCCGACGTTAGAATTTTCCTACTGACCATGTTGAGAAGCACTTGTGCTGCTCACCTTTAATAGTCAATGTATAACTACAGCAACAAATATCCTCGCACAGACAAACGTATAGTCGGGTCAAAACGATACCAAGCTCAGTACAGTTGCGTGAGCGGCTAAGCGCCGAGGAATGTAGTGGTTAGGATCGAAGGGATTTTTTTCCCACTCATCACTGCTCTTCGCAATGGTCCCACTTCGATCCCAGTCGCTGGATCCATCGCGTACCCTTTAGCGCAGCCGCTTATACAACTGCACCGAGCTTCATGGCGTTTTGATCCTACTGTGGGTGTGTTTTCAATCGTTTACATCACTGAAGCACACATCATTACTCTATACGCAAACATGGCATTCTCTTGCGCCTCGTACAATTGCATCACCATGCGATTGCGTCGCCCAAGGATGTATCGTATCATTATCGGGTGTGGGTATTGCAGTCTGAACATCCGGCTAATGCCGGACTTTAGGCTTTTCCTAGTGCTCGCTTCAGTTATGGATACAAATTTAAAGCAGGAACACTTCCCTTAAATTTCTGCCAGAGAACTAAAAGTGCTTTTTTCAGACGAAGCTTATTTCGGTCTTTTTTAAAAGAAAATACATATTGATGGATGGTCTTCTTGTGATCATTTTGCTATAAGTTTCTGAATATCATACATTTAGAGAATATTCAGATCTGATTTCACGTCTATATTCCTCCGATACCACAGCAATTTGTAAAGTTGCAATTTCGAAGTACTAATATTGAAATATTTGTCTTTCTACTCAATAGTCGACATAGAGTGCAAACGTGAACCGAGGAACGTCATCGTTCTGATAAAGATAAGGGCGCTACGTCAAATCACGTAAACAGCTGACTACTATTTAAGCAGCTGTCTGCATGTATATAGCCAGTCTTTTGAATAATGGATTCGGCAAACATGGTGAGGTTAACCGTAGGCGAGTAGGGATGCGGAGTCGTACATTTGGGTGCATGCAGTGTCACGGACATAACACGGTTCACAATGTCTCATTTATAGTAGGGTCAAAACGACATGAAGCACGTACGCAATTGCGTACGCAGCTTCTTTCGAGGCGCTTCGGTGGAGCGTAGTGGCTAGGAGCGTGGTGAAAGCCTTGCTGGTACCACCCGTCGCTATAGTTTGCGACGGTCCCAACTTGGTTCCAAATGCTGCCTCCACGGCGCCGTTTCGAGCACGTACGCAAATGCACCGCAACTACACTTGTGTTTCATGTAGTATTGACCCAACTATACTTCACAACACAATCGGGTTATTAAGCAGTGGTGGGACACAATAATCCCGTTGTATTCTAATTCTTAGCCCCAATCCGACGCCGTGGGACCGTCCTATCCCATTTAATAGCTTTCTAGCACCGGCATCATATACCATGACATTGCGTTTCTTCGTATCGCTTTCCCATAGTTAAGTGAACGATTCTGTTTTGAAGCATTGGCTACGATTATTTCTAATGTATGCCCATCGCTTTACTGCGGACTTGGTTGTGGTGCAGAACTGAGGCACGGTTCTAAACATATTTTATGTGTGGAGAAATTGTACGCGGGCTAATTTAACCCCATACAAGTGGTCTAAGCCAAATACGTCCAATAGGATGAGCACGACAGGTCTGCCACACACACATGACATAGTAGAGTTATAAAGACGTGATGTTCGGTGCGGTTCCATAAGCGGCTGCGTTTGAAGCGGCGCGGCGGATCGAGACGGGACCATCGCGAACTAGAACGATGAGTGGTGCTAGCAAAGAAGCTCTCGATCCTAACCTCTTCTTACGCTCCACCCCACCGTTTGTACGCTACTATATTTCTCTGTTTGACATACTCTCTTCTTCCACTTCCTCTGCTTTAGTCGAACTATCATCGCACGCACCCCGTTGAACTCATTCGGCGCTTACTGTCGATCGTGACTTTATTACTGTTGTTATTTCGGAGCGGGAGTGTTGCTAAACGGTACTTTCTATATTATTTCAGGTAATAAGAATGAGCGGACTCATCACGGTCCCTGACACTATAAATTTCCCTTCTGAAGAGGAAAAAACGTTGAAAATTTGGAATGAAAACAAAGTTTTTGAGAAGTCACTCAAGTAAGTTCTTCAGCCACATTGAAAAGACTGGAGAAAGTAATTTAAATAAACAATTCATTTTTTAGATTGGCTAGCGATAGGCCCCGCTATACTTTTTTTGACGGCCCACCTTTTGCCACTGGCCTTCCTCACTACGGTCACATTCTAGCAGGAACTATCAAAGTATTTTCGAAATTCCTTGAGCTGGAACCTCTTAGAAAATGTCGGAATGATACGGGTTTCCCATTTCAGGACGTTGTTACAAGATGGGCACATCAAGACGGGTACTATGTGGAACGTCGCTTTGGTTGGGATACGCACGGTTTGCCTGTGGTTGGTTTGATTTTGCAAATATTTTTTGTCAAGAATATATACATTTTCACGTATTCTTTAAGAAAATATTCGGACGTTTAGTGAAGTTTTGTATGCGCAGTTTTCTTCACAGTTCTGCGTTACATTCGCTGCATTACAACCATCACTGCTAGAAACCAGCGTGTGGAAATTTATAGATGTTCGAATTGCCATTTATAGATGTTCATTTCCTAATCGATCGGTACCGTGTTGGTCAATGAAAAAAATTCAGAAATTGTACATTATGCCTGTGTATTTGTTCGTTCAGGAGTATGAAGTCGACAAGAAGTTAGGGATCAAAGGACCTAGCGATATTCTAGAAATGGGGATCGGAAAGTATAATGCAGAGTGCAGAAGTATAGTTATGAGATATTCGCATGTAAGACAGTTCTTCTTCCTAAGCCTCCCATTCATTGTCTTTGTGTAGTAATTTTTTTCGTGACGCTTAATGTGGATTTATTTTTATCTGTTAATCAATCAGAGGAGAACGTTATAAGGTATATGGAATTCTATTCTTCCAGGAATGGGAAACTATGGTTGCTCGAATGGGGCGGTGGATCGATTTCCGAAACGATTACAAAACACTTTATCCATGGTTCATGGAAAGTGTTTGGTGGGCGTTCAGTGAACTCTTTAAGAAAGGATTAGTTTACAGAGGTGTCAAGGTATGTTATTTCAAGTTTTTTTTTTAATTTATACTTACCTCCTATTCCAAGTGCATTAGCTAGAAAAAATTTGGAGCAGCCGATCCGCTAGCTTCATACTGTTGAATTAGAAAGTGAAGACATCACCTGCGAATAAACTATATGCATGCTTTTGACTGAATAACAGTGCAGGAATTGATTACTACGATTCTCTTGCAACTTTCTTGTTTTCAGGTGATGCCATACTCTACTTCCTGTACTACTCCACTCTCAAATTTTGAAGCTGGTCAGAACTACAAAGACGTCGTAGATCCTTGTGGTAGGTTACTTATCTTGAGTCATTACTTCGAAGTAGGACATTTGAATCTTTGCTTTCCACCTTCTTATATAAGAATCCTATTGTTAGTTAAAGATAGTAATGTTGTTGAAACATCAGACGAAAATTTCCAAAGAAGCAATTAGTCAAATGGGGATTCAGGACGTGAATTTAAGGAAGAAGTTGTGAACTTCCACAACATAATCATTCTTTCAATGAAACTTTTCCATTAGAATCTATTTTGACTAGCAAAACACAGGGCATATAGGGAAGAACAGTGATCTTCTTGGCGTACGCTCGCATGTACAAATTGAGGATTGCAATTTTTCTGGTTTCGTTCTATGGTAGAGGTGTTGCTAGTTTTCCGGCTAAAAACAAATATGTCAGTATGCTAAATGGATATGGTATACCAGGGAATGACGCGAGGAAAACACCAACGTCCTGCGTCCCCCTAAAGGTAGTCGTAGAAAATCGCCTTCTCCTTCTTGGTCACATTAGGAGGAGACCATCACATCACCTTGTCCTATTGCCTTGAAGATGCTCGCTGACCTAAGCTGGGAAAGGCCACCTGGACGTAAAAGAAAGTTCTGGACGGAAGTGGTGAAGGAAGATCTGAAGAACCTTGGCATCGGCCGTCGGTTCACACTTAATGTTCCGCAGAATATGGGACGGCGACGGATGCACAGATTCTGTGCAATCTGTAACGAAGGATCGAACAGGATGGGCTTAAATATGTTCAAAGATGACTCATCTCAGCGAAAATGCGGATATGCCGTTAGGCCATAACATCTGCCCTCCGTTGAAACCAAGTAAGTCAAGACAATGCGCTGTTCATTTTGCGACTATTTTATTATTTTGGGTTATTTTCGGTTAATAATAATTAGTAATAATTAATAATAATTGCGACTATTTTCTTATTTTGGGTTAATAATAGATGCGACCAATGTTGAGTTCTTACAGGATTCTCAGTGAAAAAATGTTGAGAACTTTTCATGCCGTTTGGGCCTGTTAGTTGTATTGAAAATTCTCAGTGGTGAGAAGATGTTCTTGCGCTCGACGGTGATTTTCTTGGCCTAAGAGGCCGTGATCATCAATAAATCTGTTGTAACGCATACACTTCCGCTCTATGCACAGTTCATTTCCGCTCTTCCCTGTTCCAAATGGGCATGCATTACAGACGGACGTCCGGTAAAAAACCATCATTGACTACAAATGATTTTTTTGTAGGAATTCTCAAGCTAAGTTAGAATCTTGTCGAAGGTTGGGGAACGCTTAAGACGAGTTCCTTCCACCAATTTAAACAGTTGCTTTCAAAAGTATAGGATATAAGTTGAAAATGTATTATGAGCTCCTACTAGGATCATTTGTGTTCAGTTTGCGTCGGATTTCGATTAGATGAAAATCAAAATCGTATGATGGTGGCATGGACAACTACTCCGTGGACTCTTCCCAGTAACCTAGCTCTCTGCGTACATCCTGACTTAGACTATGTTGTGGTTAGAGGTATGATTCCTTTGCAAAGCTGATTCCTAGCATAGGGATTTTCAGCGACTGATCTTATAACTCCGAAGAAAAACAATACGTTTTGAAATATCTGTTAGAAGTTGTAATCTGCTCAATTTCTTTTGCTCTTCGTTACGGAGGTTGCAAAATTACAACCATTCAGATCCTGGGAGCGGGATGGAGTACGTTGTTCTGGAAGAGAGATTGTTCGAGTTGAAAAATGAACACTTGGAACTTATAGAAAAGGTGCCTTTTTTCAGAATCCACTGTGATTCGGGGTTGTTTTACTGGTGGTGTTGCAGGTGAAGGGTCGCGTTTTTGAAGGAAAAGCCTACGAACCTTTGTTCCCTTACTTCAGCTACATGAAGGAAGAGAGGGGTGCATTCCGTGTACTCTGTAACACTTTTGTCACCACCGACCAAGGAACAGGAGTTGTGCACCAGGCACCTTATTTTGGCGAAGTTAGTTCTGTTTTGTGCCGACTGTTTGCCATCAATTTTGTTTCTATATCTAAAACTGGAACGTTAGATTCATATTAGTAGTGGAACATGGACGTGACCCCGCTCAATTAACCCTAGTAATCGTGAAGAGCAACGTGAGAGACGGCATTTTGTACGTTTTTTCCTACGAGGCACGTTACAACACAACCTGCCGCCCCCATATATTCGCCGCATCTGCGACCGGAGGTACGATATTCAATACGGTTTTCCAGCGGCTTATCCAAGCAAAATTATTGGATAGACTGTTGAGAGAAGTGGTGCTTATACGAGGGTAGCATTATAACGTGCCTTTTAGGAAAAGAGTACAAAAAGGTCATTTTCCACGCCGTTTTCCGGCACGATTGGAGAGAAATGAGCGTGGTGAAGCTCATACTAGTAATCGTAACCTCTAGCACTATCTTTTCCCTAAAAGATCTCAACATCTTCACTTTTGTGGTGTCTTGTTTTCAATTGAAATGTTGACACTCACCCGCTTAGAAGCTCCCAATCCCATTACTTTTGTTACTTGAGAGCTAAGAAGATTCTTCCAATCAAAACAGATGAACTACTGCCAGAAGCAGTGCTGGTGGGGATCATGTTGGTTTTTTTTTGTTAAATTTGTAGCCCTATTTTCCTTGAAAGGTCAAATATTTGAATTGCAATTTTTCAGTGTACGTAATATAAAATCTGCTTCTGGACTAAGGAGCTAGCTCGACCTTTGTCACGAAGATGGGCGCGTATTCGCTCTTTTTTTGAGAAAGGCTTGAGGAAGGAAACTTTGGCGAACTTCTGCGTTTTAAAAGTTCTTGGAAACAATGCTTGAATTTCTATTACTGCGTAATTAGTCTGCACTAAAAGGTGGAGATAATCGGGTTCATTTTGTTCGAACTATGCTTGGGGATGAAGAATGCTTTATACTCATGTGAGTACAACAGCAATGGATAAAGCCAATCATTTTTCTGTAAATTCGATATCTTGAACTTTTTATGCTAATTTATTTGATCCCAACCTTACCACTACTTTTTTTCTTGTTTATTTTTTCTCTGGTTTCGTCATACACCACTTATATGCTTGTCATATATCTTTTTGTTTGTTGTTCACATTCAAAGTACAGATTTAGAAACTTTTGTCATTTACTATCAGATTGATTACCAAATCTGTCTTGAAAATGGCGTGATTACAAAGGATATGAAGATCATATGTCCAGTAGACGAAAGTGGAAGGTTTGTGCAGTATCATTTCTACAATTTTCTTTTAAAAAATTCCTCTTTTCTTGATTAATCCTCTGAAACTTTTTTCCAGATTCACAAAAGAAGTCACGGATTTCGCTAACTTGTACGTGAAGGACGCAGACAAGCAGATATGCAAAAATCTGAAAGAGCGCGGATATCTAATAAAGCAGGGCGAAGTATGTGTTGATACTACTGACTATCTCAAGTGACTTTTTTTTATTCAGAATAGTTCAGGTTAAACACTCGTATCCTTTCTGCTGGCGTTCCGACACACCTCTTCTCTACAAAGCTGTTCCTTCTTGGTTTATTCGCGTAGAACAGATTATTCCTAAGCTACTTGCCAACAACGACCAGACTTATTGGTGAGTTGGACTCATTTTAATTTCTTGACATATTATAGAATACAGAACATTTAGGGTCCCTTCGTTTGTGAAAGAAAAGAGATTTGCAAACTGGCTACGCGATGCTCGTGACTGGGCCGTGTCGCGTAATCGTTTCTGGGGAACCCCGATTAACTTATGGGTTAGCGATGATCTGGAAGAAATCGTGTGCCCAGGAAGCATAGCAGAATTAGAGAGCCTAACCGGCACAAAAATCACCGATATTCATAGAGAGAGGTATAATTGTATTTTCTGCTACTCATCGATTTGTTTTGCATAAAAATTATTCATTTCAGCGTTGACCATCTAACCATTCCGTCCAAAACTGGGCGTGGCGTGTTGAAGCGAGTAACAGAGGTGATTTTTTCTTGTTGTGTCTGGATGAACTAGATTTTATGTGCACCAGGAAAGCTGAATGAATTAGAAATGGTTATGAAGTGGTAGAACAGTCACCCTACACTTGAAAACACTAGATTTTTCTTTGCCCCTGAAATGATGCCGGAGTTTAGTGAAGTTCAGGCATAGCTATGTGAGCTTTGTATGAACTTAGTACCTAACTGGAAGCTAAGAAACTTAGTCCAATGTGAATTTTTTTTTGTTACTCAAAATCTTCTTTTCTAGAATCCTCCAGACTGACGACATGCTAATTAGTAATTTCTACGAATAAATTTGTAAAGATTATTTGCTGCTTTTCTTAAGATTTCTTTAGAGATTTCACACTAACTGAAAAAATTACCGGTTATTATCTATTTATTGGGCCAAGGCACTCCTAATCAGCGTCATATTATGCGTTTCATTTCGTCTGAAGAAGCAAAACATCAAGAAAAAGGAAAAAGGGAATCGGTATCCATGCTTATGAAATGCCCCTGTTCTGCCTCTGTTCTAAGGCGCCTGAACAATACTGTTTCCTATTCTCCAAGCAGAAAAGAACTTTTCTTTTTTTTATCACGAAGCTTGTTTATTTTTTTAAAGTGACATCTTTGGGTATTTCAAAATGTATTATTCAAATATTTCAAACCTGAATGACCAATTGCAAGTGCTCAAATATTTGCATTGATTTTATCAAAGAGATGTCAGTTTCGTTAATGGTCTCCTACACTTTTCAGGTGTTCGATTGCTGGTTTGAATCGGGATCCATGCCATATGCTCAAAATCATTACCCATTTGAGAACAAGAAAATCTTTGAGGATAATTTCCCGGCTGACTTTATTGCGGAGGGAATTGATCAAACCAGAGGATGGTTCTATACCTTGCTTGTGCTTTCAACGGCACTTTTCAATAAACCGCCATTCAAGGTTGTCATTCTCCTTTCTTACACCACTATTCTGTGCTATATTGTTTGCTACAGAATCTAATTTGTAATGGGCTTGTGCTTGCTGCTGACGGAAATAAAATGTCGAAGCGGAAGAAGAATTATCCGGATCCGATGGAGGTGGTTCAAAAATATGGTGCAGACGCCCTGCGTCTTTATTTGATAAATTCTCCTGTTGTGCGTGGAGAAAACCTGCGTTTCCGGTAGATAGCATAATTGAATGTCTTGCAGTTTTTTTTTAATAAAAAATATTTTCTTTTCAGAGAGGAAGGAGTTCGAGACCTTTTAAAAGATGTTTTCCTTCCATGGTTCAACGCTTACAGATTTTTCGTACAAAATGTGCAGCTATACGAGCATGTGAGTTTGTGTTGTTTTTGAAACTTGAGCAGTAGAGGAATTCTTGGAAATTTTTTGTTGTGGCGATGAGAAGTATGGGATTTACCATAGATAGCTGAACTGGCTAAGAAAGAAAGAGAGAAGGGAGTAATTTAGAGTAACTTTTCCAGGAAACTGGCAGTGTGTTTTCGATGAAGGACACAATTAGCGAAAATGTGATGGATAGGTGGATTGAGTCGTTTACGAACAGTTTGGTGCGATTTGTCCGTAAAGAAATGTCTCAGTAAGTGTTAATACTTCCAGTGGCGGTTTATTGTTTATTTGTTCCTAACTAAAAAGTCATTTTTATCAAGGTATCGTCTTTACGCCGTTGTCACCCCTCTAACACGGTTCTTTGATACCCTCACAAATTGTTATATTCGTCTCAACCGAAAGAGGATAAAGGTGCAGTTTAAAAGCGTTTGTATGAAAAAAATTTGTTTTTGTATTTCTTTTCTACAGGGAGATTTTGGTGCGAATGATCAAACGCATGCACTTTCTGCTCTTGGTCGAGTTCTAATCATAATTGTCCGGCTCATGTCTCCCTTCACACCATACTTTTGTGAATATGTTTGGCAGAACTTACGGAAGGTTATTGATTTTCATTTATTGCCGGATTAACTATTAACTCATCCCCCACAGAAAGTGAAATTATGATAGAATTATGCGCCACTTATGAATTTTTTAGGTGACCGGTGCCACAGAGGAATCTGTCCACTTTACCATGCTACCAACACCTGATGACAGTCTAATTGATGAGTCTGTGGAACGACGAGTTCAGGCAATGAGAGACTGCATTGATTTAGTGCGGGTGCTACGGGAACGTAAAGGAATTCCTGTTAAGGTTAGTAATTTCACGGTCTTTTCAGGACTGGTGATAAAGCTGCAGCTTTAACATGATGGTTTTTTTCCAGTATCCACTTAAAGAGATGATTGTTGTTAATCGCGAGCGTCAATTTCTGGATGATCTGAGAAGTCTGGAGCATTATATCTTGTCAGAAGTTAACGTGCGCAAATTGACTGTATCACAAGACAAACAGAAGTACGGCATTACTTTAAAGGCAAGCTTTTCTGAAAGTTTGGACAAACATCTATGCATGTTGTTTACGGTAAACAAGTCTACTTCATACGAAGCTTTAGTTGAAAACAGAATCAGAAGTGAGGACTGTCCTGTTTTCTTTGTCTTCTGCCCATCAAAAGAAAAGAATATTCTCAAAAACATTGGTCTGTTTGTGATGAAACGCTTTTCTCAGTGTTATTATTATTGGTTCATTGATAATTCATTGAGTAATGAAGAGCTCAGGCGGAAATTTCTGTCCATTTCTGCTAATTTTCTAAAGTTTAATGGTTCTTTCTTTTCTCGTCATCGTTGCGTTGATCAACTGTACTTATACTGCTTAAGATTGATTTTGAACGACGTTTGACTAATATACCGTAATCATTGCTTTACTAAATCTTATTGGTGAAAATATATGCGGGATATCTGTGTTCAGGCTGAGCCCAACTTCCGCCTCCTTGGTACACGCTTGAAAGGTGATCAAAAGAAGGTGGTAGACTATCTCAAAACACAGATAAAAGAGAGTGAATTGGAGGATTTCCTTGAAACAGGCTGGTTTATTATTCTTGTTTTGTGTTTCTCGCATACGAAAAAGTGATGACTGTAGATCTGCTTGCGTAAATTTGTATTGCTGTATTCAGGGAAACTTACTGTATTTGGGCATGAGCTTTCCTCTGAAGAGGTTTATGTGAGCTACACCAGCGGCCAGGGTGGAGCGAAAGACCATGGGTACGAAACCCATTCAGATGGAAAGGTATGTATGTTACTTGGAGTTTTTATTTAGTCTTATTTAGTTTTCCTTTATATGTACTTCAAATTGACTACTTCACTTCTAGACTATTTTAATGCTCGACACCTCAGAAGATTCATCACTTGTTGAAGAAGGTCTTGCTAGAGAGATCACTAATAGGGTGCAGAAACTCAGAAAAGCGGTACGTTTTTTTCCTTTAAATAGCTAATGACCTTGTATTCCTCGGTTCGGGCTAGTTCTTTTGCGATATTGTCCTTTGGACGCTGATCGATCTATTCTATTCTGATTTATTGAAAAAAAATGAGATTCATTACTTTATTTACTTACATTTACTTTGGATTCGAGCATGTGCTAAGTTGGTTAGTATAGTTCAGTACCATCGAATTTCAAAAATTTTGCACCGGAATTCCATACTTGGAAGATTCTCAGGAATTCTGGTTGTGTTTTTCGCTCTTGAAGAGTGATATTCAGAATCCAATCTGCAATGGTTAGAAAAAATTGCCAAGAAAAGTTTGACGTTTTGTGATGAAAGTAAGAAGCGAAAATTGACTACTAAGCAGTACTAAATCCATAAGCTCTTATACGCACATTTCTCATCGTTGTTGTTGCATGTGTTTGTTTCTTTTGTTTGTTGTTCTTTGTTTGTTTTCTTTTTCTTCACGCCTTTGTTGCTCTTCACTACTTCTGGCTTTAATGACCACATTCCAATTTTATTGATTTACTGTATTGTCTGCTGGAAGCTCATCAAAAAGTGTGAGTGCCAGATTATTTACTGCTCGAGGCGTGCAAAAACTTTTATTTGAAACCTTAATGAGTAGTTCTTCATAGATTCATATATTTCAGGCGAAACTAGTCTCAACGGATCCAGCTGTAGTCTATTGCGTGGTTAAACCAGAAACGACTCAACTGGCTACAGTAGTGGGTTCCTATAAAGAGAAAATTGAAGAGGCGACAGGTGAGTGTGATTTTTAGTAGTAGCATCTTTGTTCCTATGGAAGAAGAAGATCATTATAGGAACGCCTATGAGGTTGGAGTTGTTGCCTTCCGACAAATCTGCTACCGTCTCTAGTGTGAGCACAGTAAAGGATGCTGAAGTATCAGTTAGTGTGTTTGGGCTGTTGGATACAATTTAGAATTTCTTTACTGCTTTATTTGTTTTGTAAAAACATTCGTAGAGAATTGGCTTTCTTCCTCTCGTCAGTTCTTACCTTGAAAATTTTCCAGCTGTGGCTAGTTGTTAGTGATGCCCTGAAGGACGTGGTTACTGTAGGATGCAATGGGAAGACAGTTCGTATTCACTTGAAGTCAGGCTCCGAGAAAATGCTAAGTTACAACGATCTTCTTTATGAGGTTGGTTTCCTTTGTTTCCCGAATAACTATTATCCCAAATGTTACAATAATTTATTGCTATTTGGCAGTTAATAGTAACTAATTAATGGTTAATAATTAACCAATTAAATCTAATTAATTGATTAACTGATTAATAATTTATTTCCTAGTAATTATTTTCCATTTTTTGTTCGGGAGTTAAAATACTTTCTTGATTGATAATATTTAGCAACTCGAACACCGACAGACCGAATGTTCCTACAGTTATTTTTTAAAACATTCCATTGAATATACATGCCATTTCAGATTCGTTCTGCTTTGGATTTGTGGGAAGGCAAATTTTGGCTGATGCTATCAGACGGGACACGATTTCATCCAACTGCGTCTGTCGAGGCGTTGAGTGGGCAAGCTGTGAAACTCGAATTTTAGACAGTTTTGAGTTCAAGATCGCTGCTTATCTGGTATCATTTTTTCTGCTCAGAGTAGATTTCTATCTTGTTATAAAGTGAAAATATTTTTGCATGAATTCACATTCACGAGGGACGCTGTCTGTTGTTCTTTTCTCTTTTTTGAGTATTTAGATGTTCTTTTTTCTTCTCCGGTTTGTTCTGTTGTTCTTTGTTGTGGCTTTAAATTATAGTAATATTGTTATAGTCGCCTGTTTTCCGTTGATTGTTCGAAAGGTTTCAAACTGACTAAATGTTAAACATCTTTTGTTCCTTTGTCGAACTAAGGAGATGCATTAACGGAATATGAAGGGTTGGGTGTGTTGATACTGTGGAACGTCACTAATTTGCTGTACCGACGCGCTTTCTCAGTTATTCAGTGAATACAGGTATCCGTAAGACAAACTGCATAAGTAGCAGTCCTAAGAGTAGTGATATAGTCTCGGAAATGAAGGTGAAGCCAATAGATCAGGTTTTGAATTGTATTTAAAAGATAAGCGTACAGCAGCGCCCTTCCCACTCAGACCAAACCTACTTCCTCATGAAAACTCGAACAAATTGAGGGGATTCTGCGCTGCTTCGATCTACATTTATTTAGTTGATACCAGCTGACCCCTTATTAGAGTTGCAGTTAGTTTTTTTTAGTTTGAGTTTTAGTTTGCTGTTTTCTATCCCACACTGCGGCGAAAGGCGAACTTCATCAGCGACTCCATTAGAAGGATTCAGGACTGATGAACCACCACTTCAGCGTGCCACCACTTCTGTACTTCCATAGAAAAGCATAAGTTTTCCTCGATCCTTCCTCCCTCCTCTTCCAACACTTCCGAAATCCTCCACTCTTATTATCCATTTAGTAGGGCGTTCTCTATGGTACAGTGTTCGACGGCAATGACGAAGCAATCTAATGCACTCTTTTTTTTTATTATTCAGGAAGAATGATAAGGTGGACCATCTAGGAGTTCATTCGACAATGACCAGCAGTTCAGAGTGATGAAATGGATAGTCGTTGCAAAAATTCCGCGTTACTTCAAGGATTTGACTCTCGGTCAAACCGACGTGAAGTCTGATGCAATTGTCCAATCGGCTGCGCCTTACGCAAGAGATTCGCTAGCTAAATCGAACGTAGAAGTGAGAATAAGTAAGGTCCCATAGTCCCACTTTGAAGTTTTTTGAAGTTTACGCAACTACGGAAGGTTTCATGTGATTTTGAGCCGACCGTATTGAACTATAAGACCGTAGTTGTGTACGTGGTCACATGCCTGATGGCTGTGACTACTGGATTAGTGCAAGCAGGTTCGTCACGTGCGAGCAACTGCGTCCTACTCGCGTACACGCGCAGATACGCAGACATGCAGACATTTTTTTCCATTTTATCAATTTTATTCAATGTATTCGTCAAAGTTATCGCATAGTTATAGCCAGAAGGAAAGAGGAAACACGCAAGAAGTAGGGATTTTTCCTTGAATGAAGCAACATTCCATACAGTCCAGTGATATTGTTTTTTTTTTGTAACAAACAAACATTTGATGATAAGGACGCGGAGTTCGCGAACTCCGCGGTCATGACGTTCTCTTATCAATCCGAGTGGCCATTCCCGATTTCCCTACCTACGTAGACTTTCAATTTTGGATAAGGTTAACGAGCTCGGCTCGTTAACAAATCACTTTGTTTCTTTTCTTCCTATTTTATTTCTTTGAAACTCTTTTTCTTCGAGGGGACCCCTTTCGTTTATTTTACGAATCAAAAAAAAATCTCGATATGAGATGCACATCCTCAGATCTACTGGTGTCCGTTGAGTGACTAGGACTTTTTTTGTTTTTGTTGTATAGATCCGAGTTCATTCACCTAGTTCTTTCACAAACAGTTGTTCATAATCTTAGGAACGTAAACATATTCGTACTTCCGTAAACATATTATTTGCTGGTGTTTAGAATATTAAAGATGAAGATACGAATTAGTTCAAATGTTCTTGTCTCCTAGAACCTCAGGGTACTTTTGTCTATGTTTTCTATTAGTGTGCTTACGAGGTTTTTAGATGGGACCCTTATTAGCGTGTGGATTTCAGCTTTTTTGCAGTCTTCAGAGGTCTAAATAGAGGTTGATTAGAACACTTTCATGTTTATTCTATCAAGTCCCACACCATCCTAGGTCAGCGTATCGATAATCGAAGTAATAATTAATTAGTAATAATAATATGTAATAATTCAAGGTAGTGAAACTAATAATATAATAGTATATCTAGTAGGGAGGATAATAATAATAATAACAGTAATAATTATAATAATAATGGCAATAATATACGTTTCCTGCACGATCGATCGGACGGTTCGAATCCGCCCTAGCGCCAACCAAGCCTTTCATCCCTCCGGGGTCGATAAATTGGTACCAGATTTGTTCGGGAGGATAGAAACAGTAACTTGATCGTCGGCTGGGCACGCCAAGTCATTTTATAGCCCATCACGCGTTTCATAATCTCAACGATTATGAATTCCAGTAAAATGTGCTGGCGCATCCCAAACGGATTGATACACCAGAGAATTTTTACCGTATATCTAAGTAGGGCACACTAACAGAAAACGAAGACACGATGGCTGTTTTCCATAGATTTTTTTTTGTATCTGAATATTTTTGTAAACATTACAGGATCACACAAAATTGATTTTTCCACGGTCATCGAGGAAATATCGAAGGGGTATGAGGCCACGATCTTATCAGTTCCTAATTGTATTATACCATCGGTTCCACTTCCTACACATGTCACTTTTTACAATGAGTCCATAGTTCTCGCCTGTGTAAGTCGTTGCAGGAAAAACCTGCTTAAGGAGGACCCATGGACATTAGTTCCTGATGTGAACACAAGATATCGTTGCCATTTACCTCCTTTCACGTAAAGTCCTCATAAACTCCATTTTCCTTCTTGATTACAGTACCATATTCTACCGTCTCTTGCCGTTTAAACGTGAAAGGATTTCCATTACAGTTGAACGCAATCGTTTAGACCTACCATTATGCTATTGGATAAGATAGATGACACATTTGGCTTAGTTTACCTCGTTTTGACACCAGTTGTTCTGGGTCCATTCATTGCATGTTGGATTTCACCGCATGTTTATGAGGATACAGTTCACGGATTTGTTAAAGATGGCTACGAAGAGGTTCTTGAAGCATTCAGGTTAGTTTTTGCATAATATTAGATTGAATCATGAATAATTTCCGTTCTGCACTTCGTAGATTTATTTCTTAAAGGCATAACCTCACGAATCTGGAGTGGTGCGGGTTTCAGGTGGGTTATGCCTATACGAGGTATGGAGATTATAGAGAGAGGTATGATTCCGTTCATTTCTTCTTAATTGCCATAAAAACGGCCCGGCAGACGCGGCTTCAGGCGATCCGGCGCGCTATTTTCTACTGCGAGTTCGATTGGAGCGCGCCAGCCTTGTGCACGCACCGCATCTTCTGGGCCGTTTTTTTACGGCAATTAGGAAGAAATGGACGGAATCACTCCCCTCTCCACAATCTACGATCCCATATACTCAGATTCGTGAAGTGATGCCTTTAACAACATAAAAATTAAAAAAAAAATTGATTTTGACGTGATGAGCTTCTCTGGAGATGTGACTTTGAAAGACGAACCCAGATGCGGGAGGAGAAGGTTGCCCTTCAGAATTCGATGTCGATATTTTGATGCTGTTTTCCTCCTAACTCTTTCGTTGTTTCATTCGTGGATTTTTTTTCAAATATTGACTTCAAAATATTGTCGTCGATGTCTGAACGGTTACCCCTCGACAATCCCCCTCTCCCTTCCTTAGTTCGCCTTTCAGGGTCACAATCTCCTCGAGGGGATTTGACAAACCAGTTTGTAACCGCTCGCTCAGTTATCACTCCCTCACCATATACACACTGGATATTTTTTGAGCCGTGGTCGTAGCATTATTACTTTGTTTAAATCCCCAAAGTCTTACATGGCGCAAATGTATTTTTTGATCCTCCATTTTCAAGACGATCAAAAAAAAATCAAGCGTGGTTTAATTTCCTAACTTTTCGATTTTTTAAATGTTATCTTTTTAATTTTTATTTAATTAACGTGCACAACACTAAACTGCTCTCTAAAGCCTAACCAAAGTTCTGCTTGCGTTGCGTTACAAAAATCCCTTATATGGGTAACACATTGTATGCGTAAACAATAATAATAAGTACCATGTACCTCGGCGAAATTTATTTATCACTCAACCTAGTAATTTGCTCGGGTTACAAAAGATGGTATATTTTATCTTACATTATTATTATTTTAACTTATTTATTATTTTATATTATAACTCATAGAAATGACAGACAGAGGAATCTATAAATTTATGGAATTTCGACTCTTCAACCATTTTCATATTTCGAGCACAGTGTCAATGTAACGAAACCGATAACCTTGTGGAGAAAGTTATTTGTTATTTATGAAGTAAATAAATAAATAAATTTATGAATTAACCTAATATTACAGCAAAATATAGGTGTTTTATTCGTGAATTCTAACGAATTTGACGTGGTTAAGGCGGAATTTCGGCGAGGGACTAGAGAGTCAAGGTGCGGCAGTTTCGGTCTTTCACCACGGGAAGCTGGTTGTTGATTTGTGGGGTGGTAAGTTGTGTACAGTTACAGTCACAGTTCTCTTCAAATCCTTCTCAAACGATCCTATCGCTGTATTCAGGATATGCGGATAAGGAATCAAATGTCGCTTGGAAGCGGAACACTAGAACCGTGTTGTTCTCGACAACAAAGGTGATCACAACATTTGATCTACCAGAATTTACACGGGAAGAATAAGGATTAGCTAGTGATTTAATTTATTTGCTCTAGGCAATTTCCGCACTTTGCGTAGCTGTTCTCGTTGACAGAGGTCTGCTCCGTTATGAGGATCGTGTAGCAGATTTTTGGCCCGAGTATGGATCATTTGGGAAAGAAAATACCACTGTAGAGGATGTGCTATCTCATAAGGTTGTTTATAGAAGTTATAAGTGGATAATGCTGTACCAAACTGTAGTAAATAACATCCCCGTTCAGGCAGGATTACCGTATCTTGGAGATCATATCGAGATCAGCGACATAATCGATTTTGAAAATGTTGAAAGAAAAATCGAACGAGCGAAGCCGATTTGGGCGCCAGGTATGCCACCCGGATTTCCGCAAGCGTTGCCCGGACATTATCCTTATTTTTTCGAAGGAAGTGCCACCGGATATCATGCTGTCACCTTCGGATTTATTGTGGATGGAATCATTCGCAGAGTGGATGAAAAAGGTCGCGACTTGAAAACATTCTTCAGAGAAGAGATTGGCAGCCAGTATGGTGAGAATAAATAAATTATTAGCTACATTTGAATTATTTACTGGTGAAAGGCACTATACCACAAATCTGGTTTGGTGAGGGAATCTACCGGAAAAGCTAGAGATGGGATTGTTGATTCCAGGATCCGAGGTGTTTATGTCCATCTCTCCCCAGTTATGGTAAAAAAGAGCGGAAGACTCCGCTATCTACGGTGACTTTAGCTGCAACGCGCCATCCTGTCATGTCATGTGCACGCAACGCATCCAAATGCGAGCGGTCGAGGATCAATGAGGTCTCCTCACCAGCATAGCGGAGTAGAACCGTTATACGCTGTTGATGGGACGGAATGTGTGCATCGAGGAGCTTCCACGCCGGTTTTTAGGACGATTAAGGAGGGATGAACGGAACCAAATCGGGTCCCGCAATCCGGGATCCCATCTCTAACTTTTCCCGCGGATTCCCTCACCACATCAGATTTGTGGTATACTCCCTTTAAAACACTTTTTGTTTGTTCTGAATCGAATAGTCTTGGAAATGGGGCTCATTTTAAGCGCAGAGTTCGGGGGATATTTATAGTTGACAAAAGGGACGGCAACCTCAGCCGTGAGTGGTCGATGGTGCGCGAGCTGCAAGCTGCAGGCGCATGCTACGCGGACATCGCAAGGTGCCTGGCTTGGAGCACGCTCAAGGAAAAGGTAAATTGAGAGGAAACGAAGAAAACAACACGAAAAAAGAAAAAAAAAACTGCGATCGCGCGCATAGGTCAGCAGTGACTTCTGTCGTCCTCACCAAGCAGGGCTTGGTTCCATAGAAAGAATCCCTCTTTCGTTTAGATTTGTCCGTTGACATTGGTGTGTCCCACAACGAAGCGCATCGAGTAGCTCGAGTCACTACACCTACATTTTGGGAATTTCTTCGGGATTGCATAAAGAATCCGAAGCTCATCCCTATGTTGGCTATTATGTATGCTCGGATCGACGATATTGTATGGAGGATTCGTGAGAACACAAAATGGCTTATTATCAATTATGTGAGCGTTTTCGAATTTTCCTTTGTTTCCGGTTTTGGTTGCTCGAATGATTTCTTTTCTTTTTCTTATTTCTGGAATAATCTCTCTTGCGTAACGTTCCACAGTAGTTAAGTGGACTTTTCTTATCAGAAGGGGACCGGTATTATATCTTTCCATTCTCCTTCTTCCTTCGTCGAAAAATGAAAATATTCTTGGAAAGTACTAAGAAAGATCCATTCGTTCATCTTCTCCTGATTCTTGTTCTTCTTGTTTTTCCTTACACGTTTGAAGGCAGCGTCACGAATCACGAAACTGACGATGTTGGGTTCTCGGTTGGCAAATACAGTGCTCGGAGTGTAGATTAGGAGTACGAGCGTGGCCACGCTCAATTTCCTCTGATCGCCTTGAAAAACAGCGTGGGAATCGTTTCATTTTCTACGAGGTACGTTAGAACGCGTCACCATTGCACATATTCCGGTTCCCTCAGCAGCCCATTCATTGGATTTATTTGAACAACCTGCTGAGGAGACTTCATTGATTTTCAATCGTTCGCTCATTGATGCTTCGCGTGTACAAGTATGACGCGTTCTAACGTGCCTCGTAGGGACAAATGCCGTTTCCCACGCCGTTTTTCAGAACGATTGAGGGGCGATGGAGCGAGATCACACTCATACCCGTAGTCTGCACCCCAAATGTTATATTTGCCTACAGAGACCTCAACGTCATCAGTTTCCTGATATGTTGCCTTCAACCAGAAAAACCCTGCGATTTAAATTAAGAGATTTAAAATTTATAAAATTTCAAAGCTAATCGAAAGGTGGATAATTATTTTCTTGTTTTCTTTGGACTTGTTTAATATTCGGATCACATTATGTTTTTGCATTATTCTTCTCTGGGAACACAAGTTTCCTTTCAAATTTTTAATAAAATGAAATTTGAAGCGAGTTCCAAGGTGGTGTACACACAGGGATTGAGTACAAGAAGTATTTTTTTCACTCCTAAATTTTTGCTGCCTCAAGTTTATGAGTTGCATTAGTTGAAGAAATATGGCCGTATTGTGGATGTTTTGACAATTAAGACACAATTCATAATTATTTAGGATACAATGGCAGTGAACGATCCAGATATCCTTGCTCTGCCGATACCGGCCGTTACTGGTGTCGCTAGTGCAGCAGATTTATCGAAATTGTTCTCGTTAACTATCGATGGCACGTTAATAAAAAATACAACATTGGAAAGAATTAGCACGCCCACAGTGGACAATTGGCACTTAGAAAAGGTAGATATTCCTATTTTTTCACTTTCTAAAAATATGTTTTCTCCTCCTAAAATTGTTTCGTCTAAACATCGTTTGTTCAGGTCGCACTATGGCCAATTAGGAAGGGACATGGATTCTTCTACGAGATAAATCCGCTTATGCCGGTAAGTAGTGTAGTAAGTGTAGTAAAATATAGTAAAAATGAAATAAAAATAGTAAATAATGCTTAATGAAGAAAATAAAATAATTTTTCTTAAAATAAATGCTAATAAAATAATAATAATAAAAGTAAGAATAGTAAAATCTTAAAAAAAAATCTCTTTAGTTTAATGGCGAGGGGAGTTTGTTTTTCTCATTCGATGCAGTTCTATAACGTTTAGGCCGAAAATTTCAACATTTTCCAGAAGAGTGAAGTGACAGCAAAGTGTTTATGTGGAATTTTCCCTAAATTCCCCTAATTTTTCTATTACTCTAAATCCCATAGACAATCTCCCCTCCCTCCCCATAGATAAATCAGCTAGATAAGGTGAGCGCTATCAGTATTATCATCGCTATCTGTGAATTGTTTCACTTATTTGTTTTTCTTATAGTGTTTTGTTGTTTAAAATTAGAAAAAAAAAACTCGTTAGAAAACCATCGGTAAGCAAAAAAGGCTAGGGTAACAAAAATTATGTGTGTTTCCATGCAAAAATGAAACTGTGCACTTCCCAGTGGGATTTTAGGGCAGACAGAAATTTCCTTTCCACCTACACTATATTATTTATTTCGAACTACACCTATTTTAAAATTTAAACAAAGGTAATTATAATAATAGTGATTAAATTTTGATTTAATTTATCATAATTATAATTACTAATAATAATTACAAGAAAGTAATAATAATAAGTAAATTTAGTAGGAATTTGCTTACCTCTTTGTAATCTACACCTTTGGTAACATTTCTAGGAAAGAGAGTAGGGGAAAGTAAGTTCACGTGAATAAACTCTCAGCTATTCGTAGCAACTAAATTCGTTTTCAAAAAATAAAATCAAATACTTATTAAAATCAAACACAAAAAATATTCTTACTATTTATTATTAAAATCAAGTAAAATCATTATTTATTATTAAAATCAAATAAAATTTATTATTAAAATCAAATATAATAAATAAACAAATCAACTACTTATCAAATTACTTAAAAAAAACTAATTACTATCAAATCTTTACCGTTAATCTTACCTAAAATTATTTTCTATCAAATCGTAGTTTTGATAGTCTAATTAATTTAATTTCTTCGTTAAATTAAATTAAATTTTAATCTTGTATATGTACTGTTTTTCGACTTCACATCGAAACTTTTCTGGAATTACGAGTGAAATGATGAAACAATGAAAAAAACGTTGAACGTTCTGATGCTATCGTATCTCGCGGCGCTATTAACTCCTCCTTTTTAAATTTGATTCTAAAAAAAGATTTTTTTTAAAGATTTTTAATAATTTAATTTTCCAATTAACCACTTTTTAATTTTTTTTAAAAATAATTTTCGAGTTTTGGTGTTTGCATATTTATTGCCGGTGATTAACTCCTCCTCTTTTTCAGGGAAAATTCATTTTTGGTCATCCTGGATACGGTTGTCAGTTCTTAGTTGTGGATCCGTGGAATCATCTAAGTATAGCATATGTTTCAAACGGGCTCAAGACAGGAACCGGAGAGATATGTACGACTTATATGCGGCTACAAAGAGCAATTTACAGTGTTCTACGAACATTGTAGTGTTTTCGTTTTTGTTCTGTCTCATCTTTTTGTTTCTTTCGGGTGGTAGTAGGTCCTGCGACGAAGAAGTGCTGAGATTTCTAATAATAACATCGATTACTTAATCCTAGTGACCGATACCGATTTTATGATTTCACTGATGATCTCATTCCTTAATTCTTGTATTGTTGATTTTTTTCTTGAATATAATTTAGTTCATTTTTCTTCGAACTATTCCTTGACTCCGACAAAATCTCTCTTTTTGTCCATCGTCAGGTGTTTTTATAAGTGTAGTGATTTTTTCTTCAGAAAATGAGATCCTGTAGGTTTTTCATTTATCATCTACTTGTTTATCAATTTGTTTACATTTCTATAGGGATAAAGAATGATTGTATGAGGAACATTCAAATTACAGATTTGTATTCTAGGAAAATAGAATAAAAACATAAAAATGGAAGAAGGGACTTGGTAGTTGAAAGCAAAAATAGGAATATAAATTAAAAAAACCAAATAATAAAAAATAAATAGCAAAAGGCACGTGCTTAGCACGTGCTTACACGAGATGTCCTATAAGTGATCGCACCGATGTGATTTAGTTCCGTTACAAGGAATACTGTGGGCAAGCGGCTAGAGTTACTGTAAAGGGTGATGGTCATTTTTTTGATAATACTATAGAATCCTTAAGTCTAGCCCACCCTTCTTTTCAATAGCACAAAATTCCAATGGATCACCATGTAGGAGCCCTTTAAAAACTCAGGAACCAAGTTATGAATTAGGGTGAACATGGAAATGCACCACAATCCACGTCTATGAACCGTCTATGAACAGAAGGTTACTTCCAGCCGTCTCATCCCTCGTACGATTTAAATTTTGCTTTTGTTAGTAGTTAAATCCTGCTAATATAGACATAATGTCGAAATTGTGTCAACCAGAGAAAGTGGATAAGAAAAGGTGGTATCGCAGGTCCGATAAAGAGGAGCCGGACCCTCCTCAGGAGATGAAGGGGGTCTACTTCATGGGGTGCAGCTTAAAGGCATCACCCCAGGAATCTGAGGTGGTACGGATTTCAGGTGGAGTATTCGTGTACGGAATCGTAGATTATGGAGAGAAGGGTGATTCCGTCTATTTCTTCCTAATTACCGTAAAAAGCGGCTCGGAAGATACGGCTTCGAGCGTTCCGGAGCGCTATATTCTACGAGTTCGATAGTAGCGCGCCAGCCTTGTGCACGCGCCGCATCTTCCGGGCCGTTTTTTACGGGAATTAGGAAGAAATGGACGGAATTACCCTCCTCTCCATAATCTACGACACTGTGTAGGAATACTCCACTTGAAATCCGTACCATCTCAGATTCGTGGGGTGATGCCTTTAAATGATAAGGATCCCTTTGTGAACCGTACGAAAGAAAAGGGGGTCCTTTCGAAAACCAACCGTACAAAAGTGAAGAGGGTCCCTTGTCCAACCGTCCAAAAGTGAAGGTGGTCGGCTCCTATTATCGCATTTATGGGTGGCATGGCCCAAAAAAGACAGATTTCTTTTTTTTTTCCTTTTTTCTTCAGTTATAACAGTTAAATTTATTAAATTCTGCTTGATACTAGAGCTCGCAACGATTTTTTTGAAAATCATAAAAAAAAAATCCCATAGCAATTACACATTTAATCCTGGCACAAATACACGAAAAAAATACATCAATTACGAAGTGTGTGCGCTTAATTTTATTAGCGACAAAGCCGATGTATCATATAAATACAAAGCCAATACAAATAATAAATAGTACGATTTTATTGCCAAAGCAGAACATCGTATTTTTCCAGAAAATACTATAGTGATGGTGATTTTTTTTTCTTAAAGCACCTGAGAGGCACAACTGAAAACAAAAGCGAAACACCGACTAATCTCATTATAAATCATTGAAAATTAATAGAAATGTGGTCAGTTCCGTGAAATTTATGGATCAATAAAGACCAAATATAGTATATGTATATATTAACCTAATATGAGAATCCATGATACAGTACACAATTAATATAATTAATGTTAGGAAATACCGCGCACATAAACGTACCGTAGGACGTAGAAAAATTTTCTTTTTGCTCGTAGCTTCTGCTTAGATTCGAAAATCGTAGCATCTCGACAAAGTGGCACTGGAGGAGAAATTTTCCGAAGTGAGTCTACTACCTCAATCCGTGAAATGAGGTGCTAAGATTTCCGAACAAGAAAACAAAAAAAAGCGACGATTTCCAACCGGTACTCAAGCAATGCTCGTTTGATAATCGATGTACACGTTTTCAATTCTTATACGTACGTATTCTAATGCGATAAGGATTCGAAGGCCCCATCCGGGAGATTAAACAAGTACAGCGGCCAAGTATGACTGATTTCTTCTTCTCAACGGTCTCGTTTCTGTTTCTTACTGATCGCTTGCTCGTTCAACTGGCGGCCACAAATGTTGGATCCTGAAAAGATCCGAATGTAGAGAAAGATCCAAATGTAGAGAACTTTTTTTCGCTGATGTGAATGTTTTTTTTTTATGATTTCAGAACTTTCTGTCACAATTAGACTCTCGTTAATCCTCCTAAACTCATTACTTTTCTCTTTTTTTTCAACTGAACATGAATGAAGATTACAATTTAAATTCGCACTTCTATAGATTTTTTCTATTGATTACTATTGATTTTTTTGTGGCTGAAAAACTGAATGTAACTGACTATTCTATTCCGTATTTCTACTGAATTTTCCTGCAGATACTATGGACGTTTTTTTTTCGATGGCACCGACCATTGAAACATCTTTTGTAAGGGGAAATTTAATTTTGATAGGAAATTCAATAAAAGTCTACTATAAGAATGGGAAGGGATTCGAGCCAGATTTGTGGCGCTAGACAACTCCTGCTTTTTGCACGGCTGCGATAATACGCCGTCTCACATTTCACTGGCTGTTCGTGAGCATTTTTCCAAAAAAAAAAACTCGATCCGTATAGTTCCACAACCACCGTATTCGCCTGATTTAACACCGCGTGACTTCTTACTGTTCAATGGTTTGAAAAGACCACTCAGAGGACAAAAGGACAGAGGTTTCGAGTCCACAAAAGAGATTAAACGTGAATCGCTGCGTGGCCTGAGGGCCTATTTTGGAAATCTCGTATTCAATAACTGCTTCGACAACTAAGAAAAAAAAGTTGGTTCAAGTGTTTTTCCTCGGAGGGGTTGAGGGTTACTTTGAAGGAGAAAAAACAGATTTGGGAGAATAAATAAGGATTTTGAGGTTTGAAAACAAATCCACCTCCAATTTGATCCTAGTAGTTATTGCACAAGAATTCGTCCACGATATTATAAAGCTTATTTACTACCGAAATAATAGCAATTTTAAAAAAAATAACACCTACGTTAGCTGCCAATTCGTTCAGTTTATTCGCCAAACACTCGTTGAATCGTGTTGCATGATCCGGTGATATGAAACTGAGCAGCTCACGAGCGTTACGGAAATAACGTGTATGCAAGTCGACCTGAAATAATAAGGATAACTATTCCTAGTTAGGATATCTCCAGGCTATTACGATATCTAGTTATTTATTTATTTTATTTTTATGATTATTATTTAGTTTTATATCTTTTCCTAATGGTCAAAAAATATATTATTATTGTTTACATAGCTTTTTATGGATTTGCTTGTAGCTGTGGGCAAGATTGGTGTTGATATTCATTAACAGTTAACATTTCGGCGTTTTCATTTATTATTATTTATATTATTTATGGGAAAAGTGCATTAGTTATGGGAAAATCCAGTAGAAATAACGGGCGTTTAATCGTTCAAGGAGATTAGGAAAGCTAGTGAATCCTTTCGCCTGAGGCGCCCTTCCTCCCACCCGTTCAGCCAGAGTTCCTGACGGACTCCCCCGTTCTAGGTTAAGTTGGTCACCCCAAACCCTGGTAACTGTAGCGTTCTTGCTAAAAATTCAAAATTCAAGATTTCAAATTTCAAGGTGTAACAACACTTTTTTCTTTTGCTCAATCAGATGACTTATTTTCAGGATATCTTTTTCAAGAAGAGGAAGTTAAAGAAAGTCTTTGCTTGAAGATTTTTTATCTAATGTTCTTGCTCTACTGTATCGTTCTGGATTCCGGAAAAAAATCTCACGTGAGGATTTCTCCACTTTCTGTAGCAGGAGAATAACCTGTCAACCCATCACACAATATTCTATGAATGGTCAACCTTGCTGCATAAAACTTAGGAATTCGAAAACGAAATTCTAACAAACCGTTCTTTTTTTTCTTTTTTATGGCATACCTGCAGGTTTCTTGAAATGCAATCAAAAATAAACATAAACAAATATTTCCAATATTCCTTTACCTTGGTGTAATCTCCATTCATGCAATCAGTATGCGATGAAGCGATCCTCCAACCTTTCAGGGTCAGTTCCAAGGTGTATGGTTGACCTAGAAGTAATATTAGTAAGGGGAGATAATTATAGAGGGATGGAGGCAATAGATTGAAAAAGTTGGAATTTTTTCCCTCTACCTAAACGATACAATTTTAAATCAGTCTCCCATAAAGCTCCTCAGCAGGTAGCGGAGGTCAATCCAAATAAAAATACACCGCATTATGTAATAATTACAAGAAAAGGTTAAAATTTGCTTTAAAAAAACCAGTAAAAAACTTTAATGCTTTTTACTAGCAAAAAGGTAAAAAATGTGCGATGAAAAGAAGCTCGTACCTTCTTGTGTTTTTACGTTGACAAAAATCAGATCGCTTGTTCTAGGCAACATCTCGGAGACACTTATATCCTGCACTTCATGCGACAGTTCATGCACAGCAGCTATCGCTTCCAATTCCAATGGTCCACCTGCCTCATTTCGAATTACACCTCCTTCCTGAAGTATCAGATCATAAAAAAAGGATAGAAGCTAAAGTTAAAAAGAGTTGACTAAAAAAAGGTGTTAAAAAATAGAAGATGTTAGGAATGAATAGAAACAAATGAAAATGAAAACCCTCTGAATGATTACCCCACAAGAATACTAGAAGTACTGAAATTAAACACTACAGTAACGAATCGTTTCGTCAACGTCAAAGACAGTCCACTTTTAGACCAACCTTTTTTTGGGCTCCTCAGTACTAAAGGGAGGAGTCTAATCCAAAAACAAAATAGGGAGTGGTATGCAATAGTAAGCAGAAATTGAAAATTTGTGGATAATAAATAGAAGAAGGAGAAACAACTAAAAATGTTGCAAATCAACGGAATGGAAACGAAAATCCTCTGAACTCGTTTTTTCCACAAGAGTAATAAAAATACTGTAATCAAACACTACAATAAGGGTTTTACCATTAAAATCAGTTTATTTCGAACGGGATACTCGAGCTACCATAACTAAAAATAATAGTACATGTATTAATAATAAAAATTAATATTAGTATTTACTTCAATAATAGTTCATAAATTAGTTCCAAATTACTCAGGTCGAAATCGTGCTTGGAACTGATCCATTTTACTCATTTTTATCCATCTCATCCATTTTATCCAACTCATTTTATTCTTTGTTTTGCTTGCTCACTTTCTACTTACTGCTTGGTATTTGTTTTTGCTATATCCTCTTTGGCAACAAACTTGAGCCTAATAAATGAATAAATAAATAAATAAATGAATAAATAAATAAATAAATAGATAAATAAATAAATAAATAAATAAATAAATAAATAGAATGATATTAGTCTTTTCTAACGTCACTCAACTGCATCGAATCCGACTATTTGTAAAAGTGCGCAACTTCGAAGTCAAAATAAATAAATTGTAAATTTTGGAACACCAGTAGTGAGGGCAGAAAATGTTACCTACTATCAGCAACGCGAAAGAGCTTACACTGTGTCGTATTTTGCTTTTTCTATCACTTTAATCAGTTAAGAAGTTTTAAAATGTGTAGTTGTATACTCATGATAATATCTGCGATAAATGAATGTTCTGCTTTTTCAAACCACACGCATAAACAAAAAAAAAACATAAGCAAAATGTTGTACTCTTTGGGTGATTTTTCCATCTACATGGCAATTTTTTCAGGTTTTATTGTTATTGTTATTACTGTCATTGTTATCATTTGTGGTGCTATAATAATAATATTATTATTATTGTTATTATTTGTGGTATTCTTATCCTTATTTTTCTTTGATCATTAGAATGAATGTCAATTTGATGAGAACTGTAATTATTATTCGACTTTTTGTCCTGGAAATATTACGGATCACGACGGTACGGGTGATACATGGTTCTGGTTTACTACGTAAACCTCAGCAAAACCCCCCAAATAAAGAAAAATTATCCACGATCCAGACAACATTTACTTAGTATGATTGATGCAGTGGGATCGGAGTCGAAACAGGTTTCCCCTTTTCAAAAAGCAATAAATTTAATAGCGGGTAATACCTGAATGTGACGTTTTCTATTCATATTTGCGATATCCTCCAACGAAAGTGGTGTCCTGAATCAAGGAAAAATTTAGAAGCACTTCAAAACCATTTGAACCACCTTGTGCACTCAAAATTCATGCTTTCCTCGTATGTGAACCAAAATATAGAAGAGGACCAAAAAAAATCACCTGATTGCGCTGTTTTTATGGATAAAGTTCGTGACAAGTTGTTGTGGATTTACCCAAAGATTTTCGGCGGGAACATCCGGGAAGGAGAATTGGCCCTCTTGTGTAGGTGAATGAGCACGAGAGGTGTGATAAACATGTGCAGCTGCTGTCCATCGAGCGGAACTGGAGGGAAAAATCAATTCTTTTTTTTCGTACGTATTCTAGAATCCAGGAACTTTTTCTCCATCCAGGTAGAACATTTCTTTTCTAATTTCTTTGTGATAAATGTCTCGGATTAGACCTACTCTTGTTGTTTGTAGAGGGGAGAGACGCCCAGTGAATCGGCGAGAGTGTTCGCCGATAACGATCCAAGCGGGACCGATCCGCAAATGCATGGTGGGGATTGATAACCTCCTTTGATCATAATTGGTGAATGACTCGGTGTCGGTGGAGGTGAAGACGTTGCAGAATGGGACATTATGAGCCGGATAGATATAGTTCTTGTTTAATCTAAACGTAAAGCTATGAGTGAAGCGAAGGAAATAGGAAATGAAAATGAGGAAAAGATGAGGTAAAGAATGAGGAAATAATCAGGCGAGGACGTTAACGAACATGAAAAGAAGATATTCCGACTTAGGAGGAGAAAATAGCATCATCCTTATACATTACGACATTATTAATGCTATTATTATTATTATTATTATTATTATTATTATTATTATTATTATTATTATTATTATTATTATTATTATTATTATTATTATTATTATTGTCGTTTATTTATTATTACTGTTACTATAAATACTACGTTACTACAGATGTAACAATAAATATATTTATATAAATGCTACTAATATAACGATGAATAAATAAATAAATAAATAAATAAATATGTATATAGATGTTATAAACAATTTAAAACAAACAACAAACAACATATAACAATTTTGTATGCTAAAAGTATTAATAGAAGAACAATTTAAATTCTAAACCAATCAAGAACTTAAGGATGATACATTCGAATAAGAAAGACCATATGGGACCCAAAACGTTGTCGATCAATGTCTTGAACGACCAGACAAATCAGCGGTTCATGATGCATGATTCAAAATAATCTGAAGTAATCCTGATGACAGTTTCAATGTATTTCCGTTCTGTTTTGAAGACGAGCAATTCGAACCAAAGATTAGCAGTTTTTTCAAACGAACAAAAAATTTTTAAAAATTGAAAAGAAAACATGAAAACTTGGTCATAAGATAGATTATTTATTTTATGCAGCAATATTCTTGCAAAGATTTCCTGCAAATTTTCGATTTTCTTGAAAAGTTTGCTTTTTCATGGATAGGATGCTCGAAAATTCAAATGAATTCATGCTCCCGAAATAAACCAGCAATATTTTTGGTAGTTAACATTTAGAGCATAACATATGTATGTACTATTTTAATGACATTGAAAACAATTTAAAAACATTGTCCGTCAAAACAATGTCCTTTGTTGCAATAAAGTCCGGATTGGAAATGTGAATTTTCCGAATCGAGACTTTATCGATTAGATTATAAAATTAACAGGTCTTCTTTCATATGTGAAGTGTTTCAGAATTTCACCAAGATGATGGAAAACACTTTTCGTGAACATGCATGGGCTGTCAAAGTTGCTGGTTCCCTGTACTTCCACCAGTATTGATTTATTGATTCGTAATCGAAAGTGAATCACTAGCGGAAGCATTAGAACAAAAATCTGCTGCATTGGGAGCTCAATGGTGTAGGTATCTGACAATAATATAACAGTAAATCTAATACATAAATAAATATACAAATTAATAATATATAACAAATAATATTCATAATAGTATGTAATAATGTATAATAACATTTATATAATAAATAAAAATACTGATAAATAACATATAATAAATAGTATACATAATATTATATGTAATAATATATAATAAATACAAAAACAAATATTATACAATAAGTAATATGCATAATATTATATTTGATGATATAATAAATAATTCCACAAATAAATAACATATAATAATAAATAATACATGTGGTAATATATATATATATATATATATAATAAACATATTGTGCAAAAATATAACACCACTTTTCTAAAGAACTGCTCCGAACTACAGTTCTGACGTAGGGAAGGTTGAATCTGGACGATCCTTAAAGTCACGAACTGAAAGAAAGTTCCAGACGATTATTTGTGGATGGAAACCTAGCTGATGAAGCTTGCAAGCTTGTAAACTAATTTACAGCCCGACGCCTTGTCAACACTTAAAGAGAAGAAGAAAAGCTGAGATTTATTAGATTCACATGATCCCCTTAGTAGTGTCGTTGAATAATTCAACGCATGATAAATGCATAAATCCAGGAAATAAAGGAAATAGGATTTTAACTAAATCCAGGATTTGCCGTAATTTTGGGGAAACAAATAAGTTTTGAGGGTTTTTTTTCTTGAACTTCGAAGCTTTGTTCCTAGAAATTGTTGCAATGTATTTTCTTCAAAATATTGCCCATCGTTAGCTACAATTTTTCTCCATCTTTCAGGCAACATACAGATTCAACGTAGAGAAAAATTCCTCGCCAAAAATTTAAAGGCGATCCAAGAGGCTATATTAGATTTTCTTCTCCGAAATTTTCAGAAGATGACCTTCAATTTCCTCGAGGGTTCTTCTTTCGTTCTACAAAGACAAAAAATAAAAGAAAACATAAGTGCATTCTTTTCGGAAGTGGATTACTTTGAAGGGTAATTCAAAACAAAGAGTCTGCTTACTGCTTATTTAAAAAGGGAAAAATCGATTATAGAACTCGAAAAAATGTAATGATGGATCTGAATGGGAAGCAGGTGCAGTCAAAATTCGCGCCTCTTGAGATTCCCTGACTCTATGGAATCACTAACGACGATAAGAGGAATTTCCAAGGAAGGAACAAGGAATTTCCATTTGTACCAGTGCCAGAAGATTCTCGAACTTTTAGGAGTTCACAGATATTTATCACAAAACAGAACATTTCGGGTAAAATTTAGGTGGTGGGGGAGGATCTATCGCTCTCCTCTTTCCGGAAGAAAATATCCAAGTCAGCAGTGGCCCTAAAACCTAGGCATTCGTCTGAGAGGATCTATCACATGTAGGCTAAAGCTACTGAGAGAAAAATTGAAAACAGAGCTTCCAGAAATGAAATCACAGTTGACTGCACCCGCCCCGCCCCAATTACATTTTCTCCGAGCATTTTTTGATCCCGAACTGTTTCTGCAGAAATTTCCACGGGAAGAAGAACCAAGTGACGAATGGAGGGGTCCAAAAAGTATTTAGAAATAATTAAATAATTAATGCATAGGAAACTGACAGAAAAAAACAGCAGTCAGCTGTTCTTCCAGCGAGTATCCTCGAAAATACACGAACAAAAAAAATAAATATACAAAATAAAAAATACATGGGCTATGAGGGTGATCAGTCAGCTCATATAGATGCCAACGATGTTTATGGATAAGAAAGTATCTGTTTCTGAGCAAAAAAAAAAGAACTATCAGAAAACTTTCACGAATGCGATCAGAAATAAACGGGCATCACGTGAAAATCCGTTTCTGGTGAATGACAGTTCAATGGATGTTCAATTCAAAAAAAAAAAAAATCAAGAGCACATCGCATGAAAATGAACAAAATAGGATAATTCATAAACGTCAAAACGCAATATAATCGGACGCTATATAGAGGATTTGCGATCGCATTGATTCGAATTGCATTTTAAATAAAATTAATGGAAAAGGTCCCATAAAAATAAGCCAAATCTGACGAGATACTCAACGTGTTGAAGAGGGTCCCATCGCTCCTTTTTGCACACAGTCAAATCAAAACGTCAATGAAGCTCAGTGCAATTGCGTCAGCAGCTACACTCGATGCGATGAAGCGCGTAGCGGTATTCGGATCGACCGGAGGACCCTTGCCGGCGCCACTGATCGCTGCTGCAGTTCCCTGGCAGGTCCCACCTCGATACGATCCCAACAGCAGCAAGCTTCACAGCGAAATAGCAATTTCATGCATAATTGGGTGTTTCTAGGAGCAACGCTCGAGAAATTGCTTCTTTTTTTCGCGCGGATGACGCGAATGGACTTCGGAATGGGGAGTGAATGGCAGCTGAACGCCATTTCTGCAGGATGATTTATCTCTGGATCCAATGGTTTCCGTTCCAGAGCCACCAGAGGCTGACAGGGCTCGTCACTTAGAAACCCTAACTGAATTTAACTCAAATAAAACGGATATAGAGAGGTCGTTGTCACCTTGTCGGAACTGCAACGCCCTCATTCATAAATAAATGAGTAAATAAATAAATAAGTAAATAAATACTACCAATTATAGTTAATAATTGTATTTTATAATGAATATATATACATGATTTTTTAATAATAGTAATAATAAATTAATAATAATAATTTAATTAACTTTTTTTAGTAATAATAATAAATTAATAATAATAATTTATTTTTTTTTGATTTTACACTTTCCTAACTATACTAATACCAGAGATAAAATGATATAAAATGAACACTTAAATACGCACTACTAGGTGACTTTTTATTTGAAAAATAAATATCGAAAAATGAAAAATAAAAATAGTAAATATTCTTAGGAAAATTTATTTTTTCAACAAAAAAAAGTTAAAACCTAAAACTTAAACTTGAAAGTTAAAACCTTATTACTATTAAGAATTTATTCTGATTATAAATTAAAAGAAAAAAAAAACAAAATATAAAAGGAAGAAGATATATCAAACACAATCAGCTAAAAGTTTAGTAACAATGATGCAAAAAAATTTAAAAGCAAAAAAGATAAAGTTTAAATCTTCTTCATTTTTTTCTTTTTTTTAAACTTTTTGCCCTTCTGTCTACTTCAGCACATGAAACCCCAACAAGCGCTGGAACGAACGGATATTATTTTTTTTTTAAATCCGGAAATGCTAAACCGAAAAAACGCAGGAACGGAAGAATTTCATTTTTTTTTTAATCTGGAAGTGCTAAAATAGTCTAAATAAGCGTGTGGCCGCTATGGCGACAGTGGGTTTAAGGTACATATTTTTAATGTCGCACGTACGGAGACAAAACTAAGTGCAAAGGGTTCAAAATTATTTTTTTACCAATCGATAAATATCTAATGTAAGAAAAAAAAGTATTATCTAATGTAAGCGAACTTGTTAATGGAGCATTTTAAAACATTTTTATAATATATTTACGGTATGCTATGTATATTTATAGTATTTTGGAGTTTACCAACTTACACACATTTAAACTCTACAAATACTGTTAATATATATATATATATATATAATACTATAAATATACTACAAAAATGTTTTAAAATGCTCCATTTAATTTGAGTTGCGTAGTTTATATGCATGAGTTTATGGAGTTTATAAAAACATATATTTTTAATAGTATTTATAGAGTAAGACGAAATAGTCGAGAAAAATGGTCGCTGTTCTCTCAAAAATAAAACAAAGATCTCTTTTTTTCTGGAAGCTGTATCTTCTTCCTTTTTTCTCTTATTGCCTTGGCTTACGTGCCATAGATCTTTTAAGATTAATGCTTAGGTGATTTGAAGGCCCCAACTGACTTCGTTATTCACTTCCAGAAAAAAAGAGTGCGGTTCAGTGCCCATTCTCCCTCTTAACAGCACTTTACCCATTTAATGTAAGTGGAGCCGTATCTATTGGAGAATTTTTTAACATTTTTATGGGACAGGAAGGCGAAGTGGTGATGTCATGTCATAGATCTTTTAAGATTAACGCTTAGGCAATGTGAAGGCCCCAAGAAAGAAATACTTCCAGAAAAAAAAACAAAGAAACGCCCCAACAACACTTTACCCACTTAACGTGAGCAGGAGACCTCTCAATGGAGAGGATTTTTGAAAATTTTTATAGGGACAAGAAGACGAAGTGGTGATGTCATGTTATAGATCCTTTAAGATTAATGTTTAGGCGGTCTGAATGCCAGAGAAAATAAGAAATACTTCCAGAAAGAAAAAGGAACGCCCCCAACATAAATACTTAAATACATTAATTACTTAATGTGAGCAGGAGACCTCTTAATGGAGAGGATTTTTGAAAATTTTTATAGGGACAGGAGTGGTGAAGTGGTGAAGATAAATAGCCGTCGCTATCAACAATAAATGTTGGAGGCATTTGCTGCGTAGCTACGGCTGTGCTGCTGCTGCTGCACATCAATGCCAGCTTGAAAACACGTGAAAAAGCACATGCATCGCACGCGTTCGCGTCCGGATGCGACTGCATCCGGAAAAATAAATAAAAACCCTGCAAAGCCGAGTTCCAAGGACCGCGAGAAGGACAAAGAAGAACGCAGCCGTTTCGAACGTCAGCCGCAGGAAATTCTAGAACGTCGCCATTCTTCTTTTTGCGATGAGTAGCTTGGATGCTTGATTGATTGATTGATTGATTGATTGATTGATTGGTGATAGATCTACTAGAAGGAAACTTACAAGCGATTTTTCTTTCACAAGTTTCAAATGAAAATATAATGAAATGAAATAATAAAAAATATTACATTTAATATAAATATAGAATAATACATAATAATACAAAATTAGCTAAAGCATAGACTTTGAAATTTTCCGTAAAAATTTTGAAAAAACACACAATGAATGAAATCAAAAAATAAAATAGAACGTTAAAATTAAAAATATGTATACAATATCAAAAAAATAGAATATAAAATAGAATTTTTGTCCGAGTTACACCGAGAAAAACTCACCAAATCGCTACGAATGATGTTTTGATGGAAATTTGATAAACAAAGAGAGCAAAAATGAGAATTTTAGAAGTACGTAAGAGGAATTTCTACACAATTTGGATGTCCACAGTAATTTTTCAGCGACACCTTCATCCGGATGAGTGCAGCTGCAAAAGATCAAAAGATCAAGTGTGCAGAAAATCGATGAATCTCAAAAGATGCAATTCTCATTGAAAAATGAAGCTAAATCAGCCTCAGGAGCGATACAGTGGAAAAATTTAGCGGATATGAAGCGCGAATTGTTTTTCGTTTATATCGCTGAGGAAATATTAAAGAATTGATGGCAGAATATATAAAAAAAAAGATGAAATAAATGAATAAAACGGAATAATGAAACGGAGATGAGTATCTTTGAAGCGTAAATGATCTGTATGAACTTTATTTTAGCTTAATTAGAAGTTTTTTGGCTTATAATGAGAACCGTATGAATGTACTACTCTTTTTTATGGTGTATATTTTATATTATTTGTTTTTTGTGTATTCTGTTCATACAAATAGATAGATAACCATATGATGAATAAATAAATAAATAAATAGATAAATAAAATGAAATAAATAAATGCAGGTACAATTGTAAGAGGCAAAAAAGAGACAGAGGATCAAACTCGCACACACAACATCGGGGTGAGTCCAAGTCAACGTATGACGCAATTCGTACACTCATGGTTAGCCATGAGTAAAATGAATGAATGAATGAACGGATGAATGAATGAATGAATGAATGAACGGACGAATGAATGAATGAATGAATGAACGGACGAATGAATGAATGAATGATTGATGAATGAATGAATGAACGAATGAATGAATGAGTGAATGAATGAACGAATGAATGAGTAAATGAATAAAGAAAATAATAATGCAGCCACTATTAAGAAGAGAAAAAGAACGAGGATCAGAACGTGGACACATCAACGACCATCCGAATCGTCGTAGTCCACGTCAGAATATGATGCAATTCGCGGATGAGTCACACGCCGGGGAATCACGTCGAGGCCGAATGTTTTTTTTTTCTTCTCCCCCTGACGAGTGGGATGTGTGGGAGTAGCGATGTTTATATGATCCCAGGCCTGATCTAGCCCAGAGTCCAGAAATGAAAATTTCCCCACACGTAAAATACAGTAATGAAGAGGAGATGAGGTTAAAATTCCCATGGGGAGCACCTGAGCACCACCACCACAGCACTGCTCGTCGTCGACATTCGCCGACGACCGACAATTGCCCCGTGAATCGTCGGGCTCCTCCTCGTCGTTCGTTGGGTTCTCGGATCGATTTCGGCCGCCAATGTCGACATCGCCGACATACACACACACAGTCGGTCCGCAGGCAAGCAGGCAGGCAAGCCAGGATGATGACAGCTGTGCAAATAGACAAATGTGTGTGTATGTGTGTTTCTTCGTACAAAACACCTTAGCTTTTGTTTGTACCGCATCATGGAAAAAGGAATGATTTTAAAATATTGTTTTATTAATAGAAACGTGTCACGTGTGAATGATGGCGTGATTAAGTGCAAAATTTTTTGATCTTTTGAATTGAATTGAATTTTTTGATCTACCCTCTGCTCCCCGAGCGAAGGGTCGTCAACGACCATCTCTACGATTCGATTTTTTTTTCGATTCACGAAAAAAAAGGGAGAATTTATGAAATGTAGAAAAACGATGTGAAAAAAGAAGAAGGAATAATTGAAAGAAATTAATTGAAAGGAAAGAAGGAAAAAATGTTGTTTTTCGAAGGAAATATAACATGAGAATGATGGGGATTTAAAATGTAAAACGAGAATTTTTTTGATCTACCTTTCTTCGCCCCTCCCCCTCCCAGCCCGGTGGTCAACGACCATCTCGACGATTATTCGATTCACGGAAAAAAGGAAGAATTTATGAAATGTAGAAAAACGAACAGAAAAAAAAACACTCCATACAACAATGTTTTGAGAATGTGACGAACAACTGCGGTGTTTTACAATCGACTTCAAAAACATTGAGTTTTGTCTGGATATTTTTTTCTCTCAGAAATGTTTGTGTAGAAAGACTCTGAAAGTGCAAGATTACAATGTGAAAAATGCTGAAATTCGACGTAGTCGACATTATTTGGGGGAAACAATTCGTTGAATGTTCGAATGGACCTAAATTCGTTGTACGGTTTAGTTAAAATAATAAGTTAATATCTTTGTTTAGAGGAAAAATCGCCTTGTAGTGGCAGGGGTCTAGGAATACGCTGGGATGCATCAAAAAATAAATAAATAAATAAAAATAAAAAATAAATGGCCTATAGGCAAGTTGGACAAAATCCCGCCTTTGCTGAGTATTTGGAATCCATGAATTTGGAGGCATGAAAAATCGACTGGTTCCATTTAGGACCTCATAACTTTGCTGCAAGAGAAGCTAACAAAAAACGGATAGTGCGCTGAGGTAGGGGAGAAAATTTCCCTCAAAACATTCCCGAAGCTGTCTCCTTACATTGTTGTCTGATCAGAAATAAATAAATCAAAATGAGAACCGAAAATGAATCGAAAAAGTCGAGAATTACGGTTTTTGCATATTTTTCACAATTCGAAACCAACAGGTAAGTACTGTATACCGTAAGACTCTATAAATTACGTCCTATAGGAAAATTTATAGAACAGTAACAGTTGGGTGAAGAATTTTCTCTCGTCTCATGTTGAAAAATAGAAGTAGGGTCACCATAGAAAAGTGCAATTATCGAATTCGATCCGTCTCTTTCTTTAGGCGCCGTATTGACGGGGTGCGTAGAGATTTGTCGAGAACCTGATTTTATTGGGAGAGCGGCGACGAGGGGATTTTTATTGTTTGGCGCCGATCATCATTTAGTACTTTGACTTGTTGTTATGTTCTTATTAGTCACGATTTAAATGCACTAGTGTTGTGCTCGTAAAGATTAACGGTACGGATTACTGTAGCTGAGCGGCGGCGCGGCGGTCGCTGAACAAACGCTTCGTAAATAAAAACAATAAAATCCTCGAAAAACAATCCTTGCAAAAAAAAGACGTCAGATTCACAGCAACATTGTTACTCAGTTGGGCTCAACAGTGATCAGTTCTCGCATTGAATCCAAGACAGTTGGGGACGAGAACCATCCAGGAGCAACATGCAGCAGGAATGAATCCCGGTGGATTTGCTAGGAAACGATCGACCTCTTCCGGTCCGATACCGTCAGCTGACCGCAGCAGGGATGCACTTTTAGTGTAGCGGAACCTACGGGTAGAATGTCAAATATTTAACAGATATTTTGTTTTTATTTTTGGAGATTTTCTGGAATTTGGAGATTTTTTTTACAGGGATCCGCTAAACAAACCGCAGTGATACTATTGGATTCAATATAGATTTGATTACAGTATAGATTATAGATTTATTGATTGGTTACAGTATTTGATTTGTTAGAGTATAAATAACTTCCACCAGAAGGTTATTGTTTTCGTTACAATGACACTGTGCTCAGGATGTGAAAATCGTTAAAGAACTAAAATTCCATGAATTTCCAGCTTTCCCTGTCGTGTCATGATCCCATAAAATTCCAGCATTTTCTGTCGTAACTGTGAGTGAGTTAGGGGCTGTTAAAAAAACATAAATAAAAAATAAAAGAATAAAAAGCAAAACAAAAATTAAAATTAAGACACCACCTTTTGTAATCAGCAAATTATTAGGTTGAGGGATAAATAACTTCCGCTGAGATACATGGCACTTATTGTTGTTATTGTTTACGCATACAATTGGTTAACCAAACAAGAGGTTTTTGTTATCGCAACGCAACTTGAACTTTGGTTAGTCTCTGGACAGCCGTCCAGTGTTCTGGAGGTAACGCTAAATGTTTTTTTTTCTGGAGAAGGTTATCGCCAAGGTTATCGCTACATAGGGTGAACTTCGGTTAGTCTTTAGACAGCAGTCTAGTGTTGTGCATGAAATAAAAACTAAAGAGTTAAAGTTAGAAAATCAGAAATTGAAAAGTTAAATCACGCTCGACCTTTTATTCACTTTTGTTCACTTTGAAGATGGAGAAGATGGAGAATTTAAAAATACACTCATGCCATGTGATACTTTGGGAATTTAAGCAAGGTAACAGGGTCACGACTCAAAAAAAAAATTGCAGAGCTGCTATGCTGAGGGAGTCATAAAATGAATCAAAAAATCAAAATAAATCAGATGGCTAGAAATCGTTTTTATCAAATTCCGCTTTGGTGATGTGACCGTTGAAAGACGAGCCAAGGCGGGGGATCTTTCCCCTTCGATGACCATATTTTGAGCTCAATATTGGGAAAAAAATCCACGCCAAAAAACGAGAGAGTTAGAAAGAAAGAAAGAGAAACTCAATACCTCACAGTTATTTTTTTTTATTCTCTTGTATTGTTGAAAAATAAATGTGTAAAAGTAGAACGGAAGCTATTTATGATTCAAAAGTTGAAAAGCTAAAGGCATTACCCCAGGAATCTGAGGTGGTACGGATTTCAGGTGGAGTATTCGTATACGGGATCGTAGGTTATGGAGAGAGGGATGATTCCGTTCATTTTTTCCTAATTGCCGTAAAAAACGGCCCAGAAGATACGGCTTCGAGCGTTCCGGCGCGCTATTTTCTACAAGGAGTTCGACTGGAGCGCGCCAGCCTCGTGCGGCGCCGCATTTTCCGTGCCGTTCTTTCCGCCAACTAACAAGAAATGGACGGAATCACCCTCCTCTCCATAATTTACGATCCCGTATACGAATACTCCACCTGAAAACCGTACCACCTCAGATTCGTGGAGTGATGCCTTTAAATCACGCTCGATTTTTTGTTCACTTTGAAATTGGATAATTAAGAAATACATTTACGTTATCTGATGCTTTGGGAATTTGAAAAATGTAACGGTGCATCGACCATGGCTAAAAAAAAAACAGTGTGTATGGTGAAGGAGTGATAACCGATCGGACGGTTAGAAACTGCTTCGTTAAATTCCTTTCTGGATTCTGGAAAGACGAACCAAGGGGGCAGTGGCCCTTCAGATTTCAATGGTTATATTTTGAAATCAATATTCAATATTGCGACAAAATCCACATCAAATAACCAGAGAGAGAAAGAGAAGCTAACAGAAAAGCTCATTACGTCAAAATCAATTTTTTTCCTATTTTATGGTGTTTGAAAAATAAACATATGAAAATGAAAACACCGAACGGAACTTATTTATGACATAACCTAATAAATTTTTGAATACGATGGAAAATTGTGTATGTAGGTCTCACACAGAGGTTCCTCCGTTCGGTTAAATAGTTCTCCTTGTGCGCTCTATCTTACATAATTTATTTGAGTTTTGTTACTTCTTATCGTCATCGTTCTGGATCAAAGAAACGACTACTTTTTTTCGAGTTTAATGAACGGAATGCAGGTGCTTATCTTCCCAATTTCGAGGCTGTTCGGTCCTAAACAGATTTTTTGCTGACATAACCCTTTTGTCGCCCATTGATATGAATAAATAGGTAAACTAGAATATTTTTAAAATCTATTCCAGCAATTATATTATATGGACTTTACATTTTATATTTATTTTATTTTATTTGCTGTTATGTTTACTTATATATACCATACTTATTATTTGTACTATATCTGCTATTTATATTTATTTTATTTCATTTGCTGTTATGTTTACTTATATATACTATACTTACTATTTATACTATATCTGCTATTTATTTTATTTGTAATATTTATTTGTTTTATCAGCTTAACCATCTTTTAACTTATAGTTTATTAATTTATTTTTACTTGTTTTTTTTCATTATTTTATTTTTATTCAATAAGAAAGTCATCTTTTAGCGATATTAGTCCTGATTTCTTAGTGTTCATAGATGTAGATAACAACAGGACCGTTGAGACTTTCGAGAAAAAAAACAAAAAAGAAAAATTCTGTTGAAATGAGAAGAGAAAGAAGAATCCAAATATGTAGATGTATGGAAAATAATCATTCTAGGATTTTTACTATCTTATCGAAAATTTTCTGGAACTATATTACCATCATTTCTATTTTTTTCTTTCCCTGGTTTTCATATATTTCAACGAAAATACTTATACTATACTTATATAATATATAATACTTATATAATACTTATAATATATACTTATATATATATATACTTATATAATACTTATAACGAGGGGAAAGGAGTATTTTCGGAAAGAGACGTGTGTCTGGAGCGATCTTACGCTGCTTTAACGTTGACTATAAACGCAAAAAAGTGCATAATTATACAAATACAGCACTACATATAATATACAACATGTACACATAAAAAACATTTAAAAAAACAAAGAAACAAAAAACAAAAAAAAAACACAAAAAATATACATATAAATGTAAAAGTAGATCCAAAACATCTAAAAAGTAAATAAAAGTATAAAATAAATAATAATGATAGTAATAAAATAGTAAATAAATATATAAATAAGTAAATTATACACAGAACTATGACGGAACAAGGCCTTCACTGACACGACTGATACACCTCGCATCATGGACATTCATTTTATTCGTACACGTCTTTCCCACGGGTTTCCGTGTTTCCGGAACATAATACGAAAATTTCGTACATAAGAATTTCTGAATATATATGGGCAAGGAACGAAAAAAAAACCATTCGTGCAATCTTCATCGTAAAAAAGGAAAAAATCACATTCTGAAAGTATTGCTGTGAACGAATCTCGTTTTTTCCCACCAACAAATGATTGGTGCTCCGAGAGAATAAGAGATCTGTTGATTTTATCGATTAATCCTTGAATGAGGATTGAATGATCGGTTTGGCTTATTGATTAATTTATCTAAAAAAGAGATATGTTTATTTCTTTGAAAATTCCAATTTCTCTGAATTTCCATTGAGGATAAAATGTGTCCATTTTACTTTTTAAAGAAATTGAAAGAAAGAAAAGAAAAAGAAGAAAGAAAGAAAGAAAGAACTCAGCAGAATTGCAAGAGTATGATGAGAAAAACGTATGAGTTTTAAATTCTGATGAAAAATAAAGTTATCGCTTCTGTTTTTTAGCTGCGAAATTGATCAGAAATGATCGAAACTGATGTATGAGTCAAAAATGCTGGTGCATTGTTTTTTTTTCATAGGTGGTAAGGAGGTTAAAAAAAAGAAAATAATTTAAATTTTTTTTCGATTTTCTAGTGGATTTTCCCATCGTCCAAACGAAGACATGTAGAAAAAAACAAGAGAACAATAACAAAAAAAAACTTCAGTGCTCAACAGTACACAGAAAATCAAGAAGAAAATAAAGAATCAAGAGGAGAATCAATCGCTAGAACATTTCAAGGTTTCGGAAAAAATTCTGTCAGATTACCGGAACGAATCTGCGAGAGAACAACAGTCGCGCCTCTAATGCAGGATTTTGTGGAAAAAAAATCCACCGGATCGAAGGAACGCGACGACGAATGAACGAGTTCTAATTAATCTTCTGAGATGTTTATACTTTCACCTAGACTCTGTTAGGATGAAAATCCAGAGTTTCACCGCACAATGCGAATATTGTACGCTTATACTGTAGTGGTGAACAAACATAAACAAACAACGTATCTCATCGTAAACAACAAACGCTCTGCCATCGTATTTCGACGAAACGACATTAATTTATGACATATAGTTTAAAAAAATTATATTTTCACCACCAGTTACTCCAAAAAAAGCGGGAACCCATAAAGGAAAACTGATTCCTCGTGTGCCTGTAGGAAAGGAGGGGGGAGGGGGGGGGGGGCGTGCATACATATGAAGCTTACAACGAAGATAGGTCGAGAAAAAATCCCCCTTGTCACTGGAGCACGTCAGTGGAGTCAGCGCGTGCTAAGATTAGTGTTGTGCTAAAAAAAAATAAAATAAACAGTAAAGTGACCGGCGTCAATCAATCAACATGGAAGCTAGCAGCTTCTTCAGCTTCAGAGGCAGAATTGTGAACGTTTCTGAGAGCGTCCAGAGGCCTATGCAATGATTTCCGGAGCCAAAGAGTCCTATGTATGAGGTCAGTGCCCTTATATATTTTCTCTAAAAATTATGGTATCGACTCAGAAAAAGAAAAAAAGCCTCGTTTACCCCGGGGCAGCATCGAATAATCGACTATGCATACATAATGGCTACCGACTAAATTGTACTGGATCTCTGAGACCTTAAGCCGTCGTTCTGAAGCAGGTCATGTAACAAAATTTCTGGACACAGAGATGGAAAATTTAACAAAATTAATTTCGTAAAAAAAGAGAGGAATTTCTACCTGATTTAGAAGGATACGGGGAGAAGAAAGAATCTAATAAAATAAATAATAAATAAATAATAAAAGGAGAGAAATTGGTACCGCCGAAGAGAATAAGAAAAAAGTGCTCATGTAAGTTGGACGAGAGAAAGAATTTTTGGTTAGCTTGTCCTAAGTTTTTCTTTTCACTACGCTTTGCAGTTTCTATCCTTAGAAACTAAATAATCTTTAGAAATGTTTAGAAAACAGTCCTGATAATGTTTACATCTCCTCCTTCACGCACGTAAAACTATTCCGGAAATAGAATAAGGTATTTTAAGGTTTTTTTAAACGGATTTCTAGGGAATTTTAGGTTCTTTTTTTTAATAGAATAAGGTACTTTTGAGGTTTTGTAGGTTCGTAGCAAACAAACAAGAGAGGGACTTTTTCTTCAGGATTCTGCAGTGCTAGTCGCGTACATCTTTCAAAACGGAAGTTTCTAGTTTCTTCTTAGGATCGGTTAATGTTCAAGTGAAAGAAGAGAGGAGGAATGGAAAGATGAAGGAAAATTCTGGAAAATGTTCTTTGATCGTGACAGTTGCTGATAGCGCCGTTGGTCGGATGCAGAACGAACGATCGGCGCGCTGACCTCATCGATAACGATCTTCTGGCAGCACAGGTTCATGGAAATGGCACGTGAAACAATGAACCTGTTCACAGCAGATCATATGATTATGATCGATCGTGTACGATCGAGAGGACGGGATCATTTGATTAATGGCTCGCCAAAAACGTATAAATCAAATATCCAGAGACAAAAAAAAGTTATTGGACTCGCTTGGGAAATTAAGAGCGAGATAGGCGTACATTGTGAAAATTGTCCGATATTGAGAAAAGAAAGGACTTCCACGAAGTAAAAAGAGTTCAGAGATTGTGTAGGATGGAAAATAAATATAATACTGCATAATAAATAAAGAAATTGCAAAAAAAAAAAAAAGTTATGAAACGAACAAAAATGAACAATAAATGCGTTAAGAACTTTTTTTGAATGACTTGTGGTGAAGTCACGACCACTACACTCTCGCACACTTCTTTTTTTCTTTTCTTTTCTTTTTTCTATCGACACAGTTGCAAACGTTTACCAGAGGAAGAGGACATGATTCACTGAATTGTGGAGGATCAGAAAAATATTATTATTATTTACTACTTATATGTATTTATTTATATTTCTTATTGAAAAAAAAACGATGGACAAAAATCCCGAAATTTAACAAGCCTAGCGTTTTGCGTGCATACCAGCGTTCCTAGGGATAAGTAAAAAATACAAAAATACAATAATATGTGTACTGTGAAAAGGAGGAAAAAGTCTTATGAGGTGACGGAGTTCCACTACTTGAACTTTCCTTATTTACTTTACTTTTCTCCCCTATTTACGTGACATTTTTCGTGGATTTTTTTTTCGAAATTGCCAATTTTCGCCAATTCAGTCTGGATCTCTAGCGTCGGGACCTTCTCCTCTTCTACCTAGAACGTTGATATAACCTAAATCGCTAGCTTTATTGCTTTAATTAGCTAGAGATCCAGACTGAATTGTGGATGCAATTTTGGAGTAAAATCCATAAAACGTAACGTAAATATGTATGGGAAAAGTAAATTAGTGGGAAAAGTTCAAGTTTCGGAACTCATCGGAGCGTCCCAGAGGAATTTCCTGAATGCCCCGGTTATGCCTTGCCAGAGCAATTAGCGATGGTGCGTATCCTGAAGAGATTCACCTGTGTCCCTGCCTAAATTGCTGACCCTGCTTACCTACCGCTTATCATTCGCAGGCTCTTAGGCTAGGATATAATCCACGAGCTATTAGACTTTTTTTTAAAGAAAATCGAACAGATCCATTGGAATCTTGTGATATACGATGTGATATAATTTTTAAAAGGAAATCAGACAAATCCACCGGAATTTTGTTAAGTGAGGTGAATTTGTAACCGTTCCAGAAGTAGGAGAAATCCTGACGTGAACTATCACAAAAAAAGATGCATCTAATAGCTTTAAATACAAAATTTTTCGTTAAAAACGGAACCTCTAGCTTTCAAAAGTATCGTTATCCTGTAACTTCCAAACTTTCTTTGTGCTCCAATTTATTTCCACACAGAGGGGTTTTCTGTATCTATCTCACCTCTTAGAAGAAAAACGGTTCATTAGATTAAATTTCTAGACTTCCGGAAGGTAATATTTGGACAAAACTCGCTCCCGTTTTCTTATTAGAACACCACAAAAAATGACATGTATTTTTAATTTATTTGTTCTTTAATAACTAATTATTATTCGCTATTAATAATTGATTATTTATTATCATTATAATTATTAATTATTAATTATTAATTATTTGTTCTTTAATTTATTTCAACATCATTTATTTATTCGGTAATTTCGACACCTCACCAAGCTTCTTTACATGGTTCCTTACAACTGTGTAGCTCTTTGGGTCCCACGGTCAGAAGAGCATCTGAGACGATTTCCTACGTCTCCATGAACGACGTGGAGCGTGACCTCGTCGAGGTACATATGTTCACGTATAGCGCTGGCATATCCACTGGACACGTAATTTTCCCCCGGGGCATTCGCGGGGAATCCGCCGGGGCCCTCCTTACCGTTCCCCACGATCAAGAGACACGGTACCGGCGTACTGTGAGAAGAAGGAAGTTCTATGAGATGATTGAGTTCCACTATTAGAAGTTTCTCACGTATTTACATGAAATTTTATCTCTTTTTTGAGATTACGCACCTCCTATAATGAATAAATAAATAAATAATATTAATAAATAAATAATATTAATAAGCAAATAATGATGTAATTGAAGTGTTCATTAGGTCGGCGGGGAAGTTATGAGTAGCATCGAAGCGTCCACAAAGCGCTGGACTCGCAATGTGAGCAAATTTACGAAGATCCAGTTAAAAAAAAAGTAATGATAACTAGTAAATAAATAAATTAATAAACAATGTGCACAAATTTCCCACGACGATTCATCCGACGTCAAAAAATAATAATAACTAGTGAACAAACAATAATGAATAAATTAATAAACAAATTTCTCATGAAGATTCATGCAAATTCAAAAAAATTAGTAATAACTAGTAAGTAAACAATAATAAACAAATCAGCAAACAATGTAAACGAATTTCCTACGAAGATCCATGCGAAGTCAAAAAATTAATGATAACTAGTTAATAAATAATAATAAATAACTAGCAAATAAATAATAATAATAAATAAATCTAAAAAAAACAATGTGAACATACTTCTTACAAAGGTCCATGAGAAGTCAAAAAATTAATGATAACTAGTAAATAAATAATAATAAATAACTAGTAAATAAATAATAATAAATAAATTTAAAAAAACAATGTGAACAAACTTCTTGCAAAGGTCGATGAGAAGTCAAAAAATTTATAACTAGTGAAAATGAATAACTAGTCAGTCATTAAAAAAAACTAGTGGATAAATAATAATAAATAAATAGTAAAGAAACAAATAGATAAACATAATTAGTGAAAAATAATAATAAATAAACAAATAAATAATAATAGTAATAATACAAGTGAATCGTTCAGAAAATCATGGTCGCAGAACGCAGTCAATGAAAATTTGACCGTCGTTGTGCCGTCGTCCGGCGGTGATCCGCGTTTCTTCTTTCCGCTATGCGTTCGGGAATTCTGTGCTTCTCCCTGCGTCTCCGCTTGCGTCTTTACCGACCGCCACCACCACACCGTATCGATCAGATCGTCGCTTAATGGGTGCACTCCGGGGTCCGGGCTATCTCCGTAGCCGTCCGTCTCCGTTCACCGCCCCGGCTGACCATCGACTCGACCTCATTTTGCACCCGATCACCGCCTTGTTGTTGTTTTTTTTGCTCTCTTCACCTCACGATCACAGCGCGGACATCTCTGTGCCGCGCTCTCTCCCTCTCCGTAGATGCGTGGTTTCGGTTTCGCTATCGATCGTGGTGGAACGTTCACCGATGTTTGTGTGTTTAAACCGGACGGAAGCACACGTGTATTGAAGGCAAGTTTTGATCCGAGTGATCCTTGTGAATGTGAGGATGGTGAGGTATTCCTTAGGAGAAAAACAATATTATTATAAACAATTATAAACAACACGCCATTATTGACCATTAATTTACAACATATATTACTATTATTATACCATTAATTTTCTCCTTTTTTCTGGAATTTCCCAGGGGATTCAAGTTACTCATTGAGAAAATATTATTCCATTAATTTTTTCCTTATTTCTGGAACTTTCCAGGGGATTCTAGTTACTCATTAAGAAAAAAAAAACAATACATCAGCTTCGTTAACCATCATACCATTCATTTTCTCCTTTTTTTCTGGAATTTTCCAGGGGATTCCAGTTACTCATTGAAAGAAAAAACACTACACCAAGATCCTTGATCACCATACCATCCATTTCCCTTTTTTTCTGGAATTTTTCGGGGGATTCCAGTTATTCATTGAGAAAAAAAAACAATACACCAGCATTCTTGATCACCATACCATTCATTTCTTGTTTTTTTTTTTCTGGAATTTTTTTTTAGCGTCACGAGCTACTCATTGGAAAAAAAAAGCAATACACCAGCATCCTTGAAATCATACCATTAATTTTCCCTCTTTTTTTTTTTGAAGAATGGAATTTTTCGGAGATGACGAACTACTTATTGAAAAAATTTTTATTATTGCAATGCACCACCTTCGTTGACCATCATACCATTCATTTTCTCTTTTGTTTCTGGAATTTTTTTGCGGTTTTGCTTTTTTTCAACTCGGATCAAATGTGTTTTCTTTTCTCCTTTTTTCTGCTTCACTGCTGTATGTAAATATATGAAAATAGGTAAGTAAGCAAATAGATTCCCACAGAAAAAGTAGGAATACCCTAACTTCTCGACAAAATTCCGAAGCCATACGCTTTTTTTTTGCTCATTTTTGGAATTTTTTTTTCAAAAAATTGAAATTTAAGACCTGATTAAATGAATGTTATTTTGGATTTTGGACTAGTATCGACTCACTGGTTCCGAGTTTTAATTTATTTTTAATTATAAATAAGATAGATGATAATATAAGAACATACAATATCTACAATATATATTATAATATATAATAAAAAATTAATTTTTATTATTGATTAGATGGGGCGCTGTAGCGCAGTCGGTAAGAGGTTCCACTCTGGCTATAATCGATCGGGGGTTCGAGTCCGCCCTAATGCAAACTAAGCCTTTCATCACTCCGGGGTCGACAAATTGCTATCAGACTTGTCTGGGAAGATAAAAACAGTGACTTGGCACATCGGCTAGTCCCTAAAAGTTATTGTAAGGCTGCACGAGCGTTCATAGGGATTAAGATTAATCCTTATGATTAATCCCCGTGGGAATTAATTAACGCCGTGCACTTTATCCTTTTATTATTATTATTGACTAGAATCGACTCTCTAGTTCCTAGCTTTAGTAAGTTGCAAAAATCGTTCCAGTTAAAGTAAATTATTTTAATTTGTATTTTCCGCTAGCGTTTACCTCCTAAATGTAAACGTTGCGTTGCGTCAGTGGAGTGCGTAAACAATGGTGAAACAGCAGTGAGGTGAAAATGCCCGAAGCCAACACAAACTAATTCCAATGTCAATTCGAAAAGTCGAAAACATCATCCAAAATCCAACGAGTCTCTCATTTGAGTTTATGGAGGTTTCATCACTTATCCGACTCCTTAATAGGCCAACTTAGTTTTTTTTTTTCAAAAGGAAATCACAAAAATGTTTTCGAACTCGGCAAGGAACAAAAATCCAAATGGAAAAAAATCAAGTGATATCAAAAGAAAAAATTAAAAAGGGAAAAAAACACAATGGAAGAAAATAGAATAGCCATAGTGCTTGTACATTTCTTCCCTTAGGGCGATTTCTCATAGTTCTCAAGTTTTAATGATTGAAAACAATAGGAGAAGCTCTTTTTTCCTCTCGAATCTCTCGTAATTTCATTTTTTTTCAGGTGCTCTCAGAGGATCCGGCCAACTATAATGATGCACCAACTGAGGCTATTCGTCAAGTTTTGGAGCAGGAATCTGGTGTTCCCATACCCAGAGGCGTTCCAGTCCCTACAGGTTTGGAATTTTTCACCTTTTTTGGAAAGAAATTGTGTTTTTTACATCACTTCCGACTGTGTGCGCTAGAGTTAACGAAAAAAAAACAGAAGGATCGAAAAATAGGTACCTAGTGGTAGTAGGGAAACAATAATTACTTGGGGAAAATTATTTCCGTCACTTTATCTACTGGTCGTGTTGCGAAAGGATCGAAGCGAAAATTCGAGGAGAAAAAAATTGTCGAATTTTTGTCTATCAATGTATGCTTTGAACAAGGTTTTGGCAAATTTTGAACTATCTTTCCTACTGTTTTGTGGTTCTTTTCGCTATTTTTCACCAGAATTTGAATTTTCCATGGATATTGTAGGTACCTAGTGGTAGTAGGGAAACAACAATTACTTGGGGAAAATTATTTCCGTCACTTTATCTATTGGTCGTGTTGCGAAAAAAAAACACTGAAAAAAATGAATTATTTGGAAACGATATTAGCAAGAGGGCGCTCCTCAAGTGTTCAGGATGTTCCACCATTTAACAAGTATCAGTAATCACAAACTGTAATGTATTTATAGAAAATAAAAATATAAATAACACAAATAATATTACAAATAGGGCAAAAAATAGTAAATAGATAAATAATAAAAAGAAGCGGTGGATCCGTTTAAAGCACTTTTGCTACTATAAACGTTGCATTGGTCTTGTTGAATGACTTTTTATGGTTTTTTTTTAGTTTTGCCCTTCTCCATCCATACAATCACGAAAATTTCCCGAAATAATTCCGTAAATAACAGTAAAAAAATAAAGCGAGGAACAAAATATTGAATAATAATCAATAATGAATAAAAGACGAATGTGAAGTGAACGATAATAATAATAATAAATAAAAGCGAATGCATGAAATGACCAGCCAACAACAGCATGAATACATTTTCATGAATGTGTACTCATGCTGTTGTTTATGAATAATGTTTACAAATAATTTTTATTTGTTTTTATACTATTATATGGTATATTATATATTTATTCTATATTATTAATATATTTAGCTGGCTGGAATTCTTCCTTGATATGCTTTTTTTTTCAAATTCTGAAAGGGGCATATTTTCAAATTCGCTTGAGGTCCCCCACCCGTTCGCCCAGGGTCCCTGACGGATTCCTCCGTTCGAGATTAAGTTGGTCACTCAAACCCTGGTCACCGTGCATGTACTGCAGCGTTCTGGGTTCGGGAAAAGGATCTCGCGAGAGGATTTCTTGCCTTCTGTAGCAGAAGAATGACCCGTCTACCCACCACCCTTTATGCTTTGAAGGGCCAGTCTTGTTGTGTGAGACTTAGGCGAAATTCTAGTGAGCTCTGTTTTGTTTTTGTTTTATGCCACACCTGTGGGTGTTTTCAGTAAAACAAATAAATAAATAAATAAATATTTTGTTCATATTATATTAAATGTATTATATTTATGTTGTTGTACTTGTAATTTCAATCCTGACAACGAAGAAACGTTTGCAGATAACATTGCTTGGATCCGTATGGGAACAACGGTAGCAACGAATGCGTTACTGGAAAGAAAAGGTGAACGGATCGCTTTGCTCATCACCAAAGGTTTCAAGGATCTCCTTTTTATCGGGAATCAAACTCGTCCGAAAATATTCGAGTTTGACATCAAAATCCCTGAGGTTTGGATTTTTACCTACACTTTCCTTTACAGTATACCTTCTTTTTTCTTCTCCTTCTTCTTTTTCTTCTTCTTGTTATTATTATTATTATTATTATTAAGGATTTTTATAAATGTTCATATGTACTTATGGAAACAGTGCTTAGGTTCTCTACGAAGAAGTTGTGGAGGTGAACGAACGAGTGATCCCTTACGATGAAAGTTGCCAAATGAACGACATCGGCGTAGTAAAGGAGACTTCTTTCGGGAAGGTTTGTGATTTCGTGTACGTTCTGACAAACTTTTTAGTTTTTTTGAAGGAACCCAAATTTTTTTCGCAATTTTTTTCGATAGAGAACATAATTTATGCTATTGCTTATCGACTTATTACTTATCACTTATTTAGCTTTCTATAGGACGCATACCTAAGGATTTTCTTCATTTTAATTATCTTAGATACGTTAGAAATGTTTATTTTAATTTGTTTTAATTTTTTGAGATACATTAGGAGGTGTTTTGCAGAATATATAGGAGAGGCAGAAATAATTTTCCTTAAAATCAGAGGAGAATATACATCTTGAAAATAAAATTTGAAGGAAATGAGCCATGAAATAATAAGATCTCACGAACAGATATGACTTTCTGGAAGTGTTCATCCATTTTCCCCTTTCTTTTGCTTGAAAGTTGCCAAATCTACAGTGGAAAAATAAATTTGGTAATTAATATGAGAAAATGTGAAGGAGCGAGGGAGACACTTTGCTCGGCAGAAGGCAGAACAAAAAAATAAAATAAAAATGAAGTTAAAATAGTGGGAATAATAAGTGGTAAAAAAGTAAAAATAAAATTGAATGTGATGTTTTTTTTTTAATTTATTCTGCTATTCTTCGGTTATTTCCAATTTTTTATGGCAAGGTCCATAAGATTTGCTGGTACAGCAATGGCTTAGCGTCACGCATCGGTTCAAGCAAAAATTTTGAATTGGGAAGATTTTTGTGAGGATTGAATTTGGAATTTATTCGATACCTCTCCCTAAATGCCGAATCATTTCGAATATTCGAATCCAAAAAATCTCGGTCGTGACTATTTTGAGATGTTGAGGTTTTGTGGTTGACTATGAAACCTGGGTTTTTTTGTTCTGATCCTGACTAAATCCAGGCTTTAGGTGAGGTGTGGAATTTTTAGGTGATCGTCGAAAAGGTGCCAGACGTCGAGGAGTTGAAAACAGTCCTGAACTCGGTTCGAGCGAAAGGAATCACTAGTATCGCGGTGGTTTTTTTACATTCCTTCATGTGAGTTGTTTTCGGCTGTTTCGGATCAACCAATTCCTGCTCGAAATCATTTTTTTCTCATTTCAGTTACCCTTTTCATGAACTTCACGTGAAAGAAGTGGCCACAGAGCTTGGATTCAGCAGCATTTCCCTCTCACATGAGGTGATGCCAATGATTAAGGTCGTTCCCAGAGGGTTCACAGGTAATACATACGTATTTACATAGTTCTTAGACGTTGAATATGATGGATATATTTATTTATTGATTATTTATTCTCATTCATTTTTTATTCATTTATTTCACGGCTTTTTATTCCTATTGTAATTACTCTTTGTTTTCTTTATTTATTATTTTTTATGTGTTACTTGTTATTTTTATTATATCCTTGACTATTTCAATATGCTTACATTTTTCTTGACCATAAAACTTCAAATATTTATTAAAATATTTTCATATGAATAACATATGTAATATATGTGTAATATAAAATACTTTGGTATTTTATTTTCCTAACCACCCTTTTTTATAAATATAAACATTATTTTATAAACTGTTACGGATAAATACTGAGAATCATAAAATTCTCGTATAAACACTTTGTTTACATCAGGCAGAGAAAATTTGTAACCGTTCAAGACCGTTTATTTATTTATTTCACGTCTTTTTATTCCTATTATTACTTATTTTCTTTTCCTTATTAGAGAATTAAAACAACGAGAAAAAAAAAGATAAAAATTTGAAAAATTCCGAGATTTTCAGTATTGCAAATATTTGCGACATCCATTGAAGTAAACAAAAATTTTACAGTTTGCGCCGATGCTTATTTGACACCGAAAATAAGGGAATATATCAAAAGTTTCGAGTCAGGATTTTCCGATGGGCTGAAGGGTGTACGAGTTGATTTCATGCAGTCAGACGGAGGACTTTGCAATGTGAACAGGTGAGTTGAAACATCACATCTGACCTTTTATTAATATTTAAAATTTGAAACTTTAAATGATTTAATTTAATTAATTTGAAACTTTAACTTTAATTTTTTTTGTGAGAACACGAACTCATTCTTCATTTGTTATTATTATTTCTATTTTGTTATTATTTTAATTATGTTATGTGTTGTTTATTTCTTCATTTATGCATATATATTGTATTATATTCTTATGGTTACATTATTATTATTATTATTATTATTATTATTATTATTATTATTATTATTATTATTATTATTATTATTATTATTATTATTATTATTATTATTATTATTATTATTATTATTATTATTATTATTATTATTATTATTATTATTATTATTATTATTATTATTATTATTATTATTATTATTATTATATAGCGTTTATTATTTTATTTATGTATATATGTTGCATTATTTTCTTAAACTTATTGGAAGATTTATAAAAAAAAACGACTGTTTCCCCATTAACGCCTCAATTTCCAGCTTTTTTGGCTCGAAAGCCATTCTCTCGGGACCTGCTGGGGGTGTAATAGGTGTGGCTTTGACAGCGTATGATCCAAAAACGAAAAGACCCGTAATTGGTTTCGATATGGGAGGAACGTCGACTGATGTGAGGATTTATTTCCTGTTTTCACGGTTCAGCTGCCAGCACATTACGCTTGGACACCTTCCCAGTCCTGTGGAACCCAATAATCCTGAGCTTTGGATATCGAAGCACCGTTCGTTCCAGTGTAGTCTATTCTAGTCCTCTAAAGGATTTTTTCCCGAATTTTTTCTGTTTTTCGTATCATATCACTACGTATCCAGGTTTGTCGATATTCTGGAGCACTGGAACATGTCATGGAAACCACAACCGCCGGCGTCACAATCCAGGCACCACAGGTGTGTTCTGGAAGCAGATTTTTCCTATAAAATTACATCTCCAAAATTTAATTTAAAATTTGAAATCTAACACTACAGTTACTTGGATTAATTATTTTTTTAAATTTAAATTTAATTTCTTTAAAGTTATTTTTTTCGCTTGCTGGAGGTTACGAGGTATGACGCATAAGCTGTGTTGTTCTATAATGGATCCTGGACTTGTTCTATGTTAATGAGTGGATTCTAAAACACTTTTTAGTTGGATATAAACACTGTCGCTGCCGGTGGTGGATCCAGATTATTCTTCAGGAATGGGATTTTCATCGTAGGACCTGAAAGTGTTGGAGCTCATCCGGGTCCAGTTTGTTATAGAAAAGGAGGGTATGTTATAGTTCCTATTTTAGATGGTATGCTTACCTACATTAATTGAGAAAAGTTAAAATTGCAAAAAAAAAAGGAAAAAAGAACTAAATTTTAGCCAGTTGTCAATTACGGATGCAAATCTTGTGCTGGGACGAATCCTACCCGAACACTTCCCGAAGATTTTCGGCGCTAACAGCGATGAAGCTTTGGACAGGTTCGCAGTTCTTTTCCCCATTATACCGTATCGTATCGTATCAGCCAATAACAATCTTAGGTTCATTTTAACCAACGTTTTACCTATTACAGTAATGCCTCCTACTCTGCGATGCTTGCACTTAAAGATGAAATCAATGATTATGTGAAGAAAAATCCTGATGCTCTCCAGAAAGAGTACACAACTGAGGAAGTGAGGATTTTATCCTGCTGTTCCCAAGTCATTCTTAAATAAACTGTTTAAAGGTTGCATTAGGTTTTATAACTGTAGCAAACGAAGAGATGTGTCGACCAATCCGAGCTCTCACTCAGGTACCTCATTTTTAGTAGTTTTCCTGTGAATTTTACATTATATTGCTCATAACACCAAGTGGTCATAGGCTCGAGGTTACGATACTTCAGCGCACGTACTCGCTTGCTTCGGTGGAGCCGGTGGGCAACATGCTTGCGCAGTTGCTCAAATTCTAGGTAATTTTTTAAAGGCAGCGTATGCCGAAGGTGTCGCGGTTGGAAAACGTCTGGGAAAATATAGGGTTATGGGTGTAGATTACGAGTATGAGCATGACCCTGCTCCATTCCCCTTAGTCGTCCTGAAAAACGCCGTGGGAAACGGCGTTTTTTCCAATGAGGAGCGTGAGAACGCGCTACCTTTGCGCACGTGACGCGACGTGTAGCGAGCGGTCGAAGATCAATGAAGTCTTCTCACCAATTTATTCATTGGTTCAATCTGATTGGTGAGTAATGGTCATTATTTTCTGTAGCAACTACTGTAAAATACATATAGAAAATAGAAATACAAGTTTTTTTTTAACTTTCCGTGGGGAATTTTTGAATTTTCTCCCCTACTCTTTTTCTTTTCATTTTTGAATTTCCCTAGTCTACAAAAAGGTGACTCAAAAAAAAACTCAAATGAATTGACGCTGGAACTTATTTATGGATATTACTTGAATAGATTTCTGAGCGGAGCGTGTACAAGAGGGCAGGTTGTAAAGTGCCTCGTAGGAACAAACGCGGTTCCCACGCCGTTTTTCAGGACGAATAGAATGAATTGAGCAGGGTAGAGCTCATATTCGTAACCTACACCCCAAAGTCTTTGTTTTCCACAGGTGTCCCAACAAATTCAGTTTCCTGATACGTTCCCTCTAAGTACTGCCGTGCCTAACATCCTTAACGTGCCATATTTTCAGGAATTCAACGTGTTGTGATACATAAATACTCCAGTTTGCTCTCAGCATATGGAATTGCATTAGCTAAAGTGGTCAGCGAAGTCCAGGAACCAGCAAATCTTGTTTTTTCAAGAGGTTAGTTTGATTTTTGAAAAAAAAAAACAAATAAACAAAACTTAATTTAAGGTTCAGCTGACGTATTCCCCTTTTTATTCTGTTCCAGAAACCATGTCCGTGATCGTTGATCGCTTTCGCGTCCTTGTTGAAAAAGCCACGAACGAACTCAGGAGTCAAGGATTTGCTGAAGTTGATTGCGAGCACTTTCTTCACATGAGGTTTTCGAGGACAGATTGTGCCGTTATGGTCACTGCCGACTACGATCCTCAGGTTGGTTATTCATGGTGGGACCTAACTGTCCCTATAAGGCCTGAGCACGCAGTAGGATTTTTCCAGAATGCTGAAACGTTGCTGAACTTTGTGACCGCATTCAATGTGATCTACAAGCGAGAGTTTGGATTCACACTGACCGATCGTGACATCATTGTGGATGATATACGGTACCAAGGACATAAAATCTCTGTAGAATGCATATTTCCGAAAAAAAAAAACTAGTTCAGGGTCCGTGGAGTAGCTTCTTCCGGGGTGAAGCATAGCGAACGTATTGATATGGCTGACGATCCTAAGCATCCGAAAGCTACGGGAGTTACTAGGACATTTTTCGAGGTTCGAACTGCGTAATAAATTAAATAGATAAATTGAAATTAAATAGTAATTGAAATTAAATAATAATTAAATTAGATTAATTTTTAGGCAGTCTCTCGGAAAACATTGTTCTTAAAAGTTCTAACAAAATGTATCCTAGAAACAGGATAGATGGTGAATTAAAAAAAACTTAAAATAGATTTAATTTAATTCAAAATTAAAAAAGGTGGATTGTTTCTCCTCTCCTTATACGATTCATTTTTAGATTAGACTCCTTTTAGTCTCGTCAGTAGAGAAGGGAGGCCAATCCAAAATAAAATAAGTAGTTATATGCAATATTGAGAAAAACAATAAAAAGATAAAATAATAGTAATAAAAAAATAAAAATAGCAACCCGTAAAACAATGAATGGAAAGAAAAACAATAAGAAAACGATGGAAATAGGACTAAACTCTGAATTTACTATTTGTGATACTCAGCCAACTTCTAATTACGCAGCTAAATCTACGTAGTCATGAAAAAATTGAAGTAAAGAAGAACTTGGGGGAAAAAAACTTGAAAAACCTGTGAAAAATTCCTTCGGTTCAGGGTGGTTTTCTTGACACCGCCGTCTATAACATCACAGATTTACTTGGTGGACATATAATTCATGGACCAGCGATTATTATCGACAAAAACAGGTATGGAAACGTCCGGGGATCATTCCTACAGCTTCTTCAATGATTTTGTTGTTTTAGCACAATTTTAGTGGAGCCACGGTGCACTGCGACTGTCACCCAAGAAGGGAATATTCATCTGGACGTTTGCAGCAAACGTGAGGAGAGCATCGCTTTACAGGTGCGGTTTCAGTTTTTCTTTTGAATTTACTAGCATTTGTAGTGGGTGTACAGCGCAGTCGGTGAGAGGTTCCGCTGTGACTGTACGATCGATCGATCGGAGGTTCGAATCCGTCCTAGTGCAAACCAAGCTCTCCATTTTTCCAGGGTCATTAAATGGATACCACACATCTTTGGGGGGATAAAACACCGATTTGACACATCGGTTATCCTCAGCAAGTCATTGTAAGGCTGCAGGGGTGTTTAGAAACCTCCAACGCTTCTTAGAAAAAAAAATAACGCGTAGACGATTGATCAAAGGCGTGCACTTCATCCTTTACCCTTGCGAAAAACTCTTAAAAATTAATGTTGTTGGTTCTAAGAACAATGCAATTCCAGTAGAAAAGCACTGCTAGAAGGCAGCGTATCACAAAACTGACGTAGTTGAGAAAACTGTGAAAAAATACAGAGATTCGGCTATAAATTACGAGAATGGAAGTGGCTCCAATTTCCCTTAATCGTCTTTGAAAAAAAAAAACGGCATGAGAACCGCTTCATTTCCTACGAGTTGCGTTAGAACGCGTCCTCCTTGTACACACTCCAGTTCTCTCAACAGCCTATTCATTGGTCCCACTTGAATAGACTGCCGAGGAGACATCATCGATCTTTGACCGCTCGCTCGTGGATGCGGCGCGTGCGCAACGGTGGCGCGTCCTAACGTATCTCGTAGGGCCGAACGCTGTTCCCACGGAGCTTCTCAGGAAAATTAGGGGGAATTGAGCTAGGCAACGCACAGATCGGTACTCTACACTCCAAACTCTACGTTTTCCATTAGATTTCCACACTACGTCAATTTTGTGATACGCTGCCCTTAACTCATTGACGACAACGCGCTTTTCAAGCGCATCCTCAGACGCGTAAGACAGGCGCGTTTTAAGACGGCCTTAAAGGCATCACCCCACGAATCTGAGGTGGTACAGATTTCAGGTGGAGTATTCGTATACGGGATGGGAGACTACGGAGAGGGAGGTGATTCCGTCCATTTCTTCTAATTGCCGTAAAAAACGGCCCGGAAGATGCGACGCCGCACAAGACTGGCGCGCTCCAATCGAACCTCTTGTACAAAATGGTGCGCCAAAACGAATAAAGACGTATCTTCCGGGCCGTTTTTTACGGCAATTAGGAAGAAATGAACGGAATCACCCCCCTCTCCATAGTCTCCCATCCTGTATACGAATACTCCACCTGAAATCTGCACCACCTCAGATTCGTGGGGTGATGCCTTTAAGCAAACAAGATCAATAAATAATTAAATAAATAATACAATAAACAAATAGATAATAAATAAGCAAATAAGAAATGAGTATTATTGAATCGCCTTTAAAAAATGAACGAGTCATATTTTAGGTGGACCCTATTCGTCTTTCAATTTTCTCGAATCGATTCATGTCAATTGCCGAACAGATGGGACGTGTTCTACAGCGTACAGCCATATCCACAAATATCAAGGTGTGCACGCGTGGATACCGTGTTTTGGTCTCTCCACATCTTTCCTTTTCCTTTGATTTTTCTTGCTTATCCATAAAATGCTGGCTGGTTGGCTGGACATTGATCTTCTACTCATTTGACTCCTACATTTTGATATTTTTTCAGCAGTGCGAAGAATTAAATAATTTATTGATAATTAATAATCTAACCAATAATTTTTAATTTAATTTGCTACCGGATACAAAAGGGAATCGTCGTATTCCCAAGAATCCAACTCATAGTTACTGCAGAGGAAAGTCAAAATTTCTGGAATTTTGAATTTTCAACCATTCTCGCCTCCAGAGCACAATGTCATTGTAATGAAAGCAGTAATTTTGTGATCTGGAGCTGATTATTGAGCACTAAGCAAAAAAAAAAGTTTGAACTTAGTAGAAATAGAAATCTAGGAAGACGTGTTTTCGTTCTTTTTTTTTCTTGAGCTTTGAAATATTGTGAGTTCTTCAAATGGTCTATTTTCAAGAAATATTTTTTTTTGATTTATTGATTTATTTATTATTGAAATATTCTGATTCACAGGAACGCCTTGATTTCTCCTGTGCCTTATTTGGTCCTGACGGTGGTCTGATCGCTAATGCTCCTCATATTCCTGTACATCTGGGTAATGCAACCATATTTTTAAACACATTTATATTTTGTCTATGAGACCCAAAAAGCTTTTAGGTGGTATGCAGTACGCCGTACGATTTCAAATTGATCATCTTGGAATGGATTCAATCCATAAAGGTGATGTAATATTGTCGAATCATCCGAGAGCGGGCGGAAGTCATCTGCCGGATCTTACAGTGATCACGCCGGTAAGCATTCCGAGAAGAACAACTCTTCTCTTGGATCTATCAGTAGTATAGATGGTTTCAGGTGTTTTTCGAGAATATTAAAGGTCCAGTGTTCTTTTTGGCGAATCGAGGTCATCACGCGGACGTTGGTGGATTGGTTCCAGGTAGTATGCCACCGAACGCTACTTCGTTAGATCAGGTTCGTCCTAGTTCCTGATGTTAGTTTAGTTCTTTGTCTGTGTTACCATTATAAGAGTTGTTTGATATATAATATTGATGAGAAATGTGAAAAACGACAGAAAACAAGCGGACGTAATCGGAAGAAGTAAAAACCTGGAAAAGGATTTTGGAAGTAGAGAAAAATAACGCTATGAGGATTCAAAGCACTGTTCAGCAAGGTGTTAAGGGCAACCTATCACGAAATGGACGTAGCGTGGAAACCTGATGGAAAAACATAGCTTCGGGTGTAGATTAGGAATGAAAAGGACGGCGTGGGAACGGCGTTTTCTCCTGCGAGGTGCGTTAAAACGCGCCTTCTTTCTTCACGGTTCTGGTCTCCTTAGCAGCCTATTTATTGGTTTTTACCTGAATAGGATGGTGAGGAGATCCTATCAATCTTCGACCGTTCGTGGACGCGGAGCGTGTATGAGGGCGTTTTCAAGCTCACATTCGCAATCTACATCCCAAATTCAAGGGCAGGTGTAGCGCAGTCAGTAAGAGATTCCGTTGTCTACACGATCGATCGGAGGTTCGGATCCGCCCTAGTGCTCACCAAGCCTCTCATCTTTCCGGGGTCGACAAATTGGTACCAGACTTGTCTGGGAGGATAAAAACACCGACTTAAACATCGCAGGGCCACCGCAAGTCATTGCATAGGCCAGTTACACGTTCGTAAACCTCAAACGATTCTGAATTGAAGCGGACGTGGTGGCCCGACCAAAGCGGATTGATTAACGCCAGACACTTCATCCTTTATCCTTTACATCTGGAACTCTATGTATTCCATCAGTTTTCAACGCTACGTCAATTTCGTGATACGTTACTTTTAAAGTGATGTAATCAATCAACGTATAGTTGTTAATAAGGTCCTAGAGCTCAGAATACGATGTCATTTCTGGATACTTCAAGTAGTAGAGGCTTCAAAAAAAATCATTAGTTAGCTCTTAACTAAAAACAAGGCTCTTAATATATAAAATGTTTGTATGAAATATTGTTCAGAGTGTTTTTTTTCGTTTAAGGAAGGCGCCACATTCGTCTCATTCAAAGTTGTTGAAAAAGGTGTTTTCCAAGAAGATTTTCTCATCAGTCACCTAATGGCTCCGAAGGAAATTCGAGGTGAGTTCCATAGCAGCAAGTACCCCAAGCAAAGAGATCCGGAACTGAACCTTTTAGGTTGCTCCGGTACTCGAAATTTAGCTGACAATATTGCTGATATCAAAGCTCAAATAGCCGCCAATAATAAGGTGAACTAATCACTTTCCTCAAAAAGTCAAGTTAAATGAGCTTCTCTGACGCAGTTTCACCGCTAAATGTTGACCACTTCCTCCACTTAGTTCCAATTATCCATATTTTTTAAAATTATTTTTAACTGAACAATTAGAACAAGTTTGAATATGACCCGCTAGAGGATCTTCTTATATCCACTAGTCCGTTTCAGCCTTCATTTTTCATTAAGATTTTCATCCCGAAATCTGAAATCAAAGCTTTTTACCGTTTGCTTACTCTTGTCACATGCATCTATTTTATTTGTCCATGGCAAAATACCAAGAAATACTCATGCTGTAATTTTTTCACATAATTTTATATATATTCATTTAATTTTTACCTTTAAAGTAAATTAAATTCAATATTGAGATATTTATCTTACTATGTATTGATCATTTATCCAACCATTAGATATATTAAGTTTACTCTCACATATATTTCATAAGAATTATGTATATATATTTATTTATTTTTGTATAATTTTTATATATTTTATATTTTTTTATTCGCAAATCACTCTAAAGGCGCTTTCTATGATCGTTTCACGACAATTCGGCAGCTTCTTGTACCAGATCCAAGACGCACTTGGACACTCTCTTTCAATTCTGATGGAACTGTTAGCAGTGGGTACCGTAAAAAGAAAACCGTAACACAAATTCAGGGAATCTCCTTAGTTTGCGACCTCATAAGTGAATATGGCCTGGACACTGTGCAAGCGTACATGCAACACATACAGTCTACTGCGGAAGAGTGCGTAAGGACAATGCTGAAAGAGGTAGGTGCTACTAAGGGGAAAAAACGTATACTCTGGAAAATTCCTCTTTTCAGGTAGGACAAAGTGTTTTCGAACGAACTGGGAGCACTTCACTACAAGCATGTGATACAATGGATGATGGGACCCAAATAAAATTAACTGTCAACATCGATATAGAGAAGGTTTGTTGTGTTAGTGTTAGTATCTCGCGACGGTATCTCAATGATGAAACCAGATGAGATGAGTCTTTCAAGCCATCTGTCCAGGCGTTTTGTTTTTGTTCTTAGAGATCATTATTTATTGAAAAGAAGATTTCATTAACGCATACGTTCAATTTTTTTCTCATAGTTGTTTGATCTGATTCAGCTAATTGAATAAAAATAATAAAAAGATAAAATGAAATATAAAAAGATAACAAATACACTTAAATATGATAAAATCTAAAAAAATAGTATTCTCAAATAAATGTTCAAGAAAAAGCTATAGTGTGTTTAACAACATAACCTGGAAATTTTCGTTGCTTTATTATTTTTGCTTTATTCTTCTGGACCGCTTACAGTTAATGCCAATAAGGCTCTCGTCGAGGAACGAAAATGCATAGCTCGACAAGCACAAATATTACAAGTAAAGCAAACTGAACTTTTTGACTTAAAGGCAGCGTATCACGTGTGGAAATCTGATGGAAAACATAGAGTTCATGGTGCAGATTATGAATAGGTGCGGTGCCTTGTTCACTCCCCCTAATCGTCCTTGAAAAATGGCGTGAGAAAGGTGTTTTTCCCTACGTGGCACGTTATAACGCGTCGACAATGCGTGCGCAGCGCGTTCACAAGCGAGCGATCAAAGATCAGCGAGCCTTCCTCATTGACCTATTCGCGTAAAACCAATGAAAAGGAGAGTGAGTGGACAGGAGCGTGTTCAAAGGAGCGCGTTCTAACATGTCTCGTAAGAAAAATGTTCCTTCCCACGGTGGTTTTCAGGACGATTAGGAGGAATTGAGTGAGTCAACGCTTATATGCGTAGTCTACACACCGAACTCTATGTTTTCCATCAAGTTTCCACGCTACGTTAATTTCATGATACGCTGACTTTACGCTGTGCGTGCTACACGTGCTCTTAGCCCATTTATTGTGGAAAAGCAGTTAAGACGTAGTGGAACGTAGTGAGATCATACGATGATGTTACGTACCGAGAAATGTGGAAACGACTGAGAGACGGATGTTACAGGGGGAGGCGTTGTTCGACTTCACTGGCACAGGCATGGAGGTGATCTCGTCCTGTAATTGTCCTCGAGCCGTTACTATGTCCGCTATAATTTATTGCCTTCGATGTCTTGTGGCGAAAGAGATTCCTCTGAACAGCGGTTGTCTTTCTCCAATTAGCGTAAGTTCGTTGTACATAACTTTTTTTCTGGAAAACTGTGAATCAACTTTCCAATCGCAGATTTTAATCCCTGAGGGCACGTTGCTATCTCCGTCCGAGAATGCGGCTGTCGTAGGAGGAAATGTGCTGACCAGTCAAAGATTATGCGATGTGATTCTGGGTGCCTTCAAGGCAGTAGCAGCTAGTCAAGGTTAAATCTTTTCTATTTTCTATCTCTCCCATCTCTTCAAACCGAAATCAATGCGGAGTTAAATGCACGGGAAAAAATAAACATAAAAAAGAAATAGAAAAATAACGCATGAAAAAACGTGGTTTTTCTTTTTTCTGTATGAAACTTCCTCTATGTCTACGAGAATAATCCAGAATAGTTTGTAAGTTTCACAGCTCATTCAAGACCACATTTACTTCAAATTTTATTTATTTATTACGCTCAAAGGCGTGCCCAGAATAAGAGGGAAGGAATGAACACAAATAAACAATAGGAAATCCGGCAAAGAGAAAAGAGTAGGATGAGAATAAGCAGGGATAAGATAAGTGATAAATTTTATTTGCTGTTTTCAAAACACACGTTTATTTTATTTATTTTATTCACACGAACCCCATTGAGTTTGAGTGAGTTCGTGGTTAAAGGACCTCGAATTCAATTCTCCACAATTCTCTGCTCAAAATTAGTACAAATAGTCGCAGCGAAGGGTTACTTGATAGATCCTGGGACCCAAAAATCATTACCTCGGGACCAACAAATTGATAACGGTACATTTACGTAATTCTTTGTAGGGTTGTTTAGAACAAAAACACTTGCAAATCCGAATAAAGCTGGGATTTAGTTTGTTGATTGTAACGAAGGGCGATGTTATGGAATTTGAATTAATATAATAATGTTAAACAGGAGGGTGTAGCGCAGTTGATAAGTGGTTCCGCTGCGATTGCGCCGTGTACTGTTCGGAACCGCATTAGGTCAGCTAAGTTTTTAATCCATGAAGGTCAACAAATTCCTCAAAGTCAAATTCGTCTGGGAGGATAAAATAATGACTCATGGCCGATTGTGTTCGTGTTCTCTGCGTGCTTGGCTGATTATCTTGCTGTTTCCATGGATTTAAAGGCATCACCCCACGAATCTGAGGCGGTATTCGTAGTGGCTAGTAGTACGGATTTCAGGAGGAGTATTCGTATGCGGGATCGTGGATTAAGGAGAGGGGGTGATTCCGTCCATTCCTTCCTAAATGCCGCAAAAACGACCCGGAAGATACGGCTTCAGGCGTTCTGGCGCACTATTTTCTATAAGGAGTTCGACTGGAGCGCGCCAGTCTTGTGCGGCACCGCATCTTCCGGGCCGTTTTTTACGGCAATTAGGAAGAAATGGACGGAATCACCCCCTCTCCATAATCTACGATCCCGTTATACGAATACTCCACCTGAAATCCGTATCACCTCAGATTCGTGGGGTGATGCCTTTAACTGCCCAAGTGTAAGGTGACTCATAAACGCCTGGTGAGGTTACAGTCGTGAAACTCCGAGAAATGCTTCACTGTAATTTTCAGGATAAACGAGGGTAGAATCCTCGAAAGAATAATCTCTACTTTTGTATTCACAGGATGCATGAATAACGTCACATTCGGCGATGACACCATGGGCTACTACGAGACTATCGCCGGAGGCGCAGGTGCCGGCGAAGGTTTTCATGGGAGGAGTGGTGTTCATACTCACATGACAAACACCAGAATTACGGATCCGGAAATCCTTGAGAGCAGGTGAACTCTCTATTTTTTCGTTCTATTCGGTGGATTTGCAAATGAGAAAAATTCGCAGTTGTTCTTCTTTTTCAACAAGTCGTATTGATTTTTTTTAAAACGAGAAGTGGTTAATTGATTTTGTTGGGTAACTTTTCGGCAAATCGCTCGAATTCTTCGGAGCTTCAGGTTGGAGGAGGCTATTGGTGACCGCTGACTGATCGATCATGAAAGCTACTAAGCTTCTCCAATTCAAAGCCATGAAGAAGGCGATTTGCCGAAAAGTTAGCCAATAGAATTAATGAGTGACCTCGTGTAGAGCTCGTGAAAAACCAATAAAACTCCTTACTATCCCGAAGTTCATTGAAAATCGAATAATTCGATTCTTTTCTCTACAGATATGAAGGAAAATCAGAGCTAAGAAGAGGAAACATGCTTTCTCTTTGTATTTAAAATGTCACATTGTCACCAGGTACCCGGTCATACTGCGTGAGTTCCGTCTACGCGAAAATTCCGGAGGAGACGGAAAGTGGCGTGGAGGAGATGGTGTGGTGCGCTCGCTTCAATTCCGCCGGCCTCTGTCGCTTTCTCTTCTCACGGAGCGGAGGTATGTGTGTATCTATTGCATTCTTACCTTGTTAGGAGGTTGCGGCCTCTGCGTTGCGTTCCACTGCGTTTCGAAGGATCAATAGAAGACATCTGTGCGGTGACACTCCTGTTTAAAAGCAGCGTATCACAAAATTGTAGCACAGAATCCCCAGGGAAAACCTGGAGTTCGGTTTGTGGATTGGGGAATAGGTCCGCTCATCTTCCCCAAGTCACCGTCAGAAAAAAATCGTGGAAGATGCTGTTCTTTCCTACGAATGGCAACGCGCCAACCTTGGGCACGCGCCGCATTCATGAACGAGCGGTCAAAGATTGATGAGGTCTCCTCACCAGCCTATTCAAGTAATACCAATGTTTAGGCTAGTGAGGGAACTGAAGCGCGTGCAATAATGTGCGTTCTAACGTACCTCGTAGGAACTAATGCGGTTCCCACGTCGTTTTCTAGGATGATTAGGGGGAATTGAGCAGGTCCAAGCTCCTTTCCATAATCTGCAGCCCGAACTCTATGTTTTCCCTGGGGCTTCCGTATCACGGCAATTTCGTGGTATACTGCCTTTAACTTCGTCTTCGTCCTAGAAAGGAGCTACTGACTAGACTGCAATGATGCGCTTCCCTTCAATTGTGGATGCAGTACACCACGCGATATTGAACTATAAACCAACTCGCTTTAATCCAACTATATTTTTACCAATATCTACGTCAAACAAGTCTTCTTAAGGGTTTTTGCCCCGTACGGTCTCAACGGAGGCGAAAATGGCGAACGTGGGTTGAATCTGCTGAAGAGGAAATCACGTACGGTGAATCTTGGAGGGAAAATCAATATCGCCATAGAGCCTGGAGTGAGTCAAGGTTTTTTGATTATCTGAGATGTACTCTATGTAATAATTTAGGATATTCTGGAAATACGAACACCAGGTGGAGGAGGATTCGGTACAAATTCTATATGAAGAAAAAAGACCTCACTGAAGCAATAACTTATTGACAATGAAGTTCTAAATGGCTTGATATGACCCGTAAACAAATGCATTATGCATCTTCATCTCAGTGTACGTTTGATGCATGGAGGACTCGGCACATTCATGAATCTGAAAAATGTGTGTTGTGTTTCACTGTTGTGATGGTCTACAGTATCCGCAGGTTACGGTAATCACGATTCGATTATTGTACTCCGTATCCACGCTTGTTTAATTTGATGAAACATGAGCTTGGAAGGGAACTTGCAATGTTTATTTTCAGAATTTTCTCATGTAAAATGTTCCGTTAGCCGGCTGTGGCGCAGTCGGTTAGAGGTCCGCTGTAAACACACGGTCGAGATGGTTCGAATCCGCCCTAGTGCTCACCAAGCCCTTCATCCCTTCGAAGTCGATAAATTGGTACCAGACTTGTCTGGGAGAATAAAAACACTGACTAGACATATCGTCTAGCCACCGCAAGTCATTGCGTAAGCCAGTTACACGTTCGTAAAACCTCAAAACAATTCTGAATTGAAGTGAACGTGGGGGTGCATCCCAAGCGGATTGATTAACGCCAGAAACTTTATCCTTTATCCTTTAATAAATTGATTCGCGTATCCCAAGCGAATTCATACCCCAGTGACGCTTCGCTCTCACAGATCTCCCTCACTGGAGGGATCACGGCTACTTAGCGCGTTTGAAGATGTCGGCTAAAGACTAGAGAGACCTTGCGCCTGCATTGTGAAGTAGCTGGTTTTCAACAGACTCCATGTTTCTGCTGGGCCAAGAAAAAAAAAACAAAAGCCTGACAAAAAAAAATCTCAAAGAGAGAGGAGCAACATTGTTGGTAGAAGCTGCAGAGGCGGGGAAGAGCACTCTGTATTTCCATCGAGACTTCATCAATCACATGGCAAAGATGACTTCCCTACGGAATCCAAATGGAACAACCATTGAATCGAGGATTTAATGGGGTGGGTCATCCACGACCTTTAGTCTGTTCTCTTCGAGACGCTTGTCCATTTACTTTACACAAGCGCATCGGACTTCACGTCGTTTCACCCCGTGTGACCATAAAACTGCCTTGTGTTTCTCCCTGGCCGCTTACAGCGCGCAATCATCCTTGTTTTTCAGAGTTACTGTGCTACACTTTCTTGTATCATTGGTACTAGAACTTTCTGGAAGCCTCCCATGTCCAAAGCAATGTCCCAAATCCGTATGAAAACTACTGAAAACCTGGTGAAAGAAGCACATCGCTTAGAAAATATAGAGATAGACACTTCACACGAAGAGCGTGCCCATAAATCTGTAATTTCGAGAGTAAATATCGATATTTCTGCTGATAATTAGTAGTTTTTAGAGGCTGCGCTAGCGATTCAATTCGAATGGGACCCTTGCTAGCTCCCGTATCGCGGCAGTTCAAATGAAACTACCGATTGTCCCACTTTGATCACAACTTTCGACTACAGTACGCATAAGTGAATAATCTTTTTAATTACTACGAAGAAAAAAAAATACTCAACAATTCATTATATCTGATAAAAATATAAGTAACATTCAATATTCAACTCGGCTAAGCATCGATTAGATATCACATAATCCATGAATATCCTCACCACAACTGAGTAAGTAGTTTTATAAAACGAGAAGATGAGAAGGAAAAAAATGCTAACAAAACTAAAATTACTAAGATGGGCAGCTCAAGCCTTCTATATGTACCACATATGATTTGTCCGTAAGATGTGCGTGTGGCTGTGCTTAAGACAGGTAATGAAAAGTAATTAAAATTATCGATAAGATCTAAAAACAAGACGATTGTAGATGTGCAAGGAACGTCGGCAGGTTTTCCAGAGAAACACAGCTGTCACTGAAAGTTGATGCGGAAGCAACAATTTGTGCTCCCAAATAGGCAGCGTTATACCTCCACGGTGAAATGTGCACCTGAAAGGAAAATTTCATTTTTTTTTCATTTACCATGGACTGTTTACTTATAGTACAAAAAAAAAAACAGGGGAGAAACCGCGCGTACTTGTGTATGGATAGTGTTAGGAACAATGGCAGCAAGTTCTTGCTCCAATTTTTCCGCTAAACCGGGCATTAACGATGCTCCGCCAGCAAGGTATATGTTTCTAAAGCAGAAAAAAATGAAAAAAAGATGAAATGAAAAATGAAAATGAAAAAAAACAGATATGACCAAGCAACAGGAATGAGAAAATCACCTGTAAAGTGTTCTCCTGCTGTCAATTGGACTTAGTTGTACAGCTTCATGAATGAGTTGATGTAATCCTTTCGTATCCAGACCCCATTTCTTCGGACGGAAAAGTCCCTCTGTGCACAAGAAACGTGAATTATCGATCTGAATGCAAATGAAATTATCGAACGTGACATTTTGCAGTGGTTCTCAATCATTACACATTTCAATATGAATCATTCATCTATTCTTCTCCTTCATTTGAACATTTGGAGGGAAAACAAAAGATGTTCCATCATCTTTGAAGAAGAAAACAAACGAAAATATAGATTCGTATTATTACGAAAAATTTTGTCGAGCCCAAAAAGTAATATGGGGCTTTAAAGCTGTCTGAGAAAAGAAAACCCCGTTTCTTTATTTTTTTTCTACGTATCCCCTAGGTGGGAACCGTAATTCCGACAATAACAACGAACACCGCTACTAATTTCTGCCTCAATTTTGAAAATTCATGGTTATGGTTCAAATGATTCAAAACCAAATGAGTCGCTGATTTCAAATATACATTCCTCCAGAATTTAGTTTCGACAAATCCATGGTTTAAAAATATGCGAAGTTTCTCCAACCTCCATTGAGTGGTACTTTCATACCTCCGCAATCCTGCCATTGGGATACACGAATGGCAGGATATATCCAAGGGAGGAAAGAAGTTTAGTTTAGGATTCGCACTAATTCCCCAAAATTGGACGGAATGATTAATATAAGAAAATAAGTTGATTGATAATTAATTTAAGATTAAAAAAACAAGCAAATAGTGAAATAATAAATTTAAAACGAACGAAATAGTAGTAATTTGATGTAAAAAATAAGTGTACAAGTAAAAAGTAAAATAATAGATTTGATACGAACGAAATAGTCGTAATTTGATATAAAAATAAGAAAATATAAATAGCATAATAAAAAATAGTGCTCTCGTTATTAAACAAAAATTATTAAATTATTAAATTATTTTGTCCAAGACACATTGTAGAAAAGCATACGCTGAATTTTGTTGGCATTCCTGGAATCGGATCAAACTTGTCCAGCGACACATTAACTTCTTTCGACGTTTTTTCTTCTTGAGCATAATCTTCGGGAACGTAGCTGGTCTGTAAAACAGGATTACCATCTGAGAGATAAGACAGTTCAGATGACCACACCAAACTAATGTAGCCTAGTTATCGTTAAGCTAACGCTATGAGTACTAGTGCTATGCGTACTTACTCTGCCATCATGAAGAGAAGCCTGTAATGAAGAAAAACACTTCTTATCTGGGCTACAACGAAAAATGGGAAAATCAAATGGGTGTTAGATTGGTCCGGATGTCTTACACGAAATTTTAAACAATTGTAACTTTATTTTTCATAAATATCAATCAATCAAAATAATGACCATCATGATCCACTATGTATGTCTAACGCTTCTTTAGGCTATCAATCCCAGAAGCCCAAAACTCTGGCGGCTGCGGGTCAAAAAAGCCCAAAATCTCACTTTCCAGCTAATCATCGAATTTTTTCTCTCGTAGATGCAGCTTCAGTGTCCGAAACAAATAGTAGTCAGACGGGGTCAAGTCACAAAAATAAGCAGGGTGCAATGAAGCTTCCCAACCAAGTTCAGGAATTTTCTGGCAAGTAAGCTTTGCCACGCGAGGTCGGGCATTGTCATGAAGCTTACTCGTCAGGAAATCACCGAACTTGGTTGGAAAGTTCTACCATAGCCTGCTTATTATCTTCACTTGGCTCCGTCCGATTACCATTTGTTTCGGGCTTTGAAGCCGCACCTAAGAGAGGAAAAAATCCATGATCAGAAGGAACTGGAAAATGAGATTTCGCGCTTCTTCGACTCGCTGCCGCCAGAGTTCTGAACTTCTGAATTTGATAGTCTAGGTAAGCCTTGTATATACATACAGGATCATAGTAGTCTTTTTTGATACATATGAAAAATAAAGTTATAATTCTTTGAAAGTGGCGAAATTTGGTGCAAGACTTTCCGATTACCAACCCAATACAAAAAAAAGGTTAGCGCACACTATCTATGCGTTAGGCTTTCTAAGAAACATAAATCTCACCTAATAAAGCGTTTATTAATATTTTGTAATGGTAGATCGTACTTACCTGCTCCAGAACATAGCGAAGAATTAATTTCTCAATGGGGCTTTGGAATGAGTACAATCCTTTGTTGTTCGAGCACAGCGTGGTTCTCAAAGCTTCTCGAACTTGCGTTGCTCCGTACGGTATCGAACAGATAGCGGATTCAACCACATATCCTTAAAAATATACACCATTGGTGGGTTTCCAAACTTCCAGATTTTCGATTTCCATAGAGCACGGATTCTGAAGTAAGATCCAAACCGTCGATGACAGGAACGATGTTAAGTCGGTCTCCGATATCCACAACTACACCGGTGGTCACGTCATAAGCATAGAGTATCAATGACGGTTGGCGAGTGATGGCGGCTCCCTAAAATTAACAGAATGGATGACGAACTCCATTTGTTCCCTGAAGTTCTTTAAGAACCACAGCAAAGTTAGTCCATCGAAATCCACTGATTTACCTGGAATCCGATATCTTTCAGGACAAGAGTCAGCAGTTGTCCGATAAGAGCGATGGGGATGTTTTGAGGAATGGATAAGAGGATCTGTAGAGAGAAAAAAATCAGGGCTGAAAAATACGCAGACGTAGGATAAAGGATTCACAGATATCCTACCTTGTATTGAAGTGGATTCACATTGAGATCTCTCACTACTTTTTGTACGCACGCTTTCACAACATCGTAATCCATCGTGTACCTCTCCACTACGGGATCCAACGCTTGGATAGGTCGAACGAATTCACCATGATGACGAACCTGGATTGTTGTTGGCATATAGATTAAAGAAATCAGGGGTGGTGCAGGTTTCAGGTGGGTAATGCCTTTACGAGGTCGTGGATTATGAAGAGGAGTAGAGGAGGGTGATTCCGTCTATTTCTTCCTAATTGCCGTAAAAAATGGCTCAGAAGATGCGGCTTCGAGCGTTCCGGGGCGTTATTTTCCACAACGAGTTCGATTGGAGCGCGCCAGCCTTGTGTACGCGCCGCATCTTCCGGACCGTTCGTTTACGGCAATTAGGAAGAAATGGACGAAATCACCCTCCTCCTCAAAATCTACGACCCCGTATAGGCATAACCCACCTGAAACCCGTACCACGCCACGAATTCCAGGAATCTGGGGTGATGCCTTTAAAGCGAATAGAGAAAATTAACTCGGAACAGACCTCAGGTGCATACGCATCTTCACCAACAACGATTTTACCGTCATCAGTACGCACAGCAATGGAAGGGAAGAAAGACTGCGGAAGGCTAGGTTCAGTGGTTAGTAAACCGCCACGAATCGAACACGATCCCAATTCAAGCACCACAACTCTCTAAAAACCAGTTCTTTTTCCTTCGAATTACTAACGGAAATACTTGTAACTGGTTTGCGGAGGGGAGATAGTTGTAAGTGGGCTTTGTCGAGAAAAAAAAACTCAAGCGTCACCGGACGCAATGCAGAACAAAAGTTGCTATTAAAGTAATGCTGTCAAGTAAATCAGTTCATTATTGCTAACAGACATAATTGAACATAGGATTTACATAAATCTAGGAACAAAATTTTTCTTCAGTATACTTTGCGGACACATTAATGTGTATTTTAGATCATAATTCTTAGGAACTTTTCGAAGAACACAACCAATGCGAGGTATTGTCATCTAGAATTTGTTAATTCATTTTGTGTTTTTATGTTTGCAAAATTATTAGAGAATTTCTTCTTTTAAATTTTTTCTTGAATTTTTAATTTAAAAAAAAGAGCCAAAGAATAGTTAAACGCAAAAAAACCCAAATGTTGTTTTTATAGAAAAAAAGAACACCAAAATATAGGTTCTCTACCGCTAGTAACTCAGTAAATCAAGAAAAACTGGGCAACAATTGAATAAACTGATAAGGATCTGAAAATAAAGTTCTAAAAAAAGTCTCCAAAGTTCCACGATATGCACATTGCAGCGATAACAGAATTTGTCGATTATATGAATGTTTATCGTTTGAAGTTGCGTTGCCTCCGATAAAATTAAAAACCAGTAGATTATTTACAGTGACTTCAATATGATTACCTCTGTGAGATGCTGGAAAGTCTTGGGAATCGGTTTTACATAGGCATCGATTTGTGAAGAAGCTGCATGTGAAAGAAGTGAATGTCGCCATTTATCAAACACATTCGATTGGACGCTAAAAAAAAATACTTTTGAACTCGATTGGATTCATAGGGAGATTCGTAGAGCGAAAGAACTAAAAGAACAACTGAAAAACATCTGGATCTCCGACTTAAAACCAGCTCTCAAACCAAGGGGTTTCGCTGAATTATTAATTATTTCTACTACCGGCTACCCAGCTCCAGTCATTAAATGGGCTAAGGGTGGGAGGCCACTTGGTGTACTATGAGGAAAGTTTTTACACACGAATGAAATTGTGTAACCCCTAATAAAACAACTCTTCATGACAGGTAAAATCCATTCATACGTGAAGATAAAAAAAATCGATTAGAAAGAGGTGGATTTCCCGTGGTGAATGAATGGTGAACTTAAGCCTCTGATTCTTTTACTTTTAATAGAAGTTTCTCGTTTTCACCATCTTTTGTAAAAACTACGCCCTGAAACCTCCCTATGTTTCCCATATTTTGGGAAGGACCGAACATCGAGGATTCCCCCAGGCGCTGATATTAAGCCCGTTCGCAGACATCACAATCGCTGGTTTTCAAGCGATCGGCGGTTGTTTTTGACAACGAAACGCACATCCAAAAGAAGCAGACATCAGCACGCAAACTATGTTAGACATGTTCCGTAAACACCCCCGAATGCGACAAGCTAACAAATAGCCGCCATCACAAGAAAAAACAGACAAAACTAATGTTTGTTATTTGCATCCGTTGCGCATCCAACTTAGTTGAAAAAAAAAACATGGAGAAAAATAGAGCAACAAAGCAATTGATGCAAACAACACAAATGACGTGCGGGCGTCGTGGACAAATTTGGAGGGAACGTCGTTTCGAAATGAAAAACAACAACAACAACATACAGAAAAATATGTTTTGATGTCTCGAGGTTGAAGCGAAGTGCTCCTCGCTCAATGAGGATAAACTTAAAATTTATAAGCTTGAATTTAAACAAAAGGCTCAACAAAGGGGATATGATTACCGTAATGTCATTCGTATATGGTCTCGTCCACCATGAATTGTAAGCGTTCGTTCCTCTCTATTCGCATCCACATCAACACCGGAGAGAACGATTTCCTCAGCAGGCGCCTCATCAGCACAATGTGACTAGAATGGTAAACATTAGAAGCGTCCCATCGGCGTCAAAGGTGAAGTTTACGAGTTTTTTTTTCCTGTTTTTTTAAAAGTAACTTCTAAAACGTAGAAAAAAAAGAACAACATCGAAATGGTACGAAACACAGAATCTGAATCACAGACATAAGGATATTATTAAATTTTTTTTCCGAAATTTGTTTTTTTTTGGAAGTTGGAGTGGTTCAGAGCTGATTTAGTGGAGCAAAATTAATATAAAACGAGATAAAATAATTTTGCTCTACTAAATCATCTGTGAACCGCTTAAACTTCAAGAAAAATAAAAAGAAAAAAACTCCAGCCGAATTAAATTTTTTAGGCACTGATGCACTGATGGCTCATAAAACTGAGAACGTTGTAGTTTTTCTGAATTGCTTCTTCTTCCTTGTTTTTTCCCTGCTACTTAGATTTTTAAAATGAATTTACAACAATTGAGACCGTCAAATTTTCTTTAGCAGTCTGGCATGCATGGCAGAGGCACTAGAAAACAAGAACTAGTGATATTTTGAGCATTTATCGATGCAAAAAAAGCTTAAGTTACGGGAGACGTAGGTTGTAAAGAACACGAGGAAACCGACAAATGACACTCTCGCCTACCACAAAAATTTGTAGTCTTCCCTCCTTAGTACGCATGTATAATTGTTTCCAATGTCTTTCCAGTTCAGCCACTGTGGATGTTTCATCCGATGGAACCTCGACATGACCTTCCATACTGATGAATCGATTTCGTTTTGTTTCCACTCTTGGTTCATACGAAACCTGAACATGTAAGCCATCAACTAAGGCATGCATAAATATAAGCAGCAAAGGTAAACAAATAAACACACATAACAAATACACACAATAAATACATCAACACTCCCGCTCATCATAGGAATACCTACATTTTCCATTTCCATCACATTTTTTTTTAAAAAGTGGAATTAAATCTCATTCTTAGCGACTTTGTTCGAACTTTTCTTTGTAGATTTCCACATATTTGGGGGTCTTGAAAATTTTATATGTTTTATGATATATTATTTTTATAATTTGTTTCGTGGAATTCATAACTTAATGCTTTCAACTCCCACAGAAATAGTCATTACAGTTAATAACAAACAAAAAAATATGCCCCAATACTACGCTTAAGTGAGACGAAACTTTGCAACTGCATAGATCAGATAAAAATATTACTATATTTCTCTAAATTGCATCATGCAATTTCATGCATTAAGATATATCCACCGATAAGGATGTTGACACTCACTTCGTATAACGTCCTCACAAGCGCTCGAGGGTTCCAATCTCTCAGAACAGCATTTTCCTCGCCAAAAACCTTTTCCGGATGCGGAAGGTTCCCATTACGAACATAGGTTTCAATATCAGGCATTTTTAGTTTTTGTCTGGAGATGTCCACGTATTCGTATGTCTTTACAGGCCAAGAACGCCGACCAGAACCGTTCCTTTGGAGAATCACTGGCTCCTGAATGAAATTCATGATTGAAAGGATTCAAAGGATTCAAAGGATTGTAAGTCAGAGAAGTGAAAAAAGTTTGCTACTCTGCGGCGTTAGCTGTTGCAAGTAAATACGATAGTAGTTGAAAACATCCAGAGATACATACTTCCTCCGCTTGCTCCGCCTCCACCGGAGGTTCTGCTGCTGATTGGGGCAAATCTCGTAGTGGTGGAATACGAGGCGTAGCCGGTAAAGGTTTTGAGGAAATGTGATCCACAACTTCAGAACGATGGACGATTGTAACGTTCTCTTGATTCCTATAAAAAATCGACTCAAAAAATGGAAGTGAGGAGAAAAATGTAACTTTTCTATCAAGTGTCGATTGTACACATGGTAAAAACAAAGGAAGGATCACGTATCAGTCACTCAGAACAAGAAAATGTTACAATGTGGCGAAACGATTCACTCATCTTTAGTATTCGTTGGATTCAATGAGGAATTGTCTACCACATAAATGTTTTTCGTGAGGAACTCTGAATCTCTAATGATCAAAATTCTAGCACGTTCGAATACATTTGGATATCTGGGAACTCGAACGTAAACATCAGCGAAGCTTCGAAAATAACGCTCCCAAAACTGAACAACGAACCACGCAACTTTCTCTACATAGTGTACTTATTTTCATGTTGCAAAATAGATAAATGATATGAAAAAGTAAATGATAAAATAGTAAATAAATTTAAAAAAAAAACGTAAAATAGATAAATAAAATAAAAAACTAAATAGATAAAATTAAAAAGAAGCATAAAAACGAAGAAACCAATTGGTATCATCATTTTATTCGAAAGAACTACAGTGTAACTAAGATGAAAAAGGCATTGGATTGAAAAAGGTCTTGAATAAAATTTTCTTTCATGACTTTTTAGAAGCCCAAATAGAGCAGAGCATTAAAATATGGTAGAAACTCTACAGAGCCTTAACTTAAGGTTATATAAGTGTTAAATTAATTTAATTAAGGGTTTAATTACAGTACCATCGTTGAAAGGCGTTGTACTTAGGTATGAGGAGATAGCAAGGAGTAAAAATGTCAATATTGAAAAAGTTAGTTATGCTAAAACCATGTACAGATGAAATTTTTCGATATAGGAGCAATAGGAAGAAAAAGTATTCTATTCATGATTTCCAAAAAGATCCGAGATCCAGAGTTCAGATAAGATCGTAGAAATGCCAGGAATGCTGCTAGCATGCTTAGACCGTGAAATAAAAGGGGACTCTCTTCGTGGTGCCCACTTCTTTCAAGTTTAAAAAAATAAATATTTCTCATTAGATACTGAGGTCGGTCCTAGCAATTCTCATAATTCAGAACAGTTTAGAATCTAATAATTTAGAACAATAGGATTTCAAAATGCTACCAGCACCGTTAGCGGTTCTGCTGCCGCTTTCAACTACGGCAAAAACGGGCGTGGAAGTAAACAATGCGCACTATGGAAGGTCGTCTCAGAATTAATTCATTTTTAAATTAATCAAATTCTACGTCACTCGGTGTAATGGTCAGATTGTTCCGTTCCACCTTTTCTCTCACCATGTAGCAATTCGAAACGTCAACCGTTCGAGAGGAAAACTAATCTAATCAAATTCATGTTGAAGAAGTAGCAATGACAGTAAGCGAAAGTCCAGAACAAAAAACAAAAGAAATGAATAAACAAAGAAATCCGAGCAAAAAACAAAAACCAAAGGAAAACACTGAACTGATGAGACAGGACATTCAATTTAGATTCAGATCGACATCAAAATCATATACGGCACAAAACCGGAGAAGAATTCTGCTTATCTAATGTCGTAGCTGGCAGCAGTTGTTAAGAAAAAAGTGTGTGTTTATGGAAAAAAAGAAGAAATTCAGCAGCTGCACCATCTAATACAGTATGCATTCAGTAGACCTGCATGAAATGCGAACTATGTGCAACGTGAAGTCCGGATTTGCAAATATGTAAATGAATAGTAGCATACGAATCAACGGTCGTGATGTAAAATGCGAAGATAAAATCATAAAAAGATATTTTTTGGAAAATCGTACCTAAAACAACGAAACTGCGAATTTTTGTCGTGATGTAAAAAGCCACAAAATCATAAAAAGATATTTTGTGGAAAATCGTACTTTAAAACTGTGAAACTGCGAATTTTTCTATGCGATCCAGATCTAAAACAAATAAATAAAATAACACAAAGAAATAAAACAAAGAGAAATTGTAATGTAATATATAATAATAAATATAAATATATAACATAACATGTCATAATACTTAACATAAAACGTAACATAATACATAATATAATAACATAATATTATATAACAAATACGAGTAAATAAATAATATAAAAATATATAAAATTTCACGAGGGGAAACAAGTACTATACAAAGTAATATAATAAATACAAATAAATAAATAAAATAAAAATATATAAAATTTCACGAAGGGAAACAAATATTATGCAAAATTATTTCGTGCAGCGATAGCGGTGCGATTCAAAATAAAGCCTAGACTCTGCGCCTAATCCTAGGCCTAGCGGCCATGTCGCTCGAAATTACATGTTTTCAACGTGGTTCGTGGGCCAAAATTGATGTCCGCAATTCCTTATCACAAAAAAAATGCTTAGACCTTAGCTTCACCACAATAAGGACGATTGATGTGATTTAAAGTAAAAGCTAAGCCTAAGCGTAAGCTTTTCTTATTACTGATATTGGAGCTGATACCACGGAGTTCCAAAGAAGGCTGCACCCAGAATAAAAACCAGGTGTAGATCAGTTCGATCATAATCCATGACGTAAAGGCTATCACTACTTCCTGCGCTTCCCCAAGAGTATACGTGAGCTTTGTTTCGTATTTATTTATTTATTTAATATTTTGTTACTTCGATGATTTTTGGCTCGTTTCACTGCAACGCATTGCGTATAAAGCACTGCGTGACAATCGCTCGCAAGAGCACGGAACACTAAAACCTATTCCCTTCACTCATTCATCACATTTTTTCCCTGTAAATCTTCCGCTAAGCGTTCAATTCTCAGTATGTGTACGTTGTCTTACAGAACAAAGAATTTTACGCAACGCTAAACAATCCAACAATTTTCAATCGTCCAACAATTCCTCCTACTTGACTTCTCAAGTCCATCTGAGCGGCAAAGAACGGCTATTACAAGGCGACAAAGAGCGAAGGCAGAATAAAGCAAAATGAGGAACAAAAAGAGGAAAAACTGGTGCCTAACGAGAAAGGACACCTATCTCAATTTCAATCCAGCGTAGTTCTCGCATGCCCCAAATGAAATGTCCTAAGATGCGGACGCGCCTGATCAATAATGTTTATTGGAAAAAAATAAGAAAAGAAAAAAATTATTGTCGAAAACGGGAAATTGCAACAATCTAAAGTGCCTGGATACGCTGCCGTTAAACGTTTTTTCTAGAATTAAAATTTAAGTCAATTTTCCTCGTTTCTCTTTTTTCAATTTTCTACAATTTAAATTTAAATCAACTTTAAGTACAACACAATGATATTTCAAAGTAGGTGCTTTAATCACACTTAATATTGCGCTTAAGAGCAAGTAACTTGTCCAAATAAACATCCGAATATTTTGTCTTAAAATTCAAAATGATCGAAAAGATCCGTGTTCGACTTTGTCCAAAAAAAACTGATCATTCGAGAAAAGTTTTCTAGACCAACATAGCGGTGAGCACTCGAATGTGCTTGAAAATCAAAAACGCGCAAAGTTGGCATAGTTTCATTGGACCATTGAAGTTTCGCATTTTAGCAGCAATGAAATGAGGAAAAAGCTTTTAAAGTTCAAGCTCTGACTTTTTGAATGTGAAAGCAGATCAAAAACGGAGCTTGAGTCATCTTCGGTGGCGAAACCGCATTACATATTGGTGCATAATTTTATGGTACCAAATAAACTATATTAGTGATTTCTAGTAAGCATTCTTCGACCATCAATTCTACCACACTCACTTCTCACTTAACTCTACTTTCCTGTTTGAAAATATTGGAGTATTTAAAGTGTAAGGGACGTTAAAGATGTCATGGCCGAAATATTCCTTAGATTTTTGCTGGCCAAAAAACGCCAAAGTAACTCGCAGAAAAATGTTCCAGTGCAAATTCAGGTAAAAATCGGTTATATGAGACAAAATTTGAAGACTTGAAAATTGGAAATTTGAATGAAATCGAAATTCGATTATAACAGGTTGAATTTCTAGCAAATAGGAAAATCTGAAAATGAGCCGAAACAAAAAACCTATACAGAAAATATATTTCTTCAATGGCATCAGATGACATGGTTATCTATTCTCTAGAAATGGAATATAAGAGAAACGAACCGTTCGCTACAATTCAGCAGAAAATTGTTTATGATTATATTGAAGAAAAGTCAAAAATATAGAAGTTTCAAAATTCCTAACGCCTTTGGAGAATTTTACATGATTCAAATCAAACAGAATTAAGGCAAATAATTAAACAGAATTAACGCAAGTAACGCTAAAAAATAATGGTGCAAAAAAGGTGAAGAACGACAAGGTGTCGACAAAGCTATGATTCACCAAGTTCAAGGAATACATCAAATCTTTTTGGAGTGTAGAACGAATTCAAAAATAATTCAACGATTTTGAAACTCGAGTCAGCCCCGTCACTTCTCCCCGGCACAGTTTTACGCGTCAGCCGCAGCACGACATCGGTTGAATTCGACGCATCTCATTAAACGAGGTATTAACATGAAACCAACGAGAACTCAAATCAATATCGTAAATTTCACCCGAGCAGCAGTAGCGTGAATCTGGTAGTGCAAATGGAAACGATACGAACTTGTGGCCGTCTACTGTTACAAAAAAAATCTTTTTTTCTTTTTTCAAATTTTTTTTTCTCTTGATAAATTCAGCACATATGGTTCTTGTGCTTGTACAAAACTCCCACCTTTTCATACAGGTATTTGTTCAAAGGACAGTACTAGCTTAATTTCCTGGACATAGTAAAGAATGGTTGCCGCGACTATTAAGGAAAATCCAGCCAAACAACTGAATTACAACAACTAACAACCTTTTCTGGAATAATAAATCAACATCGTTGAATAATCAGAAATGGCCAGGCTCGTAGAAGAACACAACGGTAGTTTTTTTATGTAAAGTGAAAGGAAACTGGTGATGTTTTCATTCGCATGCGGGATACATTGCATAGATACGGAGGACGAACGCACAAATCGCAACCTAAATCTCAGATCGAGACCAGAGGACGCATGACGGGTGTTTGTGCGAATAAAAGAACCATTCACTCGAAAACTAGTCGAACAAACGAGCAACGATCGAGCCGACCTTGGGACGTCGCCAATGCAGGACACATTCAAACTCATTTTCAAACACGAAACACGAATCGAAATAATCAGCGGGTGTGATATTATCATGAGTGCTGCAATGTCGCAGTAATCGTGGAGGCCAAAGATGAAATTTGTGGAAACGCGTAGCGGGGAAAATCGGAAACATATATCGAATGCCTCTCAACGTAATAACTACACTGGAAAAAATTATTTTGGGCTGATCCTTAGTGAGAAAAGTTCTTTTCTGTCATTAAAAATATCAACTTTCTATTAAAACTCTGACACTCTCTCAAAAGTTAAGCAACTACTTTGGGATCGTGATTTCACAGTCACATCTTCCTCACTAAAGTTTTATCACCGAAACTTCCTCTTGAATTTTCGAAAAGTCGAACACTACAAGAATACCAGCTTCTCGGGCGAATTTGGGATTTTCGAGCATCAGGGTTCTCCGCTTACTAAATTATCCAAGCTGAACTTTCGAATATTCGAATTTTAGGGACTCTCGAATCGCTAGATTTCAAATAATTTAACTACGTTGTGACGTTCTATTAGGAATGATTCGTTACGTTACTACTTCACTCAATAGCATGGCGATAGCGACAAGCCATTTTCTCAGAGAATCTAATTCAAGCCTACAAATACTCTACCTTTTTTCGCTATGAATAGCACGGCCGTTAAGCCAGCGAATTCAATTACATGTGGAGATAATTGTGAAAGAGAGCTGCATGAAAGCGATATGAGAATAATATGACAAAAAAAACCTAGGCAAATAACTATTTATAGCCACAGATTCTATAAGCAAGCAAGACCCTCCTAAGGTTAAGAGAGTCCAGCCCATGGGGATGCAGTTCAACTGATAGGGATCCCCTCGACAACCATCCAGAGGGACGGTGGGCCGTTCGCCAACAGTCCGAAAGTCCAGGGGTCCAAGCACGTTCTCCAATTATCGCATGTATATTTATAGTTTAAAATGTACACGGAAAACAAAAGAAAACAAGGAACCATCATTCTTTCAACGGTAATAAAATATCCTGTCACAGATTCGGTAGGTCAAAAATAATTGGTGGAAAGGATGGATGGATCAGTTTCAAGTTTTGTTCGTTTTTTTTGCTGAGACTACATATAATGCTGATAAGGTCAAAAAAATGAAGGAAAGAGGAAGAAACTAGGCAAATCAACAAAAAATTCGAAATACTAGTGAAAAAAAAAACAGAAAAAAAATGACATCATCGAAAAGGTGACCGCTCTTTGTTACCATTTTTGTAAACCGGGAAGGAAATTGTCTACGGACATTTCAGCTATGCATAACTAATGGGATCGCTTGAATTTGTCGAGGTACAGCATCCGAAAGGGCCTCAGAAGTGCGTGGAGTTTCAACGCGAACCTTACCGTCCTCAATGAAACCCCTGTACAAAATAATCGCAAAGTGAAAGATTCGGAGACCGAGGGCGTTCTACTCCTCATTACATGCACTACTAAAGGGATGCGCTGTGGATAATGTTCTCTCAGAAACCGAGGTTTCGTTGTGGTATGCCAAATAACCCGAACCGGTTGAAACTAAAGCGTTTTGAGGTTAATGCGGCGTCCTCTTAGTGCATGAAGCAAAAACTCGCGCAACATCGCTTTACTTAACGCGCAGAATTGTGATGGTCACACTGCCGTCACGGTTTCATAGTCACTAAAACATGACTTTTGAAATGACCTCATATAATGTACATGTACGTTAGTCGTTAGGGAAGCGTTAATCCACTTAGTGTCGTTGTTAGGTCAATTCCAAAATCGTAACATCTCTCTACGGCACTTTGAACTTAAAATTGAAGAATATAGATGATAAGAAGGAATAGGAATAATAGGGAAATAGTAATAAAGAATTAAGAGGATTTTCTTCGATATTCTGCTACAATCGCGTCTGGACCAGAAATTAAAAAGAAGCCACCATGCTTCTAGCTATGAAACGAAAAAAAAAAACTGTTTACGGGGCTGCGTATGCAAGTCTGATGGCAGTCTGGTCGCAATGGCTACGCTTACACTAAATGCAATGCAATCAGGCATTTAAGTATACGCTCTGCGCTCGTACGTGCTATATAATTTGCAAAGATGAATGGAAGATGTGTTATCCAGATATTGCGAAGAGGTGCTGTCGTCCAGCACACTGTCAAATCCTAATCCAAATAGGTAAGATACCCAGAGGATTGCGGACCTGAGGTGCTCAGGTCACTCAGTGTCGATGGGCAGTTCAAGCAAGACACCGTCTCGCAAGCTATGTAGAACAGTGACGAATGGAACGACTCCATGCGAGTTCTTCCTGTAGATCGAGAAGATTGAGCAGAGCCATGTTCAAGGACGACACTTATTGGAAAGGAAATGGAGGAATGAACTACAAAGCTGACAAAGAATTCCGAGAAAAAAATAAGCAAAATTTATAAGAACCGTGAGCGCGGTGATTCAAATATTGATTTGATTCAAAAAAAAAAATTCTGTCTTTCTATTCACCGTTTCACAACCGAGTAATTCTCGATCTAGTCAATTGGTTTGACGTTTTAGAGTACATTTCTAATGTATATTCCCCTATTACTGATTCAGTATAAAGTGTTTGTAGTTATTTATTTGAAAACACTGTACAATAAAAAAAAACAAGAAGGAACAGAGTTCACTAGAATTTCGCTTAGCTTTTATACACCAAGGTCGATATCGACCTAAAGTCGAAGGACAATGCAGTATTTGTTTTGAACATGCTAATATTATGCTATTGAGAGCTTTTTCCACAAATACGTCACTACTTAACACGGTACTGATAAATGATAAGAATGAAATAGGAGGTACGAGAGGTAGGAACTGATTTTTGGCGAAGTTATGTGTAGATTTATCTCAGATCAGCACGTATCAGGAAAGAGAGCACTTCATCTCAGCCCATGAACCTGCGCCTCCCTACCAGAGGTGCGATAGGGAGGAGACGGACCCTCCTCAGGTGAAGAGGGTCTAGCTCATGGGGCGCAGCTCAAGTGATGAGGATCCCATTGCCAACCATACAAAAGTAAAGAGGGTCCCTTCGCCAATCGTCAAGAAACGGATGGGTCCCTTCACCAACCGTCCAACAGTGAAGGGGGCCATAGCACCGGCTCCGACTAACGCATTTATTTTCCCTACTGCTAGTGATTCGAATTTCTCAAAATTCCGACAGAGTTCATGACTGTAACTAAGTGTGGGGCTAATTAAACAAATCGTTGAACTCTGCACCACGAAAGAAGAATAGAAGGTCGATCAAATAATGGATAGAACCTGGAAAGCGAAGTCAAATTGAGATATTTCAGGTGACTACGTAAAGATCGACTGCGCCGTGAGTAACCGCGTCCCGCTCTAAGTACACTGCAGACAAACTGTTGTAACAATTTCAGGGTAGCGAAGAAGTGACAAAAATGACGGTCATCACGGAAGATTTGTTTTTCTGGGAATAGCTGTTTGCAGACGTGAATAAAGAACAAAGCAATAAACCCATATAAGATTCTAGTAGATAAAAAAAAGAAAAAATCGATTTATCATCAAAGCAGTTGTGCAGGAGCATAGAAATTGCATGCACGAGGGAATCTAGGAGGGTTATGCAAAATATCAAGGAAATTTAGGGTTTTTTTTAAATGAGAATAGGGAAAAAAGACCACGCTTAACGAAAGGAGCAGCTAAAAAAGCAATCTAACTTCTTAAAAATTCATGTAGCGCCTTTGTTTTACTGTTCGTCGCGTAGTTTTCGGCTGAAAAGCCATTTTCGATGCAAAAACAAGTGAATGTGCATTAAATCAAGCGGATAACAATGAAGTAACTGATGAACAGCTGAGCGTTGGTTATTTATGTTTTCTTGTTGTTCCAGCGAGGTTTCGTGAAACTTTGCTGGTGGCCTGACTCGTCTTCCTTTATCGAAGGCCACCAAATCTCGGTGGCACAACACAAAAACATAAATCCAATCAACAACGTTGAGGTTTCCAGGAGAGACTACTTGAAGATTATCAGCTGAGTGATGGTTGCAGGGACAGATAAGTGATATTTTTGAGCTTGTTGAATAGGTAACGTTAGGCCTCCTATATGTTAACATTTTCCATGTCAAATCCGGTCCGGTTAGAAAAACCACAAGGAGTCAGCCAACATTTGTCTGCTATTCCGTGCAGATTCTCAGAATGAGCTCAGCAGCTCGATCGTCAAAATGTTTGCAAACTCCTTGGATTTTTCTGACAGCTCGCACTTACTACTCATCGTCCCTATCATCCATCATATCTACGGCGTGGCGCGAAAAAGCTATAAAAACAACCTTGCGTAAAACAGGGGCGCTTCCACAAGACCGCTCTTCTCACTATCACAATCAATTCAGCGCTAGGCTTAAATGCATCACTCCACGAATCTGAGGTGGTGCAGATTTCAGGTGGAGTATTCTTATAAGGGATAGTAGATTATGGAGAGGAGGGTGATTCCGTCCATTTCTTCCTAATTGCAGTAAAAAACGGCTCGGAAGATGGGGCGCCGCACAAGGCTGGCGCGCTCCAGTCGTACTCGCTGTAGAAAATAGCGCGCCAGAACGCCCGAAGCCGTATCTTCCGGAGCGTTTTTTACGGCAATTAGGAAGAAATGTACGGAATCACCCTCCTCTCCATAATCTACTATCCATTATAAGAATATTAGAAGAAATTATATCCACCTGAAATCTGCACCACTTCAGATTCGTGGAGTGATGTCTTTAAGGATAAAGTGTCTCGTGTTAATCAATCGGCTTGGGATGCGCTAACGCGTTCCATTTCAACTCTGAGGTCTACAAACTAGCGTAAATAATAGGTTACAGAGCCTCGCCGATATATCAAGTCAGTGTTTTTATCCTCTCAGACAAATCTGGTACCAATTTATCGATACCAGATGGATTAAAGGCTTAGTAAAAGGAATTCAATGATAGGTACGGTTATTGTCGATCCCACAGGGATGAAAATACTTCGCTGCAGTCGTACGAGTTTCGTGAATGATCGCATAACCATACCTACTAGATCAAAAGAAGAAAAGGATTCATCAGATACGAACAGTGAGTATTTTGAACTTCTGTCCCGTTATTGAGAACATGAAATATGATTTATGCAGACCAAATCAATCTACCCAACTTTTTTCTATGACTCCATTCCTATAACCACAAACAAATGAAGGATAAACTGGGAGAAAAGGTACTTGAGGAGGTGAAAGGGGAGAACGGGGGTTTCACTCAACGCTGCTCCTATCGAACTGTACTTTAGAGCGCAGCAATCATTCCTTGAGTACAAAAACCGTTCTTAACCGACAAAAAGTTTTTCAATTGGAGAAGGCAGAGTTCTTCAGTCGGAAGTTCATCACTGGAAGTGAATAGCTGAGTAAGTTGGGGCCGTAAAACGTAATTAGAGATAACTCATTAGTCTAAACCCATTAGTTTTAGAGGATCTATGACAGGCTCTATGTAGGCTAAAGCTGCTATGAGAAAAAGAAGAAGAAGATAGAACTGGAACGAATAACGTTTTAATTTCACGAAATTCTCCAAACAACTTTGCTGGAAGGGAACAGCTAAGTCTTATCATATAGTACTTTCAATGAAAAAAAAAGAACCGGAAATGAAATCAGAGATGGCTTCTCCGCAATCCCCATCTTACAATTAAAAACGATTCTTGCGAAGTGTCCGAAGTGCAGTACGATTAGAGCAGTCCAGTTCGATTAGAGCAGTTTCGAGTGGCCTCCTGCCAATTACCTCCTCGTCATTAACTGTAGGAAAGAGTACCGTATATATAGTTAAAAAAACTGATTGAGATGAATGTATTCCTTAAGTATTGATTACTCTTCTTTTCCACTATTCGTGTCATTAACATACTAGCTTTTATATTCTCATTCAGAAGCTCTTCAAAAGAAGAGACGAGATGAAATGTTACTAGTATACCGCTCATATTCTAAGATCTTCTACTTTTTTAGACTCTACCGCTGTTCTTCGTTCTCTCTACTCTGTTTATTTCTCTCATATTTTTCAGTACCCTCCGAAGAAATACGACAAGGCCGTAAACATTTTCAACTGAACAACAAGCCACGTCTTCCAGTTGTTTATTGCGGTTGAGTCAACGAGCTATGAATATGTTCTTGAATGAGTAGGAGATACCCTGAAGGGCCAAAAAATACATGACAGATTTGCACAATCAAAAACTTCCTTGAGGAAACGAGTACACTCATGGAATTATCGAAAAAAAAATTTCGGGACACAATGAAAAAGGTGGCGCTGATCTAATTCTTCCGTTTTCATCGAAATAAAGTTCATATTGGTTCTGCGTTACTCGGTACTGAATTACATTTTTAAAAAATTGATAAATTTAAATCATATTGGTTCTGCGTCACTGAATACTGAGTTTGAATTGAATGCAATTACTGAATCATAGCCGTGCACCTGTATTGTTACATGGCCAACAACGATGCCCGAACTCAGGAAGCACTTGCTCGGATTATGATGATGACGCTTGCACATTTTTTTTTTTAATTCAGGAAAGAGAACAGCTCGATCACCAATGGATGATAATCAATTGTCAAAAGTAGGACAAATGGTAAGTAATAAAAATAAGATGGGTTTTTGAATCAGACGCCGAATCCAAGATACTTCTAGATAGTATTTTGAGCCATTTTTTTTTTCGAACCTACGTTCTTGAATATATTCTCAGTCTCTGTGATCCTCAAAATCTCATCTAGGAAGGAAGATCACATTATTCTATACTTAGTGACACTTCTGGATATGGTTTGATCCGACTAAGGTATAGTAATAAGTATTAAAATGACCTGAAGCTCGGTGCATTTGCGTAGGCGGTTAACACCACTCATCGTTGGACTTCGCAATGGTCCCACCTCGATCTCATCCGCTCGCATCACCGCAACTGGACCGAGGTTCGGGTCGTTTTGACGTAACTGTGTCTCCATTAAGAGAGCAATTAGTTAAGGTAGAGTTCGGCCAAAAATTCGTGGACTCCGCACTTCGTCCCGCTATCACATGATTGATCAGGGAGGACACATCTCTTAGCCCACTTAGCAATGATATACAGTGATAATAGCGTGCAGTCTTAGAAGAATACGAACGCACTATCAGTCAAAATACAGTAAGAAACCGTCTAACTTTGCACGCAACTGTAAACGTCTCACTTCGCCCAGAAATCAAAACTAGCTGACCGGACCTGAACATTACCATCATCGTGGTAATGGTGGCATTTAAATTATTCCAATTTAATATAAGTGGTGAAAATGGGGGAAAAACGTAGTTGGGGGGGAGGCACCCAGTGACGTCCTTATTTCTGGACGCTTTAGTTATTAGTTATATAGTTATCCACTTCTAGAAATAACGACACCACCGTGTGTCCCCACCCTTCCACATTCCTCAACTACATTTTATCCGAAAATTGCACATGCAGAGCACCGGAATCACCTTTTACATGATGTAAGTGTCACACAAACGTCACCTGTTACGAAGAAAACCAATTCACTAAACCAACAAAACGAGAAAATCGAGGTATTGAGGAAAATAAATTTGCAGTTTGCTGCAGTTTGAGGACCAACGAGAAGCTGTCTTAATAGTTCTGATACAACTGTAGCAGCTGTCACGGTTCGCGGCATCTTAAAGTGTTCCAAAACAAAGTACAATGAGTTATTTACAACGATGAGCAACTAAAGAGCCGGTACTAAAAGGGATCCAAAATGTTTTATTCGGAAGAAAAAAAAAACGTGCGAAATAAAAATTGTCAAATGTTCTGCACATTTTGTTCTAGCGGTACTGTAACTGACTAGTATCGATAACGCGATAGAAGGTTATACAAATATGACGCACTTGAAGTGTTTGCAAATACAAAAGCAAGTTACAGCTAGCTATGTTATCTATACGTTGACAGCACTCCGTGCGAGACCGACATTTGCAGCAACTCGACTTACACGATCCAAACAGTTTATCTAAACGACGAATGTTTTTTGTAAAACCATTGAACAGCAACAGTTGTGAGAATTCACTATGGTTTTTTTCTAACTAAGGTAATTTAGATCGAGAAGAGACGAATAACCAGGATCATTCCAGTAAAACTGTTGCTCTTCACAAAATGGTTGCAGTCCGGTTGTTGCTAAGCGCTCTAATACGTTTACGCATACGCTTACGTAATAAGCAATGGCGAATTTATTGTGCTTTTATTTCATTTTCAATCATATGCACATGAAATATCGATTTGGAAACGGAGAACGATTGCCCTTTTTGTACGAAAAAAAACCCACGAAATCCTATCCACAGGCATAGTTTCCTGTGCCTTTTAAACAACGAATCGGACAGGGAGCAAAAGGGCATGTAAAATTACACCTAGTCATTTGGATTTTTAGTTTTTCCTTTGCATATGACCTACCAACAATAGAAAACCGCTTACATTATGCGCCGGCAGCGAATTCTGTCGTATACAGCACATGTGACATGAAATTTCAAGCGGTTTTCTATTGCTAATGGTTCTTACTTTGACTTATAATGATAGATTCGGGGATTCAAAAAAAAAAAAAGCTTGGTAATAAGTATATTTATGTAGAAAACGTACTCCGAAAAAGAATGAAAAAAGAACGGGAGAAAAAGAGGCAGATAGACATTAGGAGGACATCGTGGACAATTTCTATTTCATCGAAATGACCTTCGGAGAATTTTTAGCTTCTAGATCTCCAGATTTTTATGCTACTGGTATAAATAAGCTGAATCTCGTTGGCAAAAGTGTGCTGATTCTAATGGTTCTTACTTTCACTAATAATGTTTAGTTTAAGCTGAGATGTGCCTGTTTGAATTTGTCGTATCAAAACGGACATTACTTTCCGAACACCCTAATATTATTCTCGAACGATGACGGGGAGATAGTTGATGGATTGCTGGATAACGAGACCATCGCTGGCATAGATAAGTCGAAACGACTAATAGGAAAAAAAAGAAAACATACAGTTAAAGAGCAAAAAAAGGAGGAAACGAATACGATGAAGAAACTATATAAACCATAAAAAGCTTAAACTTGATGAGAAAGATTAAATGTGAGACAGTAGACGTCAGTAGGGGGAACTTTCGCAGCATTTCTCTGCGAAAGAAGAAGGATCCTTTAAAAAAAAGGACTGGAGAAATGAAACGACACAAACCCATTCGAAGATCGGCCAAAATGACGACTCTTTCCGTAGATTTCACATCTCATTCGCGCCGACTCGTATTGTCGACGTCAAGGAGATGTAAAAAGAACGCGTATGTATGTATGTGTGTCCTAGCACGATCCCGTTAGTTGTTCGCTGTTGAGAATGATATTCTGCTGGATTGATGCAGTTAAGAGGATTAAAGTGCATCTCAGTCCACTAGAATTCGACTCTTTTTCGATTACGTGACGCTAGTACGCAAAATAATATTTGCAGACAATTACTGTAAAAGTAAAAGTAATAACTGGTTACAATAACTTATTTGAGTGACGTTCTGTAATGATTGAAATCAACATAATAAACTACGGGTCTAGGTAACAAGAATAAATAAAAGAAATAGGAAAGACACAAAGATATTTGCGCGTTAGGAACTATTTTTGTGCTCTATTGACGTTTTTTCTCAGTCGTTGAAGTACAAGCCAAAGAGAGCACGATTGAGTCCCCCCCCCCCCCTCCCCCCCTCCCCCTCCCCCTCCTTTCCCGCCCTCATTAACTACCTTATTAGCACTGAATGTACTCTTTACCAGTAGTAAAAGTATAAAATTACGATGATACATCGGAGAACCTCTCACTCGACGGAACGACGCCATTCGGAGACGAGAAAAACTGACACGAAAAATGCCGAGTGAGAAGGAGTATGAATTTTTCTGTCGACTTTTTCGTCAACGTTTGAGGAAACCGAAGCCGAACGCAGAAAGTAAAGTGAGCCGGACAAAAAAAAACTACTCAGAAAGAGCTTCTCTAGTTTTAGGAATAGAATACGCTGTTTTCGTTTAATCACCACGGCAACATTGCGAGATTCCGGGGATAATAACGGATACAATTATGTAATGGACGGAGAGATGTGATGAGAAAATTGCTTCTGAAGGAAACCATTATATATAGATGTCAAGGAAATCAAGGAAATGTCACATATTGTGACAGATGGAAACAAAAGAAGAGCTTAATCTGACTCGGGGGGACTCGGAGGGCGCAAGCGTGACGAGTTCTTTGATCAATGTCTCGCCATTAGTCCTCACAATGCTTTCACGACTCTCTATTCCGATTCTCATATATAAACGACGACGAAACATGACCACGAAAATCCATTTCCTCAAGCAACCGATGATTATTACAAACATTAAAAATATCAGCACGTATTCTGATCGGATTCGGATTCTCGATAGGGAAAAAATCGGATCGATTCGGATTCGAAAAATCGATCGCTACGTCGATACACGTATGAAATCGTTGACGAATTTGACGAGCGAAGAAAAGTAGAATGGCTGGGAATTCAAAGAAAAAAAAAAGAAAAAAGAAAACTAGTTCGTACGATGCCAGTAAAAGTAAATGCTCGATTCCGGAGGGGAAAAATCGATAGCTCCGCGTCGATACACGACTGAAATCATCAGCGAATTTGACGAGCGAAGAAAAGTAGAATGGCTGGAGATTCAAAGAAAAAGAAAAAGAAAACTAGTTCGTGCAATAACCACAACAATGTGTGAGGATTAGTAGCGACGGGACCGATCAATGCCAGTTCGAGTTCGGCACTGAGGGGAACTCCACACACACACATGAGAGACATTCGGTAAACATGAAACACATAACCACACGTCTGGCGCGGCCACATCGAAAAGAATACGAGAACAAAGAAATAAAACGCTTTTATTCGAATGAAATCTTCGAAATGTCACTTTTTAACGTTCACTTCGTTGCGTTTCTCATCCTAGAAAACGTCCCAGGAAATCTCCGTGTCTTTGATTGATGTCAAAAGATTTCCCCCGGACTAAACGTTCTCTAGAATATCAATCCCTTTCAGGTGGTTGCTTGGAAGAGTTGGCTGGACAGCGAAATACTCACCGAGAAGAAAATCCAGAAAATCACTTGACAAAGAAATGGAAAAAGCGAAAAAAAACAAGAAAGAATCCAGAAGTAAGCACAGTGGCACAGCGAAAACTCAGATTGGTCAGTTTTAGTGGACGAGATAACTCGTCCGTCCAAGGAAAGGAAGGAAACGTAATAAAAAGTTGATATAAAAAAGAGTAAAATGTGAAAATGCATAAAATGAATTCATCAGTCGATATAAACAACTATTGATTGATCACTCTGAGTGCTCCTCTCATAGATCTAATTCATGGAAATACACGAGTATTTCGCGTTTTCGCTACAAAATAATACAATATTATAATAATACAAAATAATATCAATAAATATAAATAACACAATATATAATAAGTCACTGTAGATGATATAACCGCAAACTACGTCTCGAACTTCAAATTTCTCGAATTTTCGAATCCTAGCCACCGAATACAGGGCACGAAAGTCGGAAATTCCTCCAAAAAGGCTTCCTTTTTCGAAAAAAAAGAACCCTTATCAAAGGTGAGGACACGAAAGAGAAGAACGGCATTGGCATTGGAATGCGATAGCGAAAGTACTGTAAACAATCCGGAATCACAAATAATACTATCGATTTGGTGAATCTTGTAGATTCTAGGCAAACATCTTAAGTACGTACGTAGTATATTTGCCAAAGCGAAGGTGCCTACTCACTTCCAGAATTTGTCCCGGAATTTACGAACACACAATACAGTATCTGAGGAGGATAAAGAAGCCGAAAAAGCCCAAAAGCAAAAACAGAAACCAGCAGGACTAATAAAGGTTCCATCTAAAGACCTTGTAAGTACATTAATAGGAAAAATACCCAGAACTATGCCGATATTCCGGAGACACGAGAATATTTGATCTGAAAAGGTAATTTTCTGTGCCTGAGGCATTTCGGATGAAAATATTATCGTCTCTCGAAACGAAATGCATGGAGAAGGCAGTTGCATCAAACAAATTGAAGTTCGAAAGATTTTTGTACGAAATAGAGTGTACCGAAAAGCAACATCTAGGTAAGAAACGTAAACAAAATTTAAAAAAAGTGAAATAACGAAATAAGAGGTTTCCGCGTTCCGTTTGTCGAAAGGTCAAGTTCAAAAGCGAATAATAACGGCTACCTGGGACCCCGAGATGAGAAAAAAAAAGAAAAACTAGACTATAACGAGGTAAAAAGGTTTTGTGCTATTGTAGTGGAGTGTAAAGTTAAAAAGGGAATAATTACGGCTAACTGGGACCCAGAAAGGAAAGAAGAAATGAGAGAAATCTAGATTATAACAAAGTAGAAGGGTTCTACGTTAGTGTAGCGAAAGATTAAGTTAAAAAGTGAGCTAAATGGGACCCAGAAAGAAAAAAAAAAGGACAAAACGTCCATATTAAAACGAAGTAATAGAGTTCTTCGTTAGCATATCGATAAATGAAGTTAAAAAGCAAATAATAATGGTTAGTAATGGGACCCAAGAAGAAAAGGAAAAAAAAAGGAAGAAAAATCTAGATTTCAACGGAGTAGTAGTGGTTGTACCAGAGTAACGGAAGGTCAGGCTAAAAAAGCGAGTAGTAGAAAGCTAATAATAAAGCTAACTGGGACCCCGAGACAAAAAAATGAAGAAAAATCTAGAGTAGAAAGAAGAGAAAGGGTTCTGCTTTAGTATAGCGAAAGGTAAAGTTAAAAAGCGAGTAATAACGGCTAACTGGGACCCAAAAAGGAAAGAAAAAAGGAAGAAAAATCTAGACTTCATTGGTGTAGAAAGGTTTTGTAATAGTGAAGTGAAAGGTTAAGTTAAAAAGCGAATCGGGGCTAGGAACTGTGTGGAATGCTGTGGACACGGAGATGAGTCAGTCATAGAGACACACGGGAGGCAGGCTGCCAGAAATGTAGCCAGCCCGGACGACGATATACAGTCGTCGGTAGCCGACGGTTGTGGGGTGGTGGTGGAGAACTCGTCCGGTTCGTGTGATCATTACGAGGCGAGGTAAAGCGGAGGATCGGCGAATAAAAGGAGACCTAGGACTACTCTACTGGATCAAGCGATCGATTCGGAAGCGAGCGATGCGAAACTGAATTCACCCTTACGCGCTGCTGCTCTGCTTGACGACGACGACATATACCGGGGTGGTGGCAGCCAGCGGGTAATGAGTGTACATATGTGTGTGTGTGTGTGTGTATGCGTGGGCGTTTGCAAATAAGCGAGAGAGCAGCGGAAAGCAATGGAAGAAGAAATGTATGTGAGTGTGTGAGTGTGTGTGTGTTTGGATCAATAGCAATGGCTGGCGACCGACTGACGTAGGCCGCTTCGTTGATATTGCATTAACACGCATCCCTTATTGCAACATTATTGCCCTGGCGCCGCTGACAGCGTCGTCCGCGTAGAACGACAGGTGACCGACCCCGTAGGGATCGGGTCGGTGGCGGTGGCGGATCGATCGGATCGGGATCAGGTGTGCGGCGAACGGAGCTCGGATCGACGACGACCCGGTGGCGGTGGCCACAATGTCGCCACAATGTCGTGCCGCAACCAGATCCACAATCCACGGCTACTGCTCCCGAAGCGATCCCTGTTCAGAAGTATTTACGAGGGGTTCCCTTTGTTTATACAGTGCTATCGATCCCTGGAACCTTGACATTCTCCTACACTCTTTTTTTAAATTTTTTTCTTTTGGGGAAAATGTAGTTGGGGGAGGTGGGAAAGGATTAAACCGTGCTCTTATTTCTGGAAACCCTCTCATCTTTTTTTTTTCGCTTCGTAGCTTTAGCCTACATGTCACAGATCTTCTAAGACTAGTGTTTAGGCTTTAGTTTTTTTTTTTAGTTTTTTTTTAGTTTTTTTTTTTGCGAAAGTCCCAGCTATTCATATCCAGAAAGTGCTGCGCTGTTGAGTGCTCCTCACGCCCGAGTGAACTCTACCTCTTTTTTCCTACTTTTTCAGCACTTTTACTTAATTTTTTCATTTTTAACTATTTTCTTCCCGTTAGAGAACGTAGTTGTTCTCTGATATAATTGTTTCCACGGGTTACATCGCCGCAAAACAGTAAAAATAGAAAGCACGTCGTAATTGCGGAAGAAGACCGATGGTTTTCGAACATCCATTAAATAAATAAATTTTATAACAGTGAAAATTGTTGCTATAACAAGAAAATATTGTCAGAAAAGAGGAGATACATCACAAGACACTTGGAAATTATTTTCAAGCATTTATCCTACTATCAGAAGGGAATCGAACGTGCTTTCCTTCTTGGAAATAGTAAGAGAATGGAAAAAATGAAAAGAATAAAAGAAGATTTAGCTTCCATAAGCTCTAAAGTTAAATTACATGAATTATAGAAGAAGGTGCTTGGTTGCTTTGAATTTTATTTAATTTTATATTATCCTTATGCATATAGAACATGCTAAATAAAACGTCACACAAAGTTTTTTCTTTGACAGATGTTTCACACAAGTTTTTTCTTTGACAGACACTTCATGCGGATTTGATGAGAAGTTTATGAGACGAGCTGGTTGGTCGCACCGCTTTGAAGAAGAGGAATAAACACGAAATAAACAGAATCATAATTATTATAATATAACAAAAACTCTATATATATTATAATGTTGTTAATTATTACATCTATATAATTATTATAATATAACAAGGCGATATTACCGAAACGTTAGCCAGTAAATTTATTTAACAACCTCGTGTACAGCTTATCAAACTCGATACTACATTCAACTATGCCGAGGTTCATTGAAAGTCGAACTTTTCAACAAAAACTCTGTTAATCTTGGCGATATTCATACTACGTCCTTCATCTCTTTTACACTGAATTCTTCTTATCACATTTCTTAAAAAAGATTCAACATGGCGAAAAATAAGAAGAATTCCTGGGGAAAAAGAGGACAAACATGGCATAAATGGAAAGAATTGAACAAATTACACTGAATATTTCGAAGAGAACTTTCGAAGAGTCTCAGGACTTTTTTCACTGGAAGTATATCGTCTAGGAAGAAGTTTTCTAATAAGAATATGGGTTACAGTAGGTCCCACACCTATGAAATGTGCCGAGGGACTGCCATTTTCAGGAAGTGAATATTTATTTTTTCTGCCTAAGGAAAAAAAAACATATCACACATATCTGTTAGCGACAGAACCGCATCTTTCAGTTGTGAAAGTATTCGAATTCAAATATTCAGAACATTAAATATTCAACTATTCGACTACTGATTCTTCAGAACTGCAACATTATGTATCCTTAACGATAATTCCATTGAGAGCGTTAAAAAAAAAAACTAAAAACAGCGATCAGCAAGACCTTCGATTGTTGGGTCCATTGGTGGGTAGGATTGCAAGGTAGAGTAGAACAAAAATCCTTACAAATCTAGGAATCAGAGGCAGAATCAGGAGCATCCGGAGGGATCGGTTTGTACAATGAGGCCATTTTTCACACGAATAGACACAGCGAAGTACTGTCTTCTACTTTGCGAGATTTTATTCCCAACTACGTCCTTAATAGAGTCTAACACTACGAAGAATCCAAAATCAAGGAAAAAAATCCCCGAATGCTTTTTCAAACTCGATTTCATCAAAAAGAATCGCTCTCCAATGCTATTTATACTCTCTAAGGCTCGTAGACGAAGTTGAGTCGCCGATGTAGGATATTGTTAATTAATATCTGTCATTTAATAGCTCCAGAAAGAGCTAAGATCCCTGTCATTCAGCATGCTTAGAATTTGTGCTCTTACCATCGTTTTATTCATTTCTGTTTATTCTTACTTTATTTTCGGTTTAATTTTTTCAGTTTTATTACAGCACGGCGAAATTCCGTGACTCTTTCTCTTGAGTGCACAATTTCATGCTTTTTTTTGTTTATGAGATTCTCTTTTTGTTTTCAAACTTTCAGTGAAGAAGACACGAATGAAAAACGACAAATCCTGCCCAAAGTTTTTGTGAAAATCCAAGAAAAAATCAAATGTTGTTTTAAAGACGTGTGCCCGCCGCGCGTTTTCAAAAACTCTCCGCTTCGGTGGAACAGAACTCGCAGAGTCGTTCATTTTTTCCATTATTTCTTGGTAATAGGATGATCATAACTAATTTCATAGAAAAATAGATTTTTCTCTCTTTTTCTCTGTTATGTTCTGAAAGAATAAAAAAAAAATAATAACGTTCGTAGCATAAGGGCTGGGTGCATAAGGGCTTATTCGGGTTGATTTGCCTCCCCCTATGTGCATTATGTATGAGTTGGCTGCGAGATGAAGCCTCATCGGATCCATGTGTTCGACTAAGGGTCTATACGTAGGGAGACGAGGAACCCATTCGTATTTTTATTTATTTCGATGTATTTTTCCATTTGTTGGTTAATGCAAAGACCCTTCTGATCCAAGTAAATATGACATAAAAACAGGATAAACAGTAAAATTTAAAAAATGGTGGATAGTTTCGCCTCCTCCTAGACGAGCCACTTTTAAATTGGTCTCCCTTGAGACTCTCCGGGTAGAGAAGAGAGGAAAATGTAAAATAAAAGAGAAACAACATAGCAAAAGTAGTAATAAGTAGAAGTAAAATAAGTAGAGAAAAAAAGTAGTCATCCGTGAAACAATGAATATAAGAAAAACAATGAGAAAACGATGAAATTAGGACTAAAATGATAATTTTTTTATTTGTGATAGCAAAGTAAAGGAATATATAAATTTATTTATGAATTTTTACTTATATTTGTCACATGTATTTACTATATTTATATTTATATTTATATTTATTTTTATTTATTTATGAATTTGTGGCTGCAGAGTAAATCGGATACGAATGAAGGGTCATTTTTATTTTTTTTAAAATCTGTACCAATTGCACATGAGCAGAACTTGTGCATGTGCAGAATTTTTCAACCTGATTCTAAGAAGAACGCCACCGGAAAAAAATTACAGAGTTCAGAAAGTCCGGTAAAAACCAAGGATGCAGGAAAGAGAAGATGAAAACTCCCTTATCGCCTAGATATCCATTTTCTCTTTTTTCACAAATAAACGTGTAAGTATTCACGAAGATGAAAGCCAGTTGAACGAAAAAGGAATAGATGATGGCCGACAAAGAATGTTTGTGATTTGATTGATTTATTAGTTTGCTTTTCAAAAACCTATAAAGTAATCAATTATCGAAGAAATATTCTAAGAAGAAGACTAATTTAAATTGCAAAGTTTCCTAGAGTCGTGTCAAAACCTGGTGCAAGCGCCTCTGCTGAAAGTAGCATTGTGGAGCAGTTCCGATCCTGATGGGACCTTCACACATCTCAGTAGACTGGTTGCAGGCAAAGGGGATCCTATCACGAGTGCAACCAGTTACGTGCAGTTGCGGGAAGGTTTGGGTTGTTTTCACCGAATTGCGGTTCTCGACAAGGAGACACTGAAAAGGTGGTCCCGCTTGCCGTGACTCACGGCGGTTCTGCTCAGGACCATTGGGAAAAGTCGCTTTCGTTATACATGATCGGACTATCCTCGAAAAGCACTAGTGGATCCTATGATCAGGTCTGGGCAATGGAAGTTCGAGTATTTCCGGGACCATCTTTCCACACTGCCCGGTGGTTTGAACCTTAACCTATCATGTGCTTTCGGGGCTTTACGCAGCACCGTCGGAAAGTTTCAAGGAAATCATTTCAATTTTCATTTTAGTTCTTATTAACTCACATGGGACTCTTTTCTGCCCCGAAAGATTGAGGTATTTCGTCAATAAGGTACGAAGAAACGAAAGAAAGAGGAAGGAAAGAGAAAAAAGGAAAAAAAGAACGTAAACACAATTGTGATGGATTTTTGTTTTATAAACTCCCAACTTCTTGTTACGTTTGATAATATCACAATTATTGGGAGATAATTAGTCCACAAATCTGATCACATCTGATCTATATCGATCCTTCAACCGGTGGATCGATATAGCTTTGAATGGGGATTCTATCTGGCATTCACTGTGTTTTGTTTACGTCAATCATATATAGTAGGGTCAAAACGACATGAAGCACTGTGCGGTTGCGTAAGCGTCTGCGCTCGAAGCGGTGCGTTGGAGCGTAGCGGTTAGAGTCTAGATAGTGGGACCCTCGCTGACACCACTAATCGCTGTAGTTCGATGTGATGGTCCCACCTAGAATTCAACCGCTACGCTTCGCCGGAACGCTTCGAGCGCAGCCGCTTACGTAACTGCACCGCTAACTTTAACTCTGCTACAAGAATTCCCCTCTTTGGTGGTTCGGGAGCGATTTTCACTGCGATACGCGATGTTTCATGGGAACCAAGTCCAGAAATCCAGCCAAACCCTGAAATATGAACCGCTCCCACCGTTTTGTATGTACATATTGAATTACACCGACCAATGCAACATGTCAAGGATATTGTTGATTGAATTAGTGCCCAAGGGAGAAAGGATGCTTTTCATGAGAAAATTAGCTGGGATTTCACAATTTTACATTTTGCAATGCTTTTTTTTTAAATGATAGTGCACATTTCTCACATTTTTCTTCTCCATCCTGCAAAAAAAAGCGATTTCACTTACAATGAGGAATCGACACCGCGATGTGGACTCCATCGCGGAAGATCCATTTCATCCAGATTCAACGATTCTTTCGTACCAATTGACACCATTCTGAAATGTAGTCACACAGTGAAAAGGTATCCAGTACCTTTGAAAAACGTGTTTTCTCATGCGAGAATTTTTTCCAGGAAAAAAGAGACTTTTTTTTGGAAAAACAGAGATGATCAGCGATGGAAAATGGTTCTAGAAGAAACTTCTGCACCTTCTAATGGTAATTTCTCAATGCTTTAATTATTTCAAATAAAAACGTCTTGCAATCTTTGGAATAAAAAAAGGATAAAGTCACTGGCGCATCAATCCACTTGGGATGCACCAACGTGTTTTATTGGAACTCGTAATCGTTAAGGTTTTGGAACGCGTATTGGCCTATACAATGATCTTTGGAAGTATCTTTGGAATACTAGTCAATTATTTATATTAGACTTACATTTATAGATTTTATTTATTTGTAGATTTATATTGGTTAAAAGCGCTCACTTTTCTCCACTCCGGGACTCCGGAAACGAACACGTGTTCCAGACAAAACGTCCAGAAGCGGTGGAATGGGGCCAGTGGTAGCGATTCAGTAGCGATCATTGCTTTGAGGCTGCCCGCAGAGTTCACTATGTGAACGCAGTTGAGCTCTACGGGCAGCCTAAGGGTATTTCATGTCAACGATGAAATCGTGACCTCTACAATCGGACGATAAGAATTCTCAGCTTTTTTTCGTAATGTACAATAGTAATTAGAATATTTTTTTTGTCTTTTTCGTGCCTTTGAAGTTTTCTACAAACGTAACCACATACCAATGTGTAGTACGTTATGTTCTAGTATAGTCGGCTCAAAACGACATGAAGCTCGGTGCAGTTGCGTAGCCGGTTGCGCTCGAAGCGGCGCGGATCGAGGCGGGACCGCGGCGAACTTCGGCGATGATTGGTGCTGGCGAGGGTCCCGCATCGATATTAACGTCTCGATTCTGGCGGCTACGCACCATCTCATCGCTTTGAGCGCAGCAGCTTACGCAACTGCACCGCCCTTCATACCCGGCTATACTTTCGTCTAGTACTATGATGGTCACTTTCGTCTAGATCTCCACTCTGTAAAAACCACGCTCGTTCACTCTCACTGCGGTAGATCAAAAGTTTTCTATTTTCCTTGTAAATCGCACAATCCTTTACATACATTGAACCATAAATCAACATAACTCATAAGTCACCTTAGACCATAACCATAGATCATAAATAATCAATTCAACACTGGTAAGGCAACAAAATATCCGCACTTAGTGAACAGATGTGATCCTGTGAGCCCTATACTTTTTCAGGTTACCCCTTGTTCCTCTCGGGTTTCCCACCAATTTCTTTTCCGGAAAAGAACACATTCGAAAATGTAACGACCAGCAAACAGAAAGAGACACGATTATTTGCAAATAGATTTGATTGAAGAATCGAAAGATAACCGGTTCTGTCGGCGAGTCGAAAGGAGAGCTAAGCGTTGTTTCTTTTACCATTCGTGAGAAAACGAACGGTTGCAACTAAATGAACGGTTAGAACCGGTGACACAAATCCTTTCATCATGTTCCAGACCGCACACAATGTATTTAGATTCTAGGGACCAGAACCGTGTAAGGTTTTTTTTTCTGAATATCACAGTTAGATTTTACTTGTCAAATACTATGGTACCGCGTATTCATCGCAAAACTATGATACGTTACGGTTACGAAAAAGGTTCTGCGCAATAGTGCAGACGAAGTTGGACACACAAATCACTGATTTGTTCTGTGTTGGACCTAAGACATGAGGCACAAAATAGATAATTCTGGCAGAGCAAAAGAAAAAAAAAAGAAGTGTAAATTCGTGAAGAAAAGTGGCAAATTTTCCTAATCACAACCCTAGTAGGGGAAAACGACATGAAGCTCGCTGCGGTTGCGTAAGCAGCTGCGCCCGGAGCGGCGCGTTTAAAGTCAGCCTACCAAGGATTTGACGTGATGAGGGAAACCGCTGGACAAACTAGAGATAGGGCAGTAGATTGCGGGATCCGAGATGGTTCCGCTTATCTCTCTCCATTCGTTGTAAAAAAAAAACGGCGTCAAAGACTCCGTTTTTTACGACGATTTCAGTTACAACGCGCCACCTTGCACACGCGCCGAATCCAACTGGCGCGGCGATCGAACGCCAGCTGGATTCGGCGCGCCAATTGGATTCTCCTCGACTGCCTCCTATTCAAGTGAAACCAATGAATAGGCTGCTCAGGAGACCAGAACGCATACATAGAGGAGCGTTATAACGTTCTTCATAGGAATTAAAGCGATTTCCACGCCATTTTTTTCTAAAAGAACGATTAAAAAGGAGTGAGCGGAACCATCACTGATCCCACAATTCCTACAACCCCATCTCTAGGTTTTCCCGCGAATTCGTTCACCACGACAGATTCGTGGCATGCTACCCCCTGAGCTAGCGGCTAGGATCGAGGCGGGACCACCGTTAATCACAGCGATGATTGGTGGTCCCTGACGATCCTGACCGCGATGCTCCACCGCACAGCTTCGAGCGCAGCCGCTTACGCAGCTGTACCGAGTTTTATGTCGTTTTGACCCGACAACGTAAAATATGTATTTGACTGTCGCATTCCCTTGAAAAATGCGTTTAAGTCGAACATTGGCCGAAATAAAGTGTCGCTAACAATAAGGTACAAATTCTGCGCTTCGCTTAAAGATAAAAGAAAGAATCCTAAGAAACCTACCGTTCTCTGCTGCTTTTTGAATCCTCGTCGTTACTGACAGATTGCATCGAATTATACGAATATTCAACTGGAGAAGTATGTTCAATTGCGTATACTTTTTCTTGGACTGAGATTTTGGAGGATCCTAGTTCTCGTGAAGGAACTGATCTGCTTCTTGGCGTTGGAACTGCACCAGTTCCTATCATTGACGGGTTTTGACTCTCCGCCCTCTTCTTCGTATGTTTTACATATAACGGTCTTCTACTGGAGTTATCCGGATGTTCTTCCCTGTAAGAGCTTAGTGATTGATTTTTAAGGAGGAAGGCGCAGGACTTACTCATATTTTTTTGCCATCTCAAGAACGAATCCTTTGCGAATTGTGGCTACGCCTGCTGAGTTAGAAGGAGCTGAAACAGCCTCGTATGGTGGTAGTGTTGCCGGACCTTTGTAAGTCCCAGCAGTTTCCACAGGAACAAACTGAAGATCATCAGCTCGCCGGAGATTTTCTTCGCTTTTTGCAAGAATCCTTGAACGATGTGTGGTTTTATCGTGGGTGGACGATGAACTGGTAGTGATGGTGGATTTGATTAGGCTGGAGGCGCTGCCGTAGTCTTTGTTTAGTGTTATTCCTTGGTATGTTCTTTCGTCGAACACGGCTGAAATGTATACGTACAGTACTTTTTTGCTAACCATACAAATACATAAAGTTCAATCAAGAAAAATGGAGCCGTTTCGGCTGCGGAAGCCAGGTCTGCCTTAAAGGCATCAGCTCACGAATTAGGGGTGGTGTGGGTTTCAGGTGGGTTATGCCTATACGGAGCCGTGGATTATGGAGAGAAGGATGATTTCGTCTATTTCTTCCTAATTGCCGTAAAAAAAACGGCCCGGAAGATGCGGCTTCGAGCGTTTCGGCGCGCTATTTTCCACAACGAGTTCGATTGGAGCGCGCCAGCATTGTGCATGCGCCGCATCTTTCGGGACGTTTTTTGAGGCAATTAGGGAGAAATGGATGGAATCACCTCTCTCTCCATAATCTACGACTACGTATACGACTACTACATTTGAAATCTGTACAACCTCAGATTCGTGAGGTGATGCTTTTACGGATAGTCAATGATTTGCGTCTGATAACCGGCTTAGAAGCAACGTTAAGGCGTGCACAGCGACAGCGCGTTCTGATATACTTCGTGGGAAAAAACCCGTTTCTCACGCTCTTTTTCAGGAGGATTAAGGGGAATTGAGCGTGGGCAAGGGAAATTAGGAACAGGGGAAGTGTGGGCAGGGAATCCGAAGTCTATATTGTCCCATTCAGATCCCAACATCGTCAATTTCTCGCTGTGTTGCCTGTAACTTGCGGAGGTTGCTGAAAGTTTGCCGATTTTCACGGGTCAAGCAGAATAGAATTTTAGAGGCAAATTTGGAGTCAGCGGTTCAGATGCTTCCAATTATTTTTTTTGCAAAATTAATTTTGCTCACTCCAGGGACTTTGATCGTTTCCGATAAATCACTTTTGGGGCGAATTTTGGAAAGCAAGCTAGTAGCGCTATAGCATTTTATCCTCTTAGATTTTTTTTAAAGAAAAAGATACCACTACAATAACAATTTCTAGGAGTGGAAAGTTACAAGAACTCTGGATTACCTGCCGGATAATGCGTCGTGTTTCTCTGTCTCTCTTTGTCTGTTTGTCCTAGCTTTTCATATTTTCCGTAAACGTGCTCGTGGTACATATCTTGGAAAATTAAATAATTACATCAAGAAGATAGGAAATTCGAGATCATTTGAGACTCATTTGAGACTAGAAAATCCCTTTATATGTAGTAATGGGCTTACGCGAATGGCTTATTTCGGGTTCGGGTGCCTTTGGCTTTCCTGGCGATAACGGAGCTGGCCTGATTGTCGTTTCAGCGCCTGTTTTTTTTACAGAAATATCTTATTCTGCATTTACAGTACAGGAATAGCTAGAAAAAATTAACATACTATTCGGAGAATGAACACGTGGAGAGGAGATCCTCGGTGACAGTAGCGGTCGTGCCCGCTCGACGTCGTAACTCTTAACAAAATCATCTAACTGCATTCTTAGATAGACTTTTAAAGGGATCACCTCACAAATCTGAGGTCGTACGGATTTTAGGTGGAGTATTCGTATACGGGATCGTAGATTATGGGGAGAGGGGTGATCCCGTCCATTTTTTCCTAATTGCCTAAAAAACGGCCGGACGATACGGCTTCGAGGAGCTATTTTCTAAAACGAGTTCGATTGGAGCGCGCCAGCCTTGTGCACGCGCCGCATCTTCTACGGGAATTAGGGAGAAATGGACGGAATCATCACCTCTTCATAATCTACTAACTCGTATAAGAATAATCCACCTGAAATCCGTACCACCTCAGATTCGTGAAGTGATGCCTTTAAGGATAATCAATGAACAGTGACTACTCACCCCAACACTTTCCTCTTCATCATCAGTCCACTGATTTCTTCGACTCATACGTCTAATGGCTACCGTTGCCAACGCTGTTTCTCTGTCAAAATCTCCTTTCGGTAACTCTTTTTCGCTCTTGCCTTCATATTTGTTCATATCATAGTCTGGAATTGGAAATTGATCCTTAACAAACATAACGTTGGCTGTTACAGCTTATCCATGTAGCATTTAAAGTAGTATAGTAGTCTGAAGTATTTAGATAAGTTGGTCAATGCATAGCGTTCTGGATTGGGGAAACTGATGTCGCAAGAGCATTCTTCACTTGCTGTAGTAGGAGGATAACATGTTGATATGTTAACCAACACGAAATGGACAAGACCAAGGTCCCACTAACAATAAACTGAAGACCAATTTTCCAAAAAAAAAGTATTCTGACAAAAAAAAAAGGTCAAACAAAGTGTGTTTTCTTCCTTTTTTTGGTGCAGCATTAGTGTATGTGAATAGATTAATTTATGCCACATTTGCCTAGAACATTGCCAGAAGTAAACAGAATAGAAATATAAAATAATTTAAGAACAGCATATGTAGGAGATGTTTTACTAATCTCTAACAAGGCATAGGATAGTAGGATTTGAAGGCATCACCCCACGAATCTGAAGTGGTGCAGATTTCAGCTGAAGTATTCTTATAGGGGATAGTAGATTATAGAGAGGAAGGTGATTCCGTCCATTTCTTCTTAATTGCCGTAAAAAAACGGCCCGGAAGATGCGACGCCGCGCAAGGCTGCCGCGCTCCAGTCGAACTCCTTGGAGAAAATAGTGCGCCAGAACGCCTGAAGCCGTATCTTCTTGGCCGTTTTTTTACAGCAACTAGGGAGAAATGGACGGAATCACCCCCTCTGCTTAATCTACGACCCCATATACGAATACTCCACCTGAAATCCGTACCAATATAGTCTTTACCATCTTTCTGATGGGATCTAATGCCCCTCTTCCACAATCCACTTTTCTTTTTGACGAAAATTTCCTTTAGTTTTTCTTTTCTTCTTTTGTCTAGATTGAAAATTTGCATTATTTATGCGATGACGAGAATATTTGAGAGCGTTCAATATATACTGTGATTTTCAATGCTTAGCTGATCTCAATCACAAAAGAAACATTCCAACAAATGCTTGGAATTCATTATGTCATTTTAGATGAACGTGACGACAAAGAATTTCTCTCCTCTACGAATTACGAAGTTGTTGCAAAGATTTAATTTTTGTGACATGTCTCATTGTCCGTTTCGTACGTTTTCGTTGCAATGTCAGCAATGATTCGAGAGTAAGAAATGTTTATTTGCGGGGAAAAAATTACCAGTGCGATACAATACCTTCGTAATTCATAAAAGAAAAATCAATTTCAATCAATTAAAAGAAATCAATTAAAGCTGCCTAAAGACAAGTTTGTAAGTAGAATGATGCAAGAAAAGGCGATTATAGGAGTTGTTTATGTTGTCACTTCAACGCTATGCGAAAATAGTACAAATGATTTGTAACATATAAGTGACAAACATTAAACAAAAAATCTTCAAGAAAAAATTTTCTTTCATTTCCTCTTCTTGAGAAAGAAATCCTGAAAATAAGTCATCAGCTTGAGCAAAAGAAAAAAGTGTTGTTACACCTTGAAATTTGAAGTCAGAATTTTGAATTTCCTCATTTTTCATAGATGTTCTAGAGGGTTCCTAACCCAAATCGAAAAGAAGGGTGCAGCGCTGCGTCGGAGACTCCTCCTGCTTCGAGAAGGACAGAAAATATCCTGAAGCGACCTTATTCTACAATTGAAAGACCCGTCCTAGTGCCAACGGAACCGAGACACTCCTCTAAAGTCCAACGTGATCACAAATGTCAAGGTTATGGTGGATGTAGCGTAGTTGGAAAAGGTTCCGCTGCGACTGCACAGTCGGTCGATGGTTCGAAACTGCTCTCGAGCCAACTAAGCCTTTAATCCCTCCGAAGGCCGATTAATTGGCACCAGATTTGTCTTGGAGGATAAAATACTGGAGGAGACTTGATACATCGGCTAGCCTTGCAAGTTACTGTTCGAGCTAGACACGCGTTCGTAGATCTCAAACGGTCCTGGATTGAAGTGAACGCGTTGGTGTATCCCAAGTGGAACGATTAATGCCAGACCCTCTATCCTTTTGACCCTATATCGTTTTATCCTTTTATTCAGTGCGTAGCTTTGTGAATTTGACACATCGGCTCACGAAAAAAAATCTTCACAGGTTGCAGTCCATCTACACTATGGCAGTAGGTGCGTCTTAATGTCGTTTCGGCTGCTCTGCTCTGGTTGAGGAGCTGTTGAGGAGCTCGGCTAAATCCTCTCAACGCAATCCTCATTCGTCCTGTTCCAGATGCCATCGCCATCTGTTCCAGAGTCTTAGGAGGCGAGAATTTCATTGCAGGAAAAATTATTGTACAACTGTCTCGATAACCTCAAAGGTGACTTTAAGTTTACTCATTAGACCCTTCCAGATTTCTTATCTGTGGTAATAGTAACTCTTTCTGAACCGTAATGATACTGTAATTGTAATTCTTATGGGGAATTTAAGTTCGCGTTATAGTTATATTTCTGTTAAAATTAGAATAGTAAGGATCCTTCCGGTGTAAAAGAACTTTGCTCAACCTGATAACCTATTTTAATGGAACATTTTAATTGATGTAACATTTCTATTAAAAAATATTTAAAACCATACCAAAATATACTACATACTAATATACTAAATAATAAATATAATATGTGAACTGAGCTTCGTCAACCTTTGATAAAAGTATGAAGGTCTTTGCCTCAGCGAGGTTGAAAATATATAGTAGAACTATTTCTGAACCAACTAAGCAGAACAATACGTAAAATTTTTGGGGGACTTAGATTTTATATCCGCTGAATGTGATTATTCCACTCCGTGAGAACACGTGAGAAGCCAGTGAGGTAAAGGAAATAAAGAGTTACGATGTAAACTATCCTTCTAATATCATTATTTCTGTTTGGGTTCATGTAAAAGCTCGGGGATTCTCGGTTCCAGAGAAAGGAATTGGCCGACATCTACCACTTTGACGAGATTTAACGACAGTTAGCTACGTAACGTTAAATTAGGTTATTTAAGTCTACAATGTAGTTGCTGATGATAGGTGTAACCTGTTTATCGACAAATTCGAAAAAAAAAGCAAAAATGAAATAATAATAAGTAATAATAATAAATTTGACGAATTCTACCTACCGTTAGGAAGAACCGAACAAACTCAAAGATTTCTCCGAGCGCTAGTTCTAAACGCGTAATAAGAACTTAAAAGCATCACCTCACGAATCTGGAGTGGTACGGATTTCCGGTGGAGTATTCGTATACGGGATCTTAGATTAAGGAGAAGGGGTGATTCCGTCAATTCCTTCCTAATTGCCGTGAAAAACGACCCGGAAGATACGGCTTCATTCGTTTTGGCGCACCATTTTGTACAAGAGGTTCGATTGGAGCGCGCCAGTCTTGTGCGGCGCCGCATCTTCCGGGCTATTTTTTACGGCAATTAGGAAGAAATGGACGGAATCACCCCCTCTCCTTAATCTAAGATCCCGTATACGAATACTCCACCTGAAATCCGTACCACCTCAGATTCGTATGGTGATGCCTTTAATTTTTGCTTGCTAAAGACACAGGAAGTGTTTTGTTTTTGTAGACAGGGTGACATTCATTGTAAATGAGAGCAATCTTTGACATTTTCGATGAGTACGGTCAGTATGAATGAGGTTATACCAGGAATGGGTTACGAGTAATAAGGCTGGAAAAAAAAAGAAAAAAGAATAACGGATAGTTGGAATTGTGAGCGATTATACACACGTGATTGTATTGACTTAGCATGGAAACTCGGAGGAAAACATGGTGTTCGGAGTATAGATCTTTAGGAAAACACTATGCGTACGTGATTGTACCATATTCGTGGTTTTTTCAACACGGCTTCAATCTTCCGGTGAGATTTCGGAGGAATAGGAGTGGGAAAGTATCGATTTATCAAACAAGAATAACTTTTTGTTGTTGGACAGAGAAGAATGTACAGATTGTGACAAAAATAGTGTTATGAGATCTTTTGTTGCACGTTTTCTATGCCGACAATGAATACAGTTATGAATATGATTTCCATAATAATGTGGTTGTGTTCCAATACAATGTCACATCAGTGATTATGGAATGGAAAATGGAAAGGGTGTTCATTCCTTGGGAAAACACTATGAAGGGGTGATTCCGTCCATTTCTCTCCAATTGCCGTAAAGAACGGGCCGGACGATGCAGTGCCTGCACAAGTCTGGCGCGCTCCAATCAAACTCCATGTAGAAAATAGCGCGCTGGAACGCCTGAGGCCGTATCTTCAAGGCCGTTTTTTACGGCAATTAGGAAGAAATGGACGGAATCACCCCTTTCCCCATAATCTACGATTCCGTATACGAATACTCGGCCTGAAATCCGTACCACCTCAGATTCGTGGGGTGATGCCTTTAACCTAACCAGTAAGGAGTGCGCTAACATTACTCTTGATGGACTTGTGACTGAGTCTGTGATGCATGTAGTGAGACCAAATGGGACCCTCTGCACTCGTCCTCGTCAAGATAGTAGTTATCGATCAAAATGAAAGCCAATCACAAGGTTTCACACTATATCGATTTCATTTCACGTTCTCTTCAAGAAAAATGAGTGAAATCGCATTTTTTCTCTATAAACTTCAGTGTTACTCTAATTGTCCTGAAAACGCTGTGGAAAATTGTGTTCTTATACACCTCGTAGGAACAAACACAGTTTCCCACACCAATTTTCAGTATTAAGTTGCCCATCACGAGTATATGAAGATAGAATGCGATTGCGCTTATTTTTCCTTGAACACAGCGTAAGAGGAAATCGACGTAATGTGGAAAGCTGTGGAAAACATGGAGTCCAGTGTATAAATGACGAATATTAGAGTGGCTTAGCTCAATTCCCATTAATCGTCCTGAAAAACGGTGTGAGAAGCGGCGTTCGTTCCTACGAGGTACGTTAGAACGCGCTACAGCTGCGCACGCGCTGCATCCACATGCGAGCGGTCGGGAGTAATTGTACACGTTCTGGTCTCCTCAGCCGCCTATTCCTATATGTTTTACTTGAGTGAGGTTGGTGAGAAGACCTCATTGATCTTCAACCGCTCGCTCGTGCATGCGGGGTGCGCAGTGGAGGTGGATTTGTTGTCTCTGGGGTGGTTTCGAACCATCGATCGAGTCAGCGGAACCAGTCGCAGCAGAACTTCTTACCAATTGCGCTACACCGGCCCACTGAATCTATCTTTATCAGATTATTGGCCTATGTTGTCGTATTACGGACGCGGCGCGTTCTCATGTAGTTCGTAGGAGCAAACATAGTTTCCCACGCTGTTTTTCAGGACGATTAGGCCAAATTGAGCATAGCAACGGTCATGTTTGTAAGCTACACATTGAACTCTACGCTTTCCATTACGTTACCACACTACATCAATTTCGTTATACGATCTCTCTAATTACTTTGCAGGTTTTTCGCAGGTTTTTCACTGAAATTTTTGCTTTGGAAATATGAGCAGTACGATGCAGCTTCAGCTGAGACGTAGAACAGTGTGCAGTATGCTGACAGCGCGCTGATCTCGCTCTGCTCAGCTACTGGGTTCATTAGAAGCTAGAAGTGGCTATACTCGAACGAAATGAATGAGATGCTTAGCGAATGAAAATGGGATGAAAGAGAATGAAATTGTAGGTCGAGCCAGACAGGATGAATTTGCAAAATGAAATCTTACGTGGAATCAAGCGGACACGGTGTTCTAGGCTTATCACTCGAATGGCGTTAAAATTTGAAACTGACTGTACCTCTGTTTCCGCTGAGTGAAGTTCGCTGACTGCTTCCGTGATCTCTTATATCCTCAGGAGTGTATGCGTGTTGAAGTCGTTGGAAAGTTGGTGATGCTAGAAGAGAAGCCCATATCAAACAGCTCCGTTGTAAAGAAAATTAAGAAACGCTTACGGATAGGCTTCGCTGAATGGTAGTCATGGTTCAAACTCCTGTTCTCCTCGGTAGAGAATCCTGAAATTCCTGGTAATAAGTCAGTTTTGGGGTGATAGAAGTCAGTTTGGTGTGCAAAACTTGAGGATGAGATAGGTAAAGAGTACATAACACTGTATTGAAGGCAGCATACCACAAATCTGGGATGGTAGGATTTCAGGTGGAGTATCCGTATACGGGGTCGTAGATTATGGAGACCGGGGTGGATTCGCTCATCTCTCCCTGAATCACTGCAAGCAGCCGGCCCCTGAATGCTGTTTCGTACGATGCCTTTTATGGCAGCGCGCCACCCTTGCACGCGTAGCGTCCCTTACTGCCTATAGGAGCAGTCCGAATTGATTTTCGACGAATCGCAGGGCGGAGGCGGCACAAGAGGTGGGGCGCTACAATAGATGGCGTCGTACAAAACAGCATTCTGGAGGCTGCTGTTTGCAGTGATGCAGGGAGCGGAACCACCTCGGTCTCCATAATCTATGACCCCGAATACGGATACTCCACTTGAAATCCGTACCACCCAGATTCGTGGTATGCTGCCTCTAAGATGGAAATGAATGAAAGTGGGGGAATGTGCTTCCAAAGGTCGTCCAGTCCTGCACAAAAAGCTGGACGTCGCATGGCGTGAGGTCAGCATGACTATAGCGCGGCTATATACTACAGCGCCCTACCGCGAGAACTCCTTACCAACCTTGCGGTCAGCATGGGAGCACGTTACAGAGCATAGTTTGCCGTCCGTGGTGATCACCCTATTAAGAACCATGTCCCGTGTTTTATGATGTCCTGGGACCCTTATAAATTATATAAATCGCGGTGACTTCAGTGTAATTCTTTTCTTTGAATAAAAGTATCATTTTTTTTTCATCTCATTGCGTATTTCTTTCAGTTACCTTCCGTACCATACTGTAGCAGTTCCTTCTATGTATGGTCCAAGTTTTCTGGCACTGAGACATCCAGCGAAATTTACTTTCGTCCTTAATTTTTGCACACCAGTCTATTTATTCAAGAAAAATCTGCGCTTACTTTGCTTCTCATCTAATTCACGGATGATTTGATGCTTTGAGTTGAGTTCTCTATTTATTTTGACATCATAGTCCTTCTCCTTTACGACATCGTCATAGTCAGCGTTAACCAGCTTTGCATGCACGATTTCGGAACTGTAGTATGGGGTTTGTTTCCCTGAATCAAGATCTTTTTACTGTATTTCATTTCCACGTACCTGTTGTATTCTTTTTCTGATTTTTCACTATGTATCTAACGTATTTAGTGTTTTCCATTTTCTCCTTGTCACATCTCTTTTGGCACGCATTGAAGCACGCACGTAATAAACAAACAAACAAATAAACAAGACAAATGTGCGACTTCAAGGTGTTCTAAGCACGGAGGCGTGGATTCACGCCTATTACAACTCACGCGTTGCCAGCTCTTCTTTTTTCCTCTGGAATGGAATATTTTGGTGGATTTCCAGGGACGCGTTCACCGTATTGTCGATAAGAGCTCTGTTTTGCTCCTTATTGATGTTATAGTTGATATCGCTTGTCACATCGCTTCCTTGCTTTGTTGGAACTGAAATTCTGGAAATTTGTTCCTTTTTTAATGGGCACCTCACGTGGAGCTCAGATTATCCCTTGCCCATATTTTTAGTGCTGAGGATTCTGGGACTTAGAACAGAACGTGTCAGGTGCAAGTGTTGTAGAAGTAAAAATAAACAAAAATAATAACAATAATAACAATAAACTAACCAATAAATAATTAAGAAAAATAGAAGGTCAATCAATAATTCGGATTTGTGAACTAGAATTACCCTAATAAGTTCACAGTTGAATTCAATAATAAATGTGATGCAACAATGTAGTACATAATAATACAGAAAATTATAAATATATGAAAAATAAGCGTTGAATTTATTGAATTAAGTTATTAAATTTTAACTTATTAAATTTATTTAATATTCTGTTACCGAGAAGCTTGTTTAGAACAACTACAGTAATAACTAGTAATTCTACAGTAATAGTTACAGTAATGCTTTGTAATGATGACAGTAACTATTAGCGCTATACCTTGAGGAATATCCTTGATTTCTGCATAGATGTTCTCATCGTCTATGTAATGGGGCCGTTTTGACAGCTCAGTCTCTGCGTAATGAAGTTCTTCAACGTGATGTCTGGGAGTAAATACAGTAAGTTGATACGGTACAGTACAGTAAAACTAAGTACACATGAAAATTTCGAAGATGCACTATAACTCATCACGTACCGTTCCTCTGGTACTTCCTCGTAAATAGGAGGAGAGACAGCAAGTGGACGTTGTACGGGTTCGGAGAGAACGATAGCACCATGAGCATGGTGGACCTTTAAAGTCCGGAAGTATACAATGATTTAGTCTTTTTTAAATGCAGCGTATCATAAAATTGACGTGGTATGGAAACCCCAGGAAAAATGAAAATTCGGATTCTAGATTACGAAACGTGCATGGCTCTCCTGATATTCCCCTAATCGTTCTGGAAAAGCAGCGTGAAAGATGGCGTTCTCTCCCACGAAATTAGTCGCAAAGCGCCGCCTTGCGCACGCGCCGCGTCCACGAGCGAGCGGTCGAAGATCAATGAAGTCTTCTCACCAGCCTATCCAAATAAAACGAACGAATAGGCTGCTCAGAATAGGAGCGAAGCGTGTAAAAGGGACGTGTTCTAACGTACTTCGTAGGTAGAAACGAAATTCCCACGCCGTTTTTTGATGACGACGAGAAATAATTGAGCGCTGCAACGCTTGTCTATACAACCTGAATCCACAAATTGCATCTACAACCCCGAGATGAGGACTCCTGAGGGTTTGGTACCTCTTTAAATTCGTGAAAAGAGCTTTAAAAGATTAGGATAGTTAGACTTTCACACCAAAACAAAATTTGAATTTTTACTTTCATGCATGGATTTTTCACTATTTATACGTTGCTGGGACGTAATTGTATGGACCTCTGAGATGCCTGGATGAAAAAAAAATCGAAAGGTTTTTCGCTGACTCTGTTTTAGCTGAAATTCCTGATATTGACTATTTTTGAGGAAGAAAAGTCAAGTTGGAGAGAGCTGTGGTCAATGTTAACGGTGACTGATAGGATTTTTTTAAGAATGAGAATTTTTTCATGAATTGTTTCTTGAATAAACATGAGGCCGTTTATAGAGAGTAGAACCAAACTCAAGCTCTACAAAAAACATACGTTTACCTGATTTTGATCATAAACGGCGTCATAAATGTTTTTCGGATCAGCAGCAACAGAGTCGTAAACCACCTCCTTAGGAGAATTCCCCTTAAAATCCTTTTTTTTTCATAGGCCTGATTTTATTTGTAGAAATACTAGAACTGGCCATCTGTCACGAGATGAGGACTCACCTTCAGCCAAGCTTTATTTTCATATTTATCGATTTCTTCCTGTAGAACACGATGAGTGCAGTGAACGTCATGGAGCAGTAATTCTGCTTCTCTATTTCGGTTATGGGTCTCATCCGGCTCTGATAGGTGAGGTGGAGGGACCAAATCGACGTAAATGTTTAGATGCGTTTCCTCCAGTTCAGCAGTAGGAGCAAGCGTTTCGACCTGAACATGGTGGAGAATTTAAAAAAAATATTTTAACACAATGACGTAGCCTCATAAAATTGCAAAAAAAAATTGTAACCCGGTCAGAACAACATGAGGCTCGGTGCGTTTGCGTAAGCGACTGCGCTCGAAGCGGTGCGGTGTAGGGCGGCGGTTAGGATGCGGTGGGACCCTTGCTGGTACCGCTCATCGTTTTCGCAGTTTACGATGGTGCCACCCCGTTCCCATCCGCTACCAAAACCGCGCCGCTTCGAGAGCAACCGCATACGCAACTGCACCGCTTCAAGCGCAACCGCATACGCAACCGCACCGCGACTCACGTCATTTTGTCCTTAATGTATATGGCTGCCATAAAAACTCAGTGAATCCCAGATAGAATTCCCATCCAAAGCTGTACTGATTCACAAAAGTTGAAAAATCGATGTAGGTCAGGAGTGATCAGATTTGAGGACTAATTATCTTCCACTAATTATGATGTTGTCAAAAATAACAAGAAGTTGGACGTATTTGAAAGCCGAGAAATGCATCACAATTGTGTTTACACTCCTTTTGTTCTTTTTTTTTAAAATTTTTTCGACCAAATGCTTTTAATCTCTCTTCGCAAAAAAGAATCCCATGTGAGTTCATAAAAAATGAATCGGAAACTGAATTGACGGCTACAGCTGAGAAAGGATCCACATATGTCGGGAATGTTTCGGAAAAAATTATTCTTTTTTCCAGAAATTCTGGAAAGAAAACTAAAAGATATAACGTCGAGTGATGCTGGTTCTGACGTGAGAGGTGATAGCAAAATTGAAATGCTGGACACATTGAAATTTTTCGGATAATTTCGAATAAAATGGAATGAATGAAAAGCTGAACGACGGATCTACGACCGTTCCATATAACGAGGGGAAGAGACGCAGGGATGGGTCAACAAACGTTTATGGGCTATCGTTCACATGTAATGGGCAATAGGCGGCCGAAAAATCGTGTTCTATGCCCCTTTGTGGCAGCATGGATCAGTTCCGGATCCTTCTAGGAAATCATTCTGGATCGTTTGTTCCCGGCCACCGTGAATGCAATAATTTGTACTTGGTGATCGCACTGTGTTCTTTCTTTCGTCTTTCTAATTTCGTGTTTTTTCACTAGTGATTTCCAGAGCTAGTAACTAAAAAAAAGGGAGCGATCGATCAATGGGAGATCAACATCGATGAGCGGTTTGTAAAATTATGAGGAGGATTGATCGTGACTAGCCAAAAGTTAAGTTTTTAGTTATAGATATCGACTGCTGGAAGATTTTAAGAGTTGAAAAAAAACGGTTTTGAGGATTTTCCCTCTGTTTTTTACTCTGTTTTTTTTCCAAATTTTTGAAATAACTTCGTGACCTACTGCTATGGACAATACATTATTACTCTCCATTTGATATGAAGAAAATTCAACTGTTTTTATCGTCGTTAACGGATACGATACTCACTTCGTACGGATACTTATCATTCGGTAAAAGTGTGGATTCTGACATAGAATCCGGCGACCGTGGAGCAACAAGTGTTTCGCTGTCGGATAATTCGCCACCGCTCTTGTTTCCTTCAACTCCTTTCTCTCGCAGTTGATTTGCGGTCTTCGCTTCCTCCCTGTACTCTTTCTCCACCACTGTCGAGGATGTCGTATCGGTTGCGTATGGATCATAACGATGTTCGCCACTATTCAGTGTTGTTGACATTCTTTCACTGTCAGATCCGCCAATCACACTGTGAGTATTTCTCTGAACAGTTCAATGTTACCTAATGACGGTTTTAACTGTTTTTTAAAAGATATAGATCACAAAATCGACTATTTTGGGATATTTACACGAACAGGTAGGGATAGTGGTGTAGTCCACGTTAATTCTCTTTAGGTACCCAGAAAATGGAGGATATAGCCCAGTTGGAAAGAGATTCCGTTGGTAACTGTACGATCGATCGATAGTTCGAATTCGCCCTAGTGCTAACCAAACCCTTCATCGCCTCGGAGTCAATTAATTAGTACCAAACTTGTTTGGGAGGATAAAAACACTGTTTTGACGCATTGGTTTGACCTCGCAAGCAATTGTAAGGTTGCATTAGAGTTCGAAAACCTCAAACGCTACTGAAACTGAACCTTTTTGTGATCTCGCCTTCTTCACAATCAATCAATCGAACAACTTGCAATACAATGCTGACTTCATCGTTTCCGCTATCCAATCAATAAAACTCAGATAACCTTCTGTAGCAGAAGAATGACCTCTCAATCCACCACACTATGTGCTATGAAAAACCAACCTTGCTATGTAAAGCTTAGGTGGAATTCTAGTAAGCTATTCTTCCTCTTATTTCTATTTTATCGCATAGCTATGGGTGTTTTCAAATAAATAAATGAATGAAATAAGTAGCAGAAGCTCGCTTTCTCGCACAATCGCGTACGTGTTGCGAATTGTCTTCGTTCCATTACCCGTAATAAGTTGCATCGTTGGGAAAAACACCCTCAGATGTTTCACTCGCTTCAGACACTCTTTTTCTCCAGATTATTAAGAAAAAAACGGATCACCCTCATACTCGTTGACCATACTCCTACTCCTACCTATTCTTACAGAGATCCCAATACGTAGAATTTCCTGAAACGGTGCTTTCAAAAAATGTTTCGTCCAAAGGCAATTTGTGTTTTCTGAACAATGGTCATCAAAAGATCAAGATCATCAGAAGTGCTACGAAAATCTTGTAACCTTCTTCTTAGGCTGCGGATGCAACAACAAGTAAAATATTTTGAGTGCATCTGACTTTAAAAATTTGAAAATAGTCTCTACTCAAAATTAGAACAACTTAGAGGGGTCAATACAGTAAAGTAACTCAGTTTTTCAAATAATTGGCCGATGTGACCTACTTCGGAAGTTTTTTGGTCCGAGAACATGTTCGAATAAGCGCTGGAGGGTGACCGTATCTGAGAGGCTTCGATAGAGTCTGGGACGGTTGAGAGGCGGTCAAGCGTGGAGGGTGTGGACGAGGATATTGTGGTTCTTATTCTGTCTTCTGTCTGAAGCATAGGGTTTAGATCAGGCTCATCGTATACCAGGTGAGTTGTTTCATTCGCAGAGTCACTGCGATAGTCTCCGATTGAATGATGACTGAAATTAAATGGTTCCTCGCGGATATCTTTTTGATATTCCAGAGAGTGTAAGGATGAATATTGTTTATCATTCATTTTCTCGCCGCCGCTTCCGGTTTCGCGGTGATCGTAGGAGGAAGAGGCAAGATGATCCATGCTTGAAGATTCATGTAATCCTGTATTGGGTAAAATAGAGGAATGTTTTGTGAAATCATACGCGCCGGTTCGGTCAGAGACGCTTTCCCATTGCCTGGGCTCATTACTGCCACCATAATCTACAAAATTAGATGACCACCATTCATTTGTTGTGAATCGCTTCTCGCTTACATCTCGCTGGTGATCGGAAACGGTGGTGCTTGGTCTGTACGGCTCATGATGTTCGTCTATACGCACCGCATCAGTTCGGCTCAAATCCACTTCTGATAAGCTCAACGGGCTATCGATACTCGGTGTCTCCAAATGTTGTTTTCGCCATTCAGACAAATCATGAGCGGAACGACTTAGGGTTGAATTGAAGAAAACTCGTCCGTAATCCTCAATGTAGTCGTGAAGGAAATGATACGGTGACTGATACAGTAACGCGCTGCTCGGTTTTCTCCCAAAAAACATATCGACTTGATCCGCAACATTGAATGATAAATCTCGTATGTTATCGAATCCGTAAAGATGTTCTCCCATTCGGAATGTTGCTCCTCTTTGTGGGACTCCATTGGAAACCTGAAAAATAAGGGAAGTTGTGAACATCCAAGAGATATTTCTTAGGAAAATAAGGAAATATAAGGATATAAAAATAAGAAACAAGAAATTGTACAGAAATTTCTTTAATATTTCTTTAAATAGTTTAGAGTGTTTAGAGGGGATTAACTCTATTCAGATGGAATTTCTCTCTCCTTTTTCTCCTTTCTCCTCCTCATTCCTCTCTTTTAAATACAGCGTTCGGAGAAATTTAGAGTTCTGGAGGTAATTTCACACTTTTCACTAACAAGAGGGACTCCAGACGTAGGAAGCAACGGGAAGAGGAAAGAATATTTCATTCCTTTAAATTAAAGTACTAGAAGTGAATGAGGTCTCATTTTTACGGACGAGGTTACTTTTTACGGTCGCAAGGACGACGGAATGAAACGTAGCGTAGAACAGTTACATTCCGTCACCGTTGCGGCTCAAAAGTATTATTTTAGTGATTTTATTACTAGTATCCAGCGTCAAGCATATGCACAGCAAAATATGTTCTTAGCAGATCTTTTTATCCAAAGCGAGTTTCCAATATTTCTTAAAAAAACCGGTTATAAAATATAACTATCCTTGCAACTTTTTTTTCTCCCCGCTTCAAAAAATTAATCTCGTCCTCACTTAGTAACGTACGTATCAAACTCCATAAAATAGGAACTAGTAGAAAGCAGGAAATTACAGTACAACACCTACAGTACATACAGTGCTTATGGCTAATAACTACAGGATAGTAAATAAATTAAGAAACTAGAAGTGCCTGAGGCCTCATTTTGACGGACGTAGCCTTGGCTGAATGGGACTCTCCGCATCTGTGAGATAAGTTTCGAAAAGAATAGTTTTGTAAATTTTTTCACTATATCGCAAATGTCATTCTGTACAGAAAAATTACTGTAAAATCGAAATTAATTTTTTTTTCACTTTATCTCAAGTATCCTTTTTCTGGAAAAAAAGTACTCTAAAATAAAGTCTGCTTTCAATCGAATCATGTGATTCTCGATTTTCTGAGGCGGTGAATCTGCTGGTATCGGAATTTGTGTATTGTATATAATTAATAATTGTAATTAATTTTAATTAATATAATACTAATTAAGATAATTTGTATATATACGTTTCAGATAGTAAAAATTCTGCTCCACTCAATTTTTTCAGAGATGACCCTGTATTTTTTACTATACCATGTAGACACATATAATTTTCATGTTCTATTTATATTTCTTATATCCATATATTATCTATATTTATATTATTTATGTTTTTATTTATATTTTCGTCTAGTTTTTATTTATTTTCAGTCAACAGCCAGAACAGGCACCTGTAGATGAACATCGCGAACATGTTCCCAATCTCGCTTGTCACGTGGAAGTTTCCTGGCCAACTGTGCACATTCTTCCAAATCATTCTTAATCAGCTCTCTTAGGGGACTCTCTTCCACGGTTTCAATGAATTCGATCCTTGTGGTGATTCCACTGAAAGATATTGATAGTAAGGGACAGGAAAATGAGCAAAAAAGAAAAGAAAGAAAAAGTGGAAAAAATCCCCGAACTCCGGTCCTAGTAAAGTTTGTAATTTTTTTTTGTTTTTTATTCGTAAGATTCTCTGACTCGGACAACGTGTGTTCTACTTTTTATCGTTCTTTTCTGGTGCACCATTGGTGTATGTGAATAAATAAATAAATAAATAAATAAATAAACTCAGCAACTTACTCGGTACTATCAGACAACGTTACTTTCGGTTCACTACGATCCTGTTTTTGTAGCGATGGTGGTGACGATTTCTGGAATTTTCTGGTGATGTACAGTTCGTGGTGGCCTTACCTACTCATGTAACTGTACATGAATCAACCGAGACAACAACAGAAGAACATACGGAACGATGGTATCGTTGTTCCATGAAGATTCTCGTAAGCGATTTGCTCCTGGGCACATCCGAAGGTCGATACTGCAATGGACAACAAAGAATATTCAAATTTTGAATTTAAATGTTCATCCAGGGCTTATCAGAGCAGATCCAGAAATAAATCCCGTGCTTGCGGTATCGCTTGCTTTATATAATCGAACCATGACAAAAGAAACCAGGTCATGTACCCATAAGAATTCTATGGATGAATTCTTTATGGATATTCATTGTGTAATCAATATTTTTGAGAAAAATAAATTTGTGTTGAATCAAGAAACGCGTATCTCTTGCAAAAATATATCTTATAACTCACACTACGAATTGAAACCGTTTCGTATTAAAAAAAATGACTTTGACTCAAAAAATCACTCTTTCTTTTCAAATTGCCGCAATCGCAAGAGTTCATGAATCTGCTCTTGTCGCTTTCCTGTAGATAAGCTTATCAATTCACTGTCAAATCGAGGATTTACACGATAATTCTTCCAAGCTTAAGAAACCGCGTGTGCCACACGATTATTCAAAGAAACTGATGAGTTTGCCTGTGATAGTCTCTTTAAAATTATTCTCACTCCAGATAGTCGAACATTGCTGAATGCAGCTAAATTTTCCTGGGATAAGGAGGTGAACGATTAACTGAATGACTTTAAGGAGGTCCAATTTCAAAATGAAATCAAATGAGCTTTTGTTGCTAACTAATAAACGAATTATAACTAATAATGAATAAAGGCAACTTAAATTTGAAATTTAAATATTTCCGAAATTGCAAACTTCCCATTTATTGCTTTCAAAATCTAGAAACTCCCCTGATCTGTGGTCAAAGATCGGTTGATTTATTATCTGAGCAAATTCATCTATCTATAAATCTATCCACTCCAATAATATGAATTATAATTATAAATATAATTAACGTACATAACTTCGATTTTAGATAGATAGATAGCACCGATTTTACTGAAGAAAGTGGATTTACAACAAAAGAAAATCACACGGAAGAACTTGGAAAACACAGATTCTTGGATTATTCTTTAAATTGAGTACAATTAAAGAAAACAGCCCAAGTTTACGCAGAGTCAACATCACAACTTTTATCACACCCTACAGTTCAGGAAAAGTTCAGTGTCTGGAAAAAAATAAACGTTCCACAGTACGTAGGGAAAGGCGAACTCATTTTTCAAGCAGCCTATCAAGGGGCATAATGGCTACCTACCTTAACTAATCCCCCTAATTATCCTCTTAATCGTAATTCTCTGCAGAAAAATCGTTGTACTCGAAGGTGAACCTCAAAATTCGTCTCAAAAATTTAAGAAAATGGAATTTTGTGTTGTTTATTATACGTCAATACGTCATTGGTTTCTATGTATAGCAATATGAGCGATCATCGCCCAGAGATCTGATCCTAAAAAAATGATCGGTTATACTTTTTTTCGATGATCATCAAACTCCAAAGTAAACCGGAAGCGACCTATTTTAGGGAAATTCCAGAATATTAGTATAAATTGCAAAAAAAAATTCTTTTTTTAGAGAGAGAGAGATAGGAGTAGTTCTGAAGAGATTTCTGGAATATAAAAATTACCAAAATAAAAAACAATGACTGAATATATATAAATAATACATAAATAAAAAAGATAAATATGAAAAATATAAGTAAATTATAAATATTAATATAAAATATGAACAAATATATATAAAAAATAAGATAATAAATATCAAAATTATAAAAATATTTAGGTTATCTCCTCATGTGGGTATTGGTCTTGCCCACGTTTTTTCTCATTATCTATTTGTTCTCACCTAAAATTACCTTTCAAGCGCTAATCGGAGTTTTACTCAGGAACGGTTTTTTTCTAAAGATTTTGGAACAAGCTGTGCTTTTGAGCTTCTACAAAAACTTCGAACATCGTGTTTGATCGGTTGCATCGATTCGATACGAGCATGAGGGAGAAATGCAAACATGCCGACATTACTGATAAGAAAGCCGTAAAGTGTGAATAAGGGGTCCTATACAAGGGGCTTGGAAGTTATTTCTTTTTCGAATACGCTCCATATTTTGGCGCCGCAGCAACGCGGAGTCGCGAAAATGCTGCGAACGTTTTGTGGAAGTTCAAAGAGACAGAAAAAAATCGAAGGATAAAGTCTCTGGCTTAGCAATCCACTCGGGATGCGCAAACGGATTTTACTGGAATTCATAATCGTTCAGTTTTTGGAACGTGGGTTGGCCTATACAACGTTAGAGAACGCGAGGCAGAAAATGTACGAAATAATCCACAAAAACTCACTCCATTGTAATATCTCGTCTTTCGAGCTACCGTAACCGCGTAGAGAAATCGTTTCACGTAAAGATCCTCGCCTTGTCGTAGTTCATGCTGAATTAAGGTGATCTCATGAAAAAAAATACTAGGAAGGTAAGGTTTACATAGAATTCTAGCCATAAATCTATCTTTTCCAGGATTCCTGGCACACAAACCTTATCATGATCCCATATCTGCTGTTGAATAGCGATACATTCGTTTTTCGCTTGAAGAAGGGCCGCTTCAAGTTCTCCCTTCGTTTCTTCCATTCACACCAGAACGATAAACGATGAGAACGAAACTAAACAGCGTACAGAAGACAATGAATGAAAAATAAAAAGAATGAAAAATTATTTCAAAAATTAAAACCAAGCTGAACGAAGAAGAGAAAAAACTATAGCTACTCACCCACAACCGTACTGACGTACTGATTTCAAGCGGCGGTGACTGTGCCGGTAAGGTGTGCTGCCTCTTATCAGGTGTGTGTGTATGTGTCTGTTGCTTCCACACATTATCGTCGAATCCTCCGGCTGGTTGGCCGGGCGGCTGAAAATGCCGCATTCCATCTGCGTGATGGTGTAGTTGTTGTCAAGGTTTTGACCCCCGTAGATTTTTTCTTTTCTTTTCAGGAAGGGGGAGCGGGGGAGTCAGGGATATGCGAAAGACAATGACTTACCATCAGTCCGGAACCCCATAAAAACTGGAACTTTTTCAGTTGGATGACTCACGAGTGTTGAAAAAAAGTACTTGTCATTACGTTTACGAAATAAAAGGAGGGCGGATAAAGCCTCCAAGGTATGAATCCGCTTGCGATGCGCCACCACGTTCACTTCAATTCAGAATCGTTTGAGGTTCACGAATGCGTATCAAGACTATTTAGTGACTTACGAGGGTCAGTCGCTGATCATATCAGTGCTTTTGTCCTCCCACACAAATGTGGTACTGATCCCAGCGAGATGAAAGGCTTGGTTGGCACTAGGGCGGCTTCGAACCATCAGTCTTCCGGCCATAGCGGTTCTCTTACCAATTGCGCTACGCCCGCTTGCGAGATATTGCCAGAAAATAGATATTTTCGTTGGGACGTTGATAAGTATCAAATATACTGTAAATGAATTGCAGATATTACTCGGGTGAATTCTGCTTACCAATTATTTACTATCTACATCAGTAGCTTACTCTCTAATATACATACAATATGTTTCGAACGGTTGCATAAAGTTTGTGAACCATTTTAATACATAGGGTTGAAATGTATTGCGTGGTTAAATTCCGATATTTTTGTTTACTTCCCTTGTAGGCACCGAAATGGTTAAAGTGTCTTGTATCATTGTATTGCCGAGTATCGTTCAGATATGTCGATTTGTGTTTCAGGGAATTTTTTTCCCAAATGGATAACGCAAAAAGTGCATTTGTGGTATGTTGTACTATACGAATTATTCGTTGCGTCTGCACAAAAAAACATCTCGGAAGTTTATTTGGATCGTGTCCCTGCGCTCTTGATAGTTAAAAAAATGGTTTGGGAAATTTCAAAATGGAGACCTCACTTTGAAAGATCAACCCCGCTTGGAACGGGCCACTGACATTGACATGACCGTATTGTGAGTATCTTAGTAAAAGAAAACCCAAGAATTAGCACTGAGGAGATTGTTGTGAGGTCGGAAGTTGTAAAAAACAATGGAGGCTTATCCTTGACTAATAAAACTGTATTCATTTTTGTATCGGAATTATATAACCATTTAAAATAATACATGTGTATTTGTTCTTTTCTTCATCGGCTGCATCTCTTAAAAAGATGTGAAATTTTCTCGTTGCAATCAGATTTTATTTGTATTATCATCCACACATACTTCTTAGTGACGTTTTTTATACGTCGATGTCGTTAGCCATGCATTTCTGTGTGAAAAATGAGAAAACTACAATTTAAGGTAGGGTTTTCATCTACAGCACGAGTCATCAGGTCCCTTACAAAGACTTTTGTGACTCATAGCTGAGGTACGTGATGGTCTACGGCGTTATCAGATCCAACAAATGAGGTAATCACCAGCTGATGTGTTGTTTTTTGAGTTTACCTATCGTTTGGATGGTTTTTGTAGGTTGATAAGGCGCTTAAGAGGCCAACTCGTTGATATCCCTGATTTCCAGGCTCTAACGAGGGTGATAACGCTGAAACGTTAGCTGTGAATAAAGAAAGATCAATAGCAATCTTGCACACAGTTCAAGAAAATCAGTAAAAAGTTCAAATGATTAATAATAATGTATCAATTAGAATTAAATAATCAGTTAACAATAATACAATATATAAATAAAAACAAAGATAAAAAATAAATAAATAATAAGAAAACAAATAAAATATAAAGATAAAAAAGTCACTGGCGTATCAATCCACTTGGGATGCGCTGGATTTTCTTATTTACTTATTTACTTATTTATTTATTTACTTATTTACATTTTTCGGAATTGGAACTGGAATTCGTAATAGTTGAGGTTTTGGAACGCGTATTGGCTTATACAATGACTTGCGGAGGCCAGCCGATTTGTCTTTATTTATCAATTATATTTTATTATTATAGAATAATAAAATATGATAAATAAATAAAGACAAATCAACAGCCCGCAGTTATCAACAGGAATCGTCCAGAGTTACCGTGACCATTGTTGTATCCCATTTTTTGCCCCTACTAATCATTTCAAGTAAAAATGCAGGTAGGACCTAGTAAAATAAGTCTTGTGACTTTCTGTAAGAAGATTTCGTCTTTCGTTTCAAATCCGCACATCCAGAAAAGTGAAATTTGCGCAAAATGTGTAACTGTATTGAGAATTGAACTTCAAGCACACACCTCTTGGTACGTAGACTGCATTTATTTGACCGGAAGCAATTTTGAATCCATACTCCAGAAGTATTTCCGGTTTGAGAAAATTTCTTTCATTTAGCGAACGATGATTTTTTCAGTGAAAGTAAGAAAATAAATGAACCATTACTGCTAGAATTTGCTTAAGAAGATGCTCGACCGTCAACTCTACGAAAAGAGATCAGAAATGAAATAAAATAAAGAAAATAAACACAAGTGATGATTCAGGACAAAAAAAATGACTGGTGATACCAATGGTAGATTTTAACTAGAACATATGTAACGAGCATCATATATGTTGTTCGTCTATGATTTATCGCAGGTAGGGACCTCATTAAAATCTTAAAAAAATTCCAAGCATCCAGAAAGATTATTAACGGCGCAATTCTATGAATTCTATGAACCGGCAGTCCGCTTACATCGTGCCTTTATGTACGGCTATCAAAACGAAATGCATATAAGTAAAATATATAAAAATAAATATAATAATAGAATATAATATATAAAACAAAATATACATCGAAACGAAAGCTAGAATAAAGATCAATAACAATCTTGATTTTGCTGAAGAAAAGTAATACAAAAGTAATATAAGTAATATAAAGTATACCATCCAGAAAGAACTACTCTTGTGCACTTATAAGAACTGAAGCGTCGAAACTGAGCAGAGCGTGGCATCAATCCATATATATGAGACATCTCCTTGATGTTCGTTTTCCAGAAAGTTGTAGTAAGCGAAAAAAAAAGAAAAAAGGAGTTGTGGTCTTCATCTTTCTTTTATTTCACCGTTGGAATCATGCTGGAGCTCTTCAATGAATTTCTTTGCCAGGTTAGTAGAATGCTGGGTTTTGCTGTTTATCAGATACATTGGCTGTACACAGACTCCTTAGAGATACATAAAATGTGAATGTCCTTTCGAAAAACAAAAGGAAAAAGAAGAACACAAAGATAAAAAAGGAGGGAATAAATAAAGAAGAAAAAGAAGATAAAATTTGAAAAGGAGCAGCTCCAAGTCGGGAATTTCGGCAGGAAAAATTGCTGTGAAACGAAAAAAAAAAGTTATTCAAGACCGATTCGAACTCTGCATAACGCGCAAGTTTCGAAAAAAGGAAAAAACTAAATAAACATACATTATGGTAATGACCTAAAGAGTAATATTACTAACTGTCTCCTCTTACTGAAAGGAAATAGGACCGTCGTTTTAATTTTTGATGCCGAACAGCACATAGATGAAGTTAAAAAATGTGATGTTCGAGAATTTTCCTCTCATTTTCTCTGTTTCTCCTTAAGGTTGAGGTTGCTTGTGGCCAAGGATAGTGTTTTTGGGCTGGTTCCATTCATTGAACTGCTCTTGACCGATCACAGCACTCGCTGTCAATGTGGTCTTTAACAATAATCAATAATAATCGATATAAACGATAAAAGGATAAAGTGTCTGACGTTAATCAATCCGCTTAGGATGCGGCACCACGTTCACTTCAATTCAGAATCGTTTGGGATTTACGAAGGTGTGTGAAGGATGTAGCAAGCCAGTGTTTTTGTCGACCTCGGACCGATGAAAGGATTGGTTGGCACTAGGGCGGAACCGAACCTCCGATCGATTATGTTGCAGGCACAGCGGAACCGCGGGCTGCGCTACACCACTCACAATAATCGGTTTAAAGATATACTACAGTAATCATCGATATGTAATAATAATAAATAATAACAAATAAATAAATACAAATAATCTATAAGTAAGTAAATATAAATAATAAATAAATAAATAATAATCTTTAATGAAATTATCATATCATAAAATAACAAATAATAATCTATAATAATAATACTAAATAATAAATAATAGCAATAATAATAAATCTATAATAATAATAATAATCGTCTTGTTTCAAAACTCATACGGAAGAAGAACCGTTTGGGACGGAAACCTACAATCGATGACGTGGCTAAATTACTGTAGAATGTCTTCACAAATTATTGTATTCATTGGTTTTGAGTACTGTAACAATTGTTCTCCGGTTTTTCTGCCTTATTTCCATCGGCCATCTTTCTTTATTCATCTCTCTGTCACTTTTTTTTTCTCTTTGCCATCATTTAATAGGTTGACCACCTACGGAACATTCGAATTGACAAGAACCTGTTCCGTATTGATCTTGGATTCTACGCAACAGATTTTTCGCTCGGCAATGTTTTCTCGTCGTCGGTGTAACTTCCGCTGGCCGTCTCGTTTTTCTTGAAGTCTTCTGTGGTCCTCGCCGCGTTTGACCTTGAGGAGATTATTTGTGTATTTGTGTGTAGCTAAGAGCATTTCATAGTGTGTAAGAGAATTTAATTTGTTGTTACTTCTTATTTATTTTATTTATTTATTTGTATTTATTTTATTTATTTTACTTTATTTACTTCTTCTTTACTCTTCTCTTTTTTCTACTTCTTCTCTTCTTTCTAAATATACATGAAAAAATCATCAAACACTAAATGAAAATGTTTCTTAATTAAAGTAATAATGATTCGAAAATTATTTTTGATTCAATGAAGATTTAATGATGATTTTTCATAATTTTAACTAATAGTAATAATCATTCAATAAAATGTTTAGTTTGTTCGAAACATGACCTATGCCTGAAAAAGGTCTTTAGAATGTTTAGGGAAACTTCTTCTTCTTTTAAACAGAAAAATTAATAAATTAAAGATCACATGTTATTATTTCATTGTTATTAATTACAAAATTATTATCTTCTTGTTTTCTCCAAGTCCTTTCTTATTTGGATTTTTTGCCATTTCGAGGTCTTTCATAGAGACGAGGTTCAGTCGAAAAGTCAGGCTAAAATGAAAATTTCAGGAAAACCGGTCATAAATGAAGTTCCACAAAACTTCGTTGGGACGAAAAAAAACATAAATGTTTATATTATGTTTCTTTTTTCAACAAAATCAAGCATCGGAGGTCTAAGGAGTGCTCAGAGATGTTTTTCTTATTTTTAAAATTGATTTTGATCGGGAAAAAACTAAGAGAAGATAGGATAAGATTTAAGCAGTTAGGATCACAGCAATTCCTTTTTTGTGAGCCGATTCTTACTCCTTAGGTGTTTCAGCAAAAGAAAAACATAGATCCCAATCCGAATTTTTGGATATTTTTTTGTCTTCGACCAGGAACGATAAATATTTACTTGAATTGGTAGTTATAATGTGAATAATTGGATCTCAAGCACAGTAAGAACAGTTGTTTTTTTTCTCGTTTTTTTTTTTCGCTGCTCATGTTTTCGCAAATGTGGGTGGTATTTGCGACTTGTCGGACGGGCAGCTGGAGGAGGAGGAGGATGAGTAGGGGAGAAGTTTTGCACCACATCAGCAGAGGAGAGACGACGACGGACCAGGTGAGCACCGCTGCTGTCTGGCTGTTACATTGCGAATTCGCCGGCCGGCCACTCTAATCAGCTGGAAATGTGCGATAAGCAAACGATTCGACGAAATAAAACTAAGAAGTAAATTCATTTGCAAATGTTCTTTTCAATCAGTTGAGCTGTGCATTTTGGGAAAAAAGTTTTGTCAGATTACATGAAGTTATCATTTCTAAATTGAATTCTCGTCCCATAACATCTCGCCCCGTATATTTTTGACGTTTTTCCCGGTTTTTCTTTACTTAGCTTCTACACTTTTCTGCACTTTTTCATTCCGCTTAACATTCTTTTCTCTTTATCTCTTGATATTACGATTTACTTAGCAATAACAGTTCTTTTTCATCATTTGCCAGAAAACAAAATGACGAAGTTCCCGCTTTTTTTAGCGTTTTTCCCTAATTTGATTGATTTTCCTCTATATAATTAGATGTGGACATCAACCGACTAGAAATAGTTTGTCTTCGTGAAGTGCAATTTCGATACTGTACAAAATTAGTGAAAATTTAGGCCTATATCAATTCAGAATCGGTAAAAAAAAGCCGAATCCTTGGAAATCATATTGTTCCACACAAGTGAAAGTATGAAAACGAGTGCTTGAACGAGTTTGATGTGAAAAATCACTTCTTCGCTAAATAGAAGCAGTTTATCTTCGTGAAGTGCATCTTTGGGATTGGATACCGTTTATCCTAAGAGAAAATCGATGAAACGCTCGAATCCCTTTCACTTTCCATTTTTTTTCGCCATATTCAATTTATCTAGTTTCTAGTTCGTCCTGAACTCTGAGAATTTCTCAAATAAGCACTTATTTCCTGAATTTTTCCAAAAATTCCCTTCAAAATCCTTTCACTTAAGATTTCAAACCACTTCGTTGTGATTCTTATGAGAAACTATTCCATGGATGTGTTTTTGTCGATTTATTTTTTTTTATTTCCAAATGTAAGGATATTAATTTGACAGGAAAAGAGAAAACCGCCAAATCGTAGGAGAATCGTCTAGCTGTGTGGCTTGAAATATTTGGCGGACCCTTCTGAGGCCGCGATAAATCCCTGCATTATAAGTGGTGTCCACCGGACTCCGGCGGAAAATTCCGGAAGAAATCCACAAAATCAAACGAATTTCGGTTTCAAATTTTATTTTACTTACTTTTTAATTTTCGAATTTTATTATTCAGTAGCAAAGTCTTTTGATGTAACAATTTATTTGTAATTATATTAGTTAACTAATTTAATCATTATAAAATAGTAATGACAATTAAACAGAAAATATAGAAGTGATCTGTAAGATCCACGAAAATTTGTTTTTTTTTTTGTGTAAACAATAGAATTTTTCATCTCACTCTTGAATTCTACCTGAACTCGTAGCCAGAGAACAGAGAGATCTATGGAAGTATCAAGTTGCAAGCGCTGAACCGTTTATCATAGATAGTTGACATTTGGTCAAAGATTTACATTAAATTACATAATTTAATAAAATTATGCGACTAATTAAATTTGCATTAATTTAATGCAAATTCTAAAAAGTAAATGATGAGGAAAGAGCAGATTCCGTGGATTTGATTTCGAGAATCCTACGTAGTTTTCGAAAGACTAACATCGCAAATCTAAAAGTTCTCTGAGTAGTTAAATAAAAAATGATTCAAACAGGTTAAATTTAAGTAACTTAAAGTAGATAAGTTAATGTAAATGAATAGTTCTTTCATAAAATTCGGGACTAAACCGTGCCTAACCGGGAAAACAAGTATTTTAATCAACTTGAAATGTGTCACTTTCGAAAAAGTTGTGTAAAAATCTTAAAATCTTCAAAAATACTTATGGATACCAAAATGTTCATGCCAACATCTATTTTGCGAATATTCGACTGTAACATAGCTTTTCTCGCATCTCATCTTTTTTCTTCTCTTTCTTCTTCTCTTCATATTAACTTTTCTTCTCTTATTTTCTGCTTTTGTTTGCGTCAAATGTCATGGATGTTCAAAGTGGAATTATCTCTGAGCCTGTCCACCATGAGCTGCTGGAACTTTAGAAAATAAGTGCATCTCTGGAAAAGTTTTTCCGAGTTCACAAACACAAACTAGATAGATAGATCTCATCATTATGAATCGATTGATTCTGATATAATGTGATTTTTATTTGTTTATTTATTTATTACGCTCAGAGGCGAGCCGATCAAAGGCGTGATATAGAGTAAAATGAGTCCAGTTACGGAAAAAGCGGAGAAAAAACTTGGGTCCACTTTTTTTGTTCTCTTTCAGTGAATTTAAGTATTCTATTATCTCTCATTTCCGAAACTTCTCCATCTTTCTGAGATTTTGACGTTATTTTGAGACATTCAGGCGGAATTTTTGTGCTGTATTAAAGGCATCATCCAACGAATCTGGATTGGTGCGGATTTTCGGTGGAGTATTCGTATATGGGATCGTAGATTATTGAGAGAAGGGTGATCGGCGGCGGCGCAATGCTGGCGCGCTCCAATCGAACTCCTTGTAGAGAACAGCGCACCAGAGCGCTCGAAGCCATATCTTCCGGGCCATTTTTTACGGCAATTAGAAAGCGATTGGCGGAATCCTTCTTTCCGTAATCTACGACTCCGTATAGGTATAACCCACCTGAAGTCCGCACCACCCCAGATTTGTGGGGTATCCCTTTAAATCTTCGAAATACGCTCGTATATGAACTGCGGAATTATTGATCGATCTATTCGTTGCAGATCAATCGAAAGTGACGAATGAACACCGACGATAAGTCGCTTTCATGGTTGGATTATGCAATATTCGCTGCAAGTCTTAGTCTATCGGTTGGGACAGGAGTCTATCATGCTATAAGGTGAGCGAAGGAATATTTTTACTTCTTCAAATGACCAGATCATAATTCCCTCGATTTTTCCTGTGTTTATGATATGGATTGATCAAACTGTCCGTGTATGATTCTCGGCCGGCCGGGAGGAATTGTTTACAAGCGCTGATAACCGCTGAAAACACTACTCAAAACGTAACAGCTGTCATGATATCACGCATCACTTCATTCCTACAACTGATTATTTTCGGTCAGATGTGAAATTCAATGAATTTCAAATAAATTTTCATTCATTATTCACAAAATGTTGATGATAGTAGCAATCTACACTGAGAAATCTTCGGAAATGAACAGATGCAGTGAGAAAATTTGCAAAGAACATGAATCGGATCGGAATTATAAGATTGATAATAAAGATAGTAGGATAGATAATAGAAATAAAATATAATAATAAAAATAGATAAGGGCAGATACATAAGATAAGAAAGAAACATGTATAAATAGGAATTAAAAATAAAATAAAATAAATATAAAAATAGTATATATGTGTAAGCATAGGAAATATCAACCAACTTATTTAAATACTATGGATTCGTTAATGTAAACACAAAGTTCAAAGATTTCAGGAACATAAAAAAGAATGAACAGTCAAATTTCATCATTTAATCGTTCTCAGATAAATATAGATAAATAAGTTTAGAAAAAAAGAAAATGCATGAATATAAAATAAAAAAAATAAAATAAGTTTTAAAAATAGTACATATACATAGTAATATAAAAATAGTATATATGTGTAAGCATAAAAAATATCAGCCAACTTCTTTACATATTATGAATGTAAACACAAAGTTCATAATTTTCATAAACATAAAAACCCCATCAACAGTCAAATTTAATTACTTTATTGTTTTCTGATATCTGGAGAAGATCAACCGAAAACACGTGGCGTTCATTGCGGTGGCAACAAACGTTGCGACGCAACGCAAAAACAAATCCTTCTATTTCTGTTTGAAAACAAATAGGTTGTGGAAAAATACAAACACACATTTTTTTCTCGGATTTGATTTAGAAGTAGTGAATCTTAGCGAAAATCGCAGAATCAGATGATAAATCCTAGCGAAAAGATCTAACGCTGCATTTTGTGTCATTCTTTAATACAAAATTAACATATTTAATCATTTCCGGGGTTTATTTGATAGGATTTTTTAAGGAATTGCTTGGTAGCAGTTTTCTCAATTAAAAACCAAAATTAGATAATCAAAAAATTTGGAAATTATTAAATATTTAAAATTACATGATGCACTATTTTATCCTTAAGTATTTCGAATTATGCCAGCGCGAGAGGTGACAACTAATCTATCGAAAACAAGGGAGAGTAGCATTGAATTAATTTGTTCATTGAATTTCATTATTTTTATTCCTATTTATTTTTATCTATATTTTATCACTTTTATTCGTCTCTTATTCCATTATTTTTTTTTGTATTTTATATTAATTCTTTTAAATTAAACTTCCAACTCTGAAGTCAACAAAGCATTTTGTTTATGAATAATACATATTTTTGCCAACTTCACTGATAGCAATACTGTTTGGAGAAGGCCATTAGGAAAACACTATAAAACCTGGGAATTTTGTCACCCGTCCTCAAGTCACTGGAAATCCCGTTCCCATTCAGAAGTCGTCTGCTGCTGAAGAGTGGTCAGACGAAAACGACGGCGAAAGATGAGTACCTGATGGGTGGCCATATGATGCCGTCGATTCCTGTCGCTCTTTCTCTTCTCACCACCTTCCTCTCTGGGATTCTCATGTTGGCCGTACCGGCAGAGATGTTTCAAAGAGGTGCGTCCTCTTCGTTGTTTTATGAGGCAAAAAATCAGCGGTATTCTATACTTTCCTTCCACTCTTTTCTTTTTCTTTTTTTTCTTTGCTTTTTTAAAGATTACTTTTCGCCTATAACTAACTATTTGTCCGATCATAACATTTATCTTTTATCTAATTAGAAGGCAAGAAATCATTTTTTTCTCCTTTTTTCTTCTTCTTTTTTTCTTTACTTTTTTTAAAAGATTATTTTCTGCGAATAACTATTACTCCGTTCATCAATCACATTTATTTTTCATTTAATTCAAGTATACAGTCATCGCTCTATAATATAAAAAAGCTACATAAATATAATAGCCATATAAAGTCAGAAAATATCGATATCGTGGATTTTCTGACTTTATATAGCTCCTACGTAGATTTGGTGAATGAAGAAATAAAAAAAAACAAATAAAAAATAAAATAGAAAACGTAAAATGAAATGGAGTAAAAATAAAATGAATTATAGAGATAACTAAAATTATACAAATAAATAATATAAATAAAATATAGATTATAAAGATAAATTAAATTGAAAAATCTCTTGAAAAAAAAAGATCTTGAAATCTATTAATTCTATTCTAATTCTTTAATCTATTAATTTACTTCCTCGAAAAAAATCGATATTACTGTTTATTGTTTTTCGTGCCATTTTTTCCTGGCCTCATCCAAATTCTGGGTTAACTAGGAGTTTGTTAACTTGGGCGCATGTTAACAACGAATATAACTGCTACTTTATGGCAAAATACTAACCTTATCCATTTCTTGGTTTCTCTTTTGTACATTTTCAATCCTAATGAAGCCTCAGCCATAAAAAAAGCAACCATGAAGTCTCCCTCGTGAAACTTTATTGTTTGATTTTGTGTGAAAAGTACTTGCGCAACAAATCAGCGGTGGCATGTTTCTTTTTTTGCGATTTTTCTATGGGGTGAAGGAATTCTATCAATTATTACTTTTTATTTAACTCTACATTTTATTATTTACTTTATTGTAACTTTATCCAATGATATTTAAATAGTTTGAAGTTCTAAAAAGTGATTGTTTAAAGAATTTAAAAATAGTTACTTGTTTTGTTATTATGTTATTTAATCACATTTACTTTATTATTATTTTCTTTAGTGATATTTAAATGTTCGTTTTGTTATTATTTCATTCATTTATACCTAGTGATTTATTTTTTTATTGTTTCATATGATTATATTTTATTGAATGTGTATCGATTTTCAGGTGTTCAAATCTGGATGAATTTTATTGTGGGAATATTTTCGTCCATAATTACATGCGTTGTATTTTTGCCAGTGTTCCATAAGATGAAATGTACGTGTCTACACGAATACTTTATACACAGGTCTGTTTGAATATTTATTTATTATTTATTTTTGGAGCTTAGTTATTATTGAGTACCATTCTTGATCGTTCAATGGTCATCAATTTTTTTGTACGTTACTCAATGGATAAGCAGACGCTCTCCTCGTGTCCTCGTCTTTATTTAACCTCGTTTATGGTAGGTGTATCTGTTGGCTTCTCTCTATAAATATGGAAACAAGAAGAAATGAAATCTAGGCAATGATACACAAATTAACACACCTTTTTTTTAAATGAAACATAATAAAACAATAAACATTTTCTGTAAAGCTGCTGCAGAATCCTAACTTATACCCGACCACTTTCTTTTACTCGCATAAAGTTGCCTGAAAAGTTTCTTATACTCAGCAAAAAATCACAGCGAAATAGTGCGCAGCGGTGAGTGCAATTGAACAGTGAAGAAAATTCTCGGGAACCTTTGAAGAGAACAGTTCAGAGTACCGTAACCTCAGCGTTGGTTCAATCAAATAAAAGATTCAGAACAGTTAAAAATTCAAAATTTAAAAGAAATTTATGGACGCGTATGCCGCGTTCACAAACAAAATGATAACAAAATGATATGACGTTTAAGAGTAATCCTTTCAAGATCACTTTTTGACCGATCCTGTTGGGTTGTAACATAAATTCATTTTAAAAAATGCTATTGAAAATTCTTTCAAACAGTACAACAACACGTATAAGAACAAACTTTTATGTATTCTCCGTCATTTACGACCTCATCCTACCTCTCAACCAGTTTTCTGAGATCGTCGCTTCAAAACTCGTTCAGATCAAAATCGTTTCCACTTTTTAAATTCAAAAAGCATTTTTGAGCCGTAAATTTCACTCTTAGTGCACAACAAAGTTGAACTTCAGCGAGCATTCTCGCCTCGGTAAAAGCTAGAAGGGGCAAATGATCAGATTTTTTTATTTGAGTTGTTTTGCAACAAAACAGGCAACGAACAAATAAAAAAAACCTAACGGACATATTTTGCAACCCAATGCAACGAAATATTTGCTTCTCAGAGTCGGAGTAAGGATAAACTAGACCCCCTTGGTGTTTATTTAATTGAATAACGAAATTTCAAGGTGAAGTACAATCAAAGTAAGAAGGCTGAGATTAAATAATTCTGAAGTATTTCAAGGTGAACGAAAATGAAGACCACTTCAGGTACAATTCTCCACTAATTCGACAATTATTTTCCCTAATTTTTCTCTCCTTCACAATCGTCTACATGTCAATAGTGATCTATGCACCTGCCGTGGCACTTTCTCCAGTTCTTCGTATCCATAAATGGATTTTAGTGCTGGTGAGTTCTTTCGACGATCTTTGTTACGAATTACGATGAAGTTTTTGAAAAATGCAGATTTTTGGACTATGCACAACCTTGTACACTTGTATTGGTGGTCTGAAGGCGGTTGTGTGGAGCGACTCACTGCAGGTACTTCATTGTTGTCATCTCTAACATAAAGGACAGGATACTACGAATCTGACGTGAATTCCGGGATAGGTTGTAAATTCCGGGATGGTTCACTCATAATCTCATGCTCATCTCTCTCGAATCGGATGCAACACGACGATTTCAAATTCAGCGCGCCACCCATGAGCACGCGCCGCATCCACGTGCGAGCGGTCGACGATCAATGATGTCTTCTCACCAGCCTGTTCAAGATAAATGAGATAAATGAATAGGCTGCTGAGGGCGGTATGAATTATGGATCGAGTACATAGAGACGCGTTCTAACTTACGTCGTAGGGAATAAAGCGGTTCCCATGCCGTTTTTTTTTTACGAAGATTAAGGAGAGGTGAACGAAACAACCCCGGATCTCCCAATCTACAACCCAAACCCTAGCTTTTTCCCACAGATTCGTGGTATGCGGCCTTTGAACAATCCGACAGAGCAACACTTGTTACATATATAATAGGAGTTCTGCCTTTTTAAAAACGTCTTCAATGATATCGCAAGCAATATTTTCTCGAAAAAAATTCTCTAAAAATATACGAGGATACTAAGAACAGCCTTTATTGAGATGTCATTTAAGGCATCATCCCACGAATCTGAGGTGGTACGGATTTCAGGTGGAGTATTCGTATACGGGATTGTAGATTATGGAGAGGTGGGTGATACCGTCCATTTCTTCCTCATTGCCGTAAAAACGATCCGGACGATACGGCTTCGAGCGAGCCGGCACGCTATTTTCCACAACGAGTTCAACTGGAGCGCGTTAGCATTGCGCATGCGCTGCATCCACCTGAAATCCATACCACCTCAGATTCGTGGGGTGATGTCTTCAAATAAGTGAACCATTATTTGTTTTGAAGCAGTTGACGATTATGTGAGTTGATCAGCAGTTCTCGGATACCATGCGAATAATTTGAGTTCAGGCATGTCTCATGTACGGTGGAGTTCTGACATTGATAGCACAAGGACTCCGTCATCCAAAAGTTGGTGGTTTCGGAAGAGTATGGAGTATAGCCGTGGAAAGCGGTAGGACAGCAGAACTATTCAGATTTGATCCACGACTAGATCAGGTAAGATCGAGTAAAAAGCCATAACTATACATTAATAAATGTAATAATTACTTTTACTTCTCTGTTTGTGCGTCTAAGGACTGGAATCGGATGTAATTGAAATTAGCAAACGATTCTTTGTAGGTTAGAGGTTGGGATCGATTCTTAAAGGCATGTGTCAATAACTTTTCTCTTGGATTCAATCCATGCCCTTACCTCCATGTGAACTCAATAGGCTTATCTAGGGAAATATGAAGGTGAAATTGAATTAAAGAGACTCATAAAAAAATCGAAATAGACGCTAATGCCTCTCCGGAGTGAAAGCATTTGATCCTGTTCCTTGCAGTTTGCTTTTTTGGTAAAATTAACAGGCATTTCTAACGAAATGGCCTTTTCTTAGCGTTTATTTAGCGTCTATTTCGTTTTTTTTTTCAATTTTGTCGAGTTTACATGGAGGCATTTGATCCTGTTTCTTACGATTTGCTTTTTTGCTAAAATTTAAAGGGCATTTCGTTAGGAATGCCCGTTAATTTTGTATTGCTCTAAGGGCATACACTGATGTGCGAAATATAAGGACGAGATAAGTAAATTTACATAATATTTCAATAACAACTCGGTGGAAGTGAACGAAAGTGAGGGGGTATGCTCTCAGAAGTCTTCGGGTCCTGCACAGAAAGCTGGAGGCGTGAGGTCAGCGTGAGTATAGCGCCGTACCACAAGAACTCCTTACCAACATTGTGGTCAGCATGGGAGCACCTTACAGAGCATGTTTTACCGTCCGTGGTGATCACACATCCTACTAAGAACCATGTCCCACCATTTGTAATGTCCAGGGATCCATCATAAATCGCGGTGACATCAGTGAAATTATTTTCTTTGGATAGAACTGTCATTTATGTTCGTCTCATTGCGTATTTCTTCCAGTTACCTTCTATACTATACTGTAGCAGTTCTTTTTTATGTATTGTCCAAGTTTCATCGAGCTATGTTACTAACAGTAACAAATAAAGCGAAATTTACTTTCGTGCTCCAGTTTTGCACACTAGTGTATGTATGTGGTTTTGCATAAACATTAGTACTGAGCAAATTTAAACAAATTTTATAAACGATAATTTTGCATTCCTTCTAAATACCACTACCGTGTAGTCACGTCCTTGTTAGTGAAAAGTAGCGAGAGGATAAATATAATATAAGGATATAACGAAAAATGGGAAAAAGTGAACTAGATGAGCAGCGTATTTTCTTCTTTCTTTTTTTTTTCCTCTGAGGAAACCTATGTGCTTTCAGATTTTTCTCTATTGCTTTTCTTTTTGTTTAAATTCATCTTGCGAAGTTGTTATGTTGTATCTAACTATTCAGTTACCTGTACTTTGCAACCCATTAATATATTATCCACCTCATTAAAGTCAATATGGACTACGTTACAATGTCACAGAGCCGTGATATGAGAGGTTAAAGGCACAGCATCGCGAAATAGATGTATTAAGGAGATCTGATGGGAATAATAGAGTTCGAGGTGTCGATTAGGATACGAACGTGGCCAATTAATCAATTTTCCCGAATCGTCCTTTAAAAAACGGCGTAGGAACGTTTTTCCTGCGAGATACGTTAGAACGCTCCACCCCTGTGCACGCGCCGCGCCCTCAAGGGAGCGGTCGAAGATTGGTCGAAGGTCTCTCCACCAGCTAATTCGAGTAAAACTAATGAACAGAGCAGTGAGAAGACCTCACTGGTCTTAGACCACACGCTCGTGGACACACGCAAGATCCTAACGAACCTCGTAGGAACAAACACAGTTTCCCACGCTGTTTTTCAGGACGATTAGAGGAAACTGAGCGGGACCACGCTCATCTTCGTAATCTACACCTCGAACTCTATATTTTTCCGCAGTTTTCCCAACGACGTCATTTTCGGGATCAGCTACCTTTAAGAACAGATTAAGACTCTGAAAACAACAACAAGACTTTTTCAATACAATCACAATTTCAGTACAACAGCGTATGGATCAATCTTATATCTGGAACGATCACGTGGTTAGCATCGTTCGGTGTGAACCAGTTAGCCATACAACGTTATGCTAGTCTAAGCACATTGAAACAGGCTCAAGTAAGTGAAATATCGATTGATAAGTATGTTCAGGCACGCACAGTAACTGGGGCACTTTTTGAATTTCTAGAATTATCTCAAACAGTGTCATGTTCCCTACTTTCCTCCTGTTGTTATAGATATACTGTTTCTTATTTTGATATTGAGTCAAATTCTGCACCAATTTTCAAAAAATATGTGCAGTGGAAATTTTTCCATGCATACTAGTGCCAGCGAGCCAATAAGCGACAGCATTCGAAATCCTGGGTGGATGTAGCGCAGTCGGTAACAGGTTCAGCTGTGATTGCACAATCGATCGATGGTTCTAAACCGCCCTAGTCCCACCTAAGTGTTTCATCTTTTCGGGGTAAAAAAAATTGGTACCAGACTTGTCCGATAAAAAAAAGGATAAAAACACTGACCTGATACATCGGCTGGCCCCGCAGGTCATTGTATGTGTTAGACGCCTGTTCATAAATCTCAAGCTATTCTGGATTGAAGTGAACGCGTTAGCGCATTCCAAGCGGATTGATTAACGCGGGCTGCTTTATTCCTTATCCAATTAATACAAATTCCTGAACATCACTAATACTTCGAAATTGTAGCAAATTATTTACTGGACGCTTATTCCATTCGCCATTCTCTGTACAATTGTGGCCTTCGTTGGATTTATGGCACTAGCCTATTTTTACAACTGCAATCCGATTGAAACTGGCGAAATAACGGAGACCGATCATCTCACAATTTTGTTTGCAAGAGATATTTTACGTGAGTTTAGCCGTATTATGAAGGTGCAAACTGTTCTTAATGGTGTAACCTTTTTTTGTTTGTTTTTTAGATATTTATGTTAGGGATTTAGGCTTGTATTTTTCAAAAGAAGAAAGCGTAGGTACGGTGTGGCGTTTACAACCTGGCCCACTCTGCTCAATGTTTTCCTGGTAGAAAACATCAAACATTTTCATTTTGAGGAGATTGTGTTGAGATTTTTTTTCTTCACTGCTTTTTGCTTGCTTTGCTTGGCATCGCTCTACACAATGCTAATTGCGCTAATAAATAAAAATAAGTAGAGCATAACAAAATAATAAATAATATACATACAATATAACAATAAAATAGTATAACACAATAACATAACAAAAATAAATAAATAAAACAATAATGTGAGCGAAAAAATAAATAAATTGAATTGTATGGTATGCATATTAATGTTTTTGAGTTGTATTTATAGTAGTTGTTTGATTGTTGCAAAGTTATAAAAACAAAAAAACACACACACAACAACGAAAACAAAACAAAACCTTCTAAATAAAACAATTCTTGAATGAGAACATATCACTCGTTTCGTGCAAGCACATATCCTCTAGCATTCGCGGTTTCCAGAACCTACTCCAGGCCTTTTTGGGCTCTATGTAGCGTGTATCATGTCTGCCACACTATCTACCTTATCTAGTGGAATGAATAGTATGGCGGCGGCAATTTACGAGGATTTCCTAAAATCGTCGTTGGATGGTCGTATCACCGATCATCAGGCTACCCTGCTCAATAAGGTAATTCCGCTCAGCTCTCTTTCCTGGTTAGAAGCTTCCCAGGCTCTTTGTTAGGGATAATTAACTCAATTCGCAATTTTAAGGGAATTGTTATCGCAGGAGGTATTATTTCTACTGTACTCGCGTTCTCAGCGGAATCTTTGGGAGGAATTTTAAGAGTAAGACCAGGATCTAAACTTTCTAGAGATGGACGATTGTCAACTATGTCTTAATACAGGTATGCGTGAATGTAATGGGAGCAATAGCAGGACCAATGGTGGCGATTTTTGTCTTAGCCATGTTCTTTCCACGATCCGGATTCTGGAGTTGTCTCATATCTTTCGTGGTTTCGAACGTTATCATGGTGGTAATTTGTATTGCTAATTATACGGAGGATCCGTACCGGGACCATTTTTTGCCCACCAACACAAGGTGACCACATTTCTTTTTTTTTTTGACTCGACGTTAGAAACTTCTGGAAAATGCTTTTCTAGTGTATCTGGGTGCGGCTCATACAACTTCACGATTCGACAAGCACCATCGTATGATGCTCAGTATGGTGATCCAAACAGTATGTTTATATCGAGGTACGTCATAGTTGTTAATAATTTAGGAAATGAATGTATAGTATGGTCAAAACGAAGAAAAATTGGAATCGAGATGGGACCGCCAACTGCAGCGATGGATGGCGCTACCAAGGATCCCATCACGATCCTAACCGCTACGCTCCACCGTGCCGTTTTGAGCACAGCCGCTTACGCAACTGGACCGTGTTTCATGTCGTTTTGATCCTACTATACTTCAACTAGTTTAATTTTTAATTTCAACTAATTTCATTTAATTCACGGTCATGCTTGTAGCATGGTTCCTCTCTTGCATTATCAGCGAACATTTAGGATCTCCACTTACGGGTATGCTGGCGTTGGCTTCGTAATAATGATGATCATAGGAGTTGCAATCAACGCAATTAAACCTGAGGAAAGGCCAGAAAGGATACGACACCTGACTTTTGCAGGAAGAAAGTACGTTCTTTTTTAAGACTATTAAAAAGGCGATGAAGCCTTTGATCCTTCCGGGGTCGATAAACTGAGGCCAGGCTTGTCTGGGAAGATAAAATCACTAACTTGATACGACTAGTTCCTTCATTGTATATGCGAGTACGCGTTCATAAAACCTCAACGATTCCGAATTAGGACTGAACGCCTTGGCGCATCCAAAGCGGATTGATACGTCAAATACTTTAAGACATGGACAGAAGCGTATAACGGATTTCGTAAGCCCCTCCCTTATGCCTCAAGAGCGATACCTTTAATGCGTAATGATGCGGACAGCTCAAGATGTTAAAGTGCTAGAGGTGCTCAGTTTCTTCCAATCAGGGATTCAAGTCAATAGCATGGAAACGGAGATGTGTAGCTAACATCTCAATGATCACAAAGTGGTTCCCTGAAACATCAGCCTCAGAAGGAAGCTGATTTAGCATCACTCGAATAGCAACCGTTTTGGAACTTTTTGCAAGTAAATCTGAGCTGTGACGACGTATGGTTGTAGCTATATACGTTCCCATCGCCTATCCGTGAAACGTTCAAATGTTATCCTAAAAGATTCGCCTTTTTGTCTTTCGTATTCCAATCTATCAACTGTAATATTTTCTTTTCAGTGAACCTTGGCCACGGTCGCATCATGAACACGACCACTTCCTCGGAGTAAGAAAAAGATGACAATATTTAGAGTTTATTAATGCTCTTTCTAAACTAATAAATCATAGCGCTTTTTCTTCTTTCACTTTCAGTCGCTTTGAGAATAATGGTAGTGGTATTATAAGTGTAAGTTCAGTCTGTCGTCTATTCAGTATGTGTTCTTAATTTGAGCCGGACACGAGGTTGCTATAATCCTTTGTTATTAGCTATCATCCATCCAATGTTTTCTGATCTCAACTACTCGGAAGGTGACTTGGCCACTCATGGCTGAACATTGCTAGACGTCGATATGTATTCTGTCGGCGAGGACACAGAAAACAACTTTTTTATTTTTTAAATGTGAGACATCTTAGGGGTCTCCTTTGATGGTGAATTGGACTGTGCTGCCTATTTTTCTAAAATTGATGAAAGCAACAAACTGCTGTAAATTGATTTCCCTAAAGATACTAACAAATTCCGAAATTTTTTTCTGCTTCTAACAATACGTAGTTTCATGATACTACAGAGCATGTGAATAGGGTCAAAACGACACGTGAAGCACGGTGCAATTGCGTACGTGGCTCGAGGCGGTGCGATGGAGCATAGCTGGGTTATCTAAGGTGTTTCTACAACCCCATACAAATAGCATGCAAATATTTGCGGCTCTATATTTTCCTCAATTTCTTACTGTTTTTTTAAATTTTGGAAACATCTGCGGTGTGATTTTAGAGACACACTAATTTTCACTCCTTTTGAAGAAAAAAATTTCATATCCTCGAAAAATCGTCCATTAGAGTCCATGCGTTTCTAGACTAAAGCTTCCTTCTTCCGAGAGTCTCAATCGGAATTCTCGGTTTTATAAGGATTCTTTTGCAATCTACAACTCTAGTAGGCATCAGATATACATTACCAATGACTACTCTGCATTTTTAAAAGCTGATTCCTGTAGATTGCAGACATTTGTCTTTGGAAAAAATATGATAGTTCTAAATGATACTACAAATGAAACACTATTTTGATATCTTACGCTTCTTACTTCATCTCTTGCAAGCCAAAATTTTATAGTCACACTAAATTTTCACAAACTGGATCTGGTACATTTCTAGTGCAGTGTAGGAGAAAAGGATAACATAGATTGTTTCTTGAGAGTATCGTCCACGACCTATACATTCCTGGGCAGCACTGTCGATTGAAGATCAAGTTTCGTCCAATTTTACGCTACAAAAGAGGCCTGGGAACTTCCTACATCTTCCTCCTTCCTGGTGACCACTCACTACAGCGCTGTTGAATATGTTGATCTACCTCCCTTTTCTAATGTATCAAATTTTCAACTGCATATTTAATCTCTATGTTCCGCCTCTATGAGGCTATGACGAGCGAGTAACATAGCAGAAAACGAAATGAAACGGTTAGAAATCAAATTTGGGGTATTTTAAGGTCAAAGCGGCATGGAGAAAGCGAATCAGAGCAGTCGAGGGGGACCATAGCGGACCGCAGCCAAGAAGGCTGCCAGCAACCGGCCTCCCTCGATCCTAACCCTTACGGTCCACCCCACCGCTTCGAGCGCAGCCGCTCACACAACTGCACCGTCCTTGATGTCGTTTTGACTATACTATACACTTGATATTCTATGGGAGTTCCTGTCGGACTGACGTATGGACCTAATATTACGATATGATATTCTTAGACAAAATAGACATTTTATACTTGCGTAGAAATAAGAAGAGTGCATACAAGAATATTTATCTAGGTGTGCCGTAATGAAGTTACGCACAGTACTCAATCAAACATCATGTAACAACTTTGCTAAACACTAGAATCACTGGAAAACACTAAAATATTCCCAGAACTTTCTTACGACGAGCCGATTACAATGATGTTGTCTTTGAAATTGTAAGCTGGCACATGAAGATTCAAAGGTGCTGGTCCCTGTAACCAAGTTCAAACATTAGAATAACAATTTTATGGTTCATAGACATCAATGATTCCGCAGTAGTTTATTTTGGATCTAATTAACTGACTAGCGAAATTCTCAAAATGATGTCAAGATCGACTATGTATTTAGAACACGACTGGTGAAGTGGTTCAAGGCGCTGTGCTACGCAAAGTGCCTCGAGTTCGACCTCTAGCCAAGACTAATAAAGTCTTCCCTCACCATGGCATTCTTAAAACAGACACAGCCGAAAGGCCCGCGCAACGAGCGAACGTGCAACAGTAAACATCCTTGTTACAAACACATAGTTGATAAAGTCAAAAGTAATCGAGGTAAAAGCCAGGACAACGCGCCAGAGCTGATGCTCTCACGGAGCTCCATGAGTGTGAAAAAAGTATGCGAGTCCCCTCTGTTTCGAATAGGAAGCTATCGATGGCAACTAGGCGTGTTCTACACTATTCTGTTCTACATAACGTTACTAAGACCAACTTAGCGACGGAAAGCTCCAGGAAGGCTCGCGCGAGCTAGCAGCTTTGTAGAACTTCGCAAGATTGACATCTGGCAAAGCAAGCCAGCAAGTCCGGAGGACTGTTCGAATCGAATTAAGGGCAAAATAAGGGGATCTACACGGACATGATGGAGCGAGGTCAGATGTGGCGGTCTCCAATATGGATCACTGAACTAAGATGGCGAACACATTTGGAACCACCTCGTTGTTTCTACAATAGCAGCTCTACGACGCAAGTTAACTTCATGCTCTTAGGAGATAGCCATGAGACAGATAGCTTGCCACCAACGCGAAAGCCATACCTCACACGATTACAACGCATCGGTTATCCGGTTATCCTCACAATCAAAATCGTGCCTCTGAAACAGAACCATCATAACCGACGGGGACGTGCTTGAGCTAAGCGCTGGTGACAGAAGAAGAAAGAAGCAAGGGTCATCTCGCGCATCTAATTGCCACGAATTGTCATCTTATTGTCAAGAACCTCCAAGATACGTGGCGGCTCGCAGGCTCTTAGAAGAAAATTCAGAGTAGTTAGTAGAACGACTTGGAGAAAAAAATCGATCGAAGCGTTTCGCATGAAGTTATTTGCTACACTTTACGGAAACATGCTGTTTCAATGGAGCTCTCCTGACGATTGAATTACGACACAATTTTTGTGCAATTGTTCATGGCTGGCACTACTTCACCATCGTGGTAAACAAAATCCGCATTCATGCATGGTTATGGAGGGAAAATGACAAAGAAATCCAACCCCAACTAATTAAAACCATAGAGGGAAAGTCCGGAAAGGAAAACATATGATAATCATAAGGATAACGGATTTCACTTCAACTGCGACTACGAAGAAAGCTGATAGACAACGCACAAAGAGAAAATGATGCAAAAATTCAATTTCTAAAAGCTTGAATCTTTTATGCGTATCTCGGCAACAGAGACGATGAAGTTAGGATTTTGTTAACATTGAAGGCAGCTTATCATGAAATTTTTGAAGTCTGGATCTCTCCCGGACTGTATGGAGTTCGTGGTGTGGACTATAAGTATGAGCGTGGCTGCGCTCAATCTCCCTTAGTCGTGGTCAACGGTGGCACAGGAAAGCTTCGTCAGCTCCGAAGTACATTACAACGCGCTACCCTTCTACACACTTCTGTTCTATCAGCATCATAATCACTGGTGTTATTCGAACACACTACTGAGAATTCGTTGATTTGCTTGTGTAGCACAGGAAAAAGGCTGCGTACTTTCATAATAAATAGAAAATGTATTGTAAGATAAAAACCCCACCTTTCTTATGCGACCGGAACCATCATAATGTGATCCATGGCATGGACAAAAGTAACCACCGAAGTCACCTGCATTCGCTGAAAGCACACAAAATCTACACCGAATTTAAATGTTTGATGATAGTTTTATGTTTACTTGGACAAAATATTTAAAGCAGAGTACTCTTTTAAATAAATTCTATTCATCCTGCAATCTCAAAATTGTGAAGAAATTTCTTCATTACTTATCCCATTGATTAGAATGGATATGTCTTAAAGAAACGTTATGCATGTCATGTATGTTAAGTTTCAACAACAGGTGAACAACACTTCTTTTCCTTCACCATCAGATGACACAGCCTAGTTTTTAGCTTGATAGAAGCGAGCATTTTACCATATTACCCTTTATTAATCTATTATCAATCTCTATATTCTTATTATGTTTCGAGTCCCAAATACGACTATTATCTCTGTCTACTAAGTCATCTATAATCTCAAAACTTCTGATGTACACAAAATGTCAGCACACGGTTACAACAAAAAGGTGGAACTAGAAAGGGAAACCAGTATTTTGAACAATCGTGCGCTACAGCGCCATTATGAACTTTGGTAAACTAAAAAAAGAAAAAACTTGAGCGAATAATGTGTCTAATAAGTGAGAGAATAGTGGGAGAAATGTCATTCACTAACAACCAATTGCAGGGGCAACGAACCAATTGGTACGCACCCAAGGTGGGTGCAAACTCCAATTACTATAGACCATTCGTCCTTCTGAACACGTTCGTCGTCATGTTCAGCGTGGCGCAACTCCGACACATTCACAGCCTTTTCTCTTAAAAATTAAAAATGAGATAAATAAAAAGCAATTGAAATTTTTTGAACCAGCAAAACATGTGCTACAAAAACAGATGCGGTACTCAACGTAGTCATAAGTATTGAAGTGAAAAGGAAAGAGTAAAACTCCTAAAGTTCTAAAAGGTATTGCAAATCTACAACAATACTTACTACCTCGCAATCTCATTCTTCGTACGATGTTTCACAAAAACGGGTTTTCCACGCCATTCAAATGTCTTCGTTTGCCCTTCCGGTATATCGTTCATGTTAACTTCAATGGACGCCAAAGCTCGTTGATCAGCAGCCATAGCCTAAGTTCAAAAAGATGATTTAGAGGAAAATTCAGGTGACTCTCTCATTCCTATTTTAAACATCTGAATCAGAATCTGAACAGCTGAATCATCCACAAATATGGGATAAAGATGTCATATATGCAAAAAGGTGGGTTATCATCCAGTATCAAGCACACTGCTGCAGTCCTCACATGACAAATCTGCTACTAACGAGAGATGTAACTGTTTTTTTCTTAACAAAAAAGAAAAGATGAAATTAAGCTAAGCATTAAACTAACTAGGTTTAGGGGCAACAAAATGTTATTCTAAAGAGAATTCGATGCAATTTTTCTTCAAGGATCCAGGAATTCTGAAACGCTCAGCTTCGAATATTCTTAAATGGTAGTTCAACTTCCTAGGTACTCGGTTAAGATCTGCCAAATTTTCGTAAAAATAATCATGTTCGGAAAACGTGCTACATAATTTTCCTTCACTTCGGCAGAAATTGTAGTCGCTACTCCTGCAAGAGGAAGAGCTTTTTCCGATGTGACTTTAGCTTCGCGCACGGTTTAATACTGCCGGTTAATACAAATTTCAATCAGATCGACTCTGTTTATGAAAACATGAGAGAGGACAGCTGGCATTGCAGTCATTTTGCGCTGATAACATCACATTTTAGCATAATTACTAATATTAGGAAACAAGGTGTGCTATCAAAACATTGAAGAATTCTATCCTACACGAAGTCAAGAAAACTGACAGAACCTCTGGAGGTTCAAAAGCTTTTTCGCATTCTAACCTAGAATTTTATCATATGTTGTGCTCCTAACGGTTTTTTTGGTCGTTCACCGGTTGCCTCCCCTTACAGAACAAAACGTTCTGATTAAACCACCAAAATTCGAGGCGCTCTAACAAATGGAAAAAGGGATCTCGTTTGGCAATTTCTAAGTTTCTGTAGCAGGAGAATGATTTGACAACCCACGAATACATAGGAGCAACGTCACATTTGCTCACAAGTTTAAACTGCAGTAGGTCCTGCCCTTTCTTGCTTTTGTTTATAGCTTTCTTGCGGCATTCAAACAAATACATGTTCCGCTTCTGCGATATGCGGAGCAAGAGTACAGCGTGTGAACAGCAGCAGTGCTCAACACAACTTCTACTGACCAAGTTTGAAGTACAGGTTCACATAACTCTGTGAGTGTACATTGAAATTCACGTCGGACGAAAAGAAACATTACTGACATGACAAACTGCAACACAATTACCTTGAAAGAAACCATAGTTTGAACCATTTCCTTTCCGGCCCACAAAGACATCACACCGCCGGCTGCAACATATAGTTCAATCTTTGAAAGTTTTATCTTTAAAAACAACATCTAAAATCATAGATCATCATAATCTTGAAGAAAAGGATTCTCTGAAAGACGCTATCACAAACATGTGGATGAAATCCATTAGAAATGCTCATAGATGCGATAACAGACGAACTCTGACCATTTTCACGTTATAGCGTTGGTGAAGTGTTTCCCTTCATACTGTAGATTTTATAACTCTTTACTCAACCGTAAGACCTCTTCCAAAAAGCAAAAAAAAAAACGTTGCAGAGTGTTACACAAAATTTGGATATTAGGGCAAGAAAGCAAAAGAGGAAACATTCAACTTGTCGACACATTTGTGGCTCTGAATATGGGGTGCTACTGCCCCATACGCAGAAGAAGATTGTAACACATTACTATGCGGCGGAACTAGAATGAGGTGAATGTTTATTATATACGCAATTTCAACTACACACTGAAGGTAACTTGGAGAGGTATCAAAAAAAAAAAAGGACAAACGCATAATACTGTACATAATACGTTTGACAAACTTTTGTTCTGATAAAGAATATGTAGTAGGAAGTGTTTGTAATATCTAATAAGACTGCAATGAAAGAGAAATGGCTTCTTTATGTGGAAAATTGAAGCGAAGAGGAAGTGAAAAGGCTGCGTCAAACTTTGTGTATAACTTGAAATTCGTAGTTTTTTTCTTTTAACAAAACAAACCAATGATTAGTTTAACATGGTAGTATATCCTCCCACAGAAATCCAAGTCAAACTCAAATCTAATAATCAATCAAATGGAACATTCTTGATGTGCCACGCAAGTCAGCTATCATTACAAAAAGAAATATGAAGTAAAAATTAGCTGGGACCGTGTTTAATTCTTAGCTTTAAACTCTTGTTTATCCTCAACCCTTCAAACTGTGACTATCCTTCACTCCACATTATCATTTATGACATAATACACTCTATGTGATGCTAACCTGCGTCTCTTCCTTGTAACATTTGTTCCAGCAAGCCTTTTTTTCTGAAGGGAGAATGGGAGAAGGGGGTTCAACTAATCTTCTCAGCGTCAATATCACTACTTCGCGGAAGCGCAGTGTTGTGATACTAACATTGGGCGATCAGATCTCGTTCTAATAACGGATAGAAATGGATTTGCTGGTAATATGCAGTTCCTCCTTTGAAAAATTGGAGATATATCAATATAGGAAGATCATTTTCAATTATACTATCTTCCCAAAGTAAGTTATGGCTACTGTCTTGACCCTAGTTGAATGAGACACCGTACAATTAAATAGATTGACGAACAATACAAGACCTAGGTCGCAGATTATGAATACAGAGGTGGTTCGGCTCATCTCTCCCTCCATCACTGTAAATAGACAAGTTTTGAATGCGGTTAAATGATTCGTCGAAAATCCATTCGGACGCGGAAGCGCGGCGCGTTGCAATAGAGGACGTCGTGAGGAACCGCATTCAGAAGCCGTCTGTTTACAGTGATGGAGGGAGAGATGAGCGGAACCACCCCTGTATTCATAACCTACGACCCGCTATAGGTATACTCCAACGAAAACCCATACCACACCAGATTCGTGGGGTGATGCCTTTAACAAAGGCGCGTAACTTGTTTTCCTGTTGAACTATACATTTAGTTCTAGCCTCTCCACAATGAAAATTATTTGTTCGACATAAATCAAAAATGAGTAATATTTAACAAAAAGGTCGAAGAGAAGAAAGCTTACCTCCATAATATACAGCATGAGCTAGAGATCTGCGCCCATCTTCTGCATCACGGGCGCTCTTCTGAGTATTCAAAGTCACCTCTCGCCGATAGGTTGACATGTCCGGAAACTTCACATCGGTATGTGCCAAACGTCGAGAAGATGCTGAAGAGTACGGAATGGTTCTTTGGTGAGAATGTTACCTCGAAAAACATTAAGATGCTGCAGCTCACGATCCTTTAAAAGAGAAATGGATGGATTCAGGCAGCAAAAAATCCAGTTTTCAATTCATAAAAATATGTCCTCATCGCTAATGACTTCCAAATCAAAATGGAACTATACAAGCAAAGGAATCGTCTCATCCAGTCTCAGATGAATGAAAATTAGTGCTTTATTCTTGTACCCATAAAAGCAAAAAAAGTTTTGTCCGAAACAAATGAAACCTGTTGCGAAACCATATAATAAAACACCGTTTATTCCTTTGTTCGCGAGGTTTGATGAGAGCAAGCCAGCATGATGTGTGCTCCGGCTTGCTGCTGCTTGCAGAGAATCAGCTGTTTTGAATTCAGTAACGACATCCTTGATAGGGGTGACCTGAAACCTATCAAGTATAACGAAAAAGTCCACAATAATCAACCTGAGCTTGAATTGTGCTCAATTAAAGCATTTTCACAAGTTCTCGCGCCGACAACGCGCAGGGGACGCTTGCACACTTTTTCACGCGGGCTTCCTGTGTGTAGTTTTGCTACCTCACGCGGTTAAGCACCATTTGTTGCCGCGCGGCAAATCAAACGCTTCAAGTTGGCTCACTTCGTGTAACTACGCTCCGTCACTAAATAAATCTTATACTTCTGTTACGTAATTTTAAAGAAAGCATTTGCAAAGATAACGAACAATTCAAACGTTCAATTTTTCCCAAGTTTTCCTGTCTTGTAAACTTCCGAATATTCGAGTTTTCAAAACCCGTGGATTGGTAAGATTTGAAAGGAACAATAAACATACGTTACTTTATAAGAAACTAAATGTTATACTGCAAAACATTTTAAAATATTAAAAAAAAACATTTAAAAAACGTAAGCATTGTGACAAGGCTGCTCTCCAACAGATTTGAGAAAATTAAGGATACAGCACAAGATATCCCCCAAAATGTGAGACGAGGAGAATCTAGAGGAAAAGCGAAAAAAATTCATAAATACATAGGTATCTTAGGAGACCACTGCTGCTATTAAAATCGGTATGACAAAAACTCTCAGCTTGTTGCAGAGTATGTGGCGAAGCGAATTCCTTTGAATCACATCTTTAATATTGAAAGTTTTGAGTGATCGACCATTCACCAAATATGAATACCAGTGTTCAGACTTCTGACCAACCGTGAGGCTTCAATATTCAAATTCTTGAACAAGTGAAACTTCCAAATATTTGAATGACAGGATCTCAGATTTTTCCCAACTAGCCGCAATTCAAGAAATATGATTTCTAATTTACTTGATAAAAGCGCGCATTCATGAAGTATCCATCGCAAGTATTAAAGTATAGCATAGTATTAAAATTTATCTTTCCTGAAACTAACTTATGAACGCAGGAATCTATACAATGGCTTGCAGGGGCTAACCGTTTTAACCAAGTCAGTATTTTTTCTATCCTGGTTAGCTTCAGAAAAGTTTCAAAACATCGGCATTACAGTCGCTGCCGAACCTCTTATCATCTACGCCAGATCCGCTCTATTTACTTGATGAAACTCTTTATATCGTACTTGCAATAGTTCCAGCCACTACCAGCGTTCCCAGTTTTAACGCGGCTCAGCTAGCTGAGATATCCGGGCTGAAGGATAACGAAGAATTGTAAGTTTTTGCAACCCTGGCAAGCGATGGTCGTAAAGAAACGACTATGTGAGCGAAAATTATGATAAGAGCTACACTAAGACAAATGTGCCGTCGAACAGGCTACATATCATCTGACACCTTAGATGTTTCGCATTTTTGCCGCCACTTTTGGAAACTATATCACGAGGTATATACGGCACAAGGGAGAACCTACATTGAGCATTTCTACTCCTTTTAGGGAATATTAGTTCATATTCTTAGCCTCGCTCACGTTGATTAAAGATAAGAATGAATATTAAAGCTCACCTTGCTGGGAGCCGTAGCCAATACAAAACTGCTGTGCTGTTGTGAGCCGCTGATCTGCAAGTAAAAACAACTGATGCTTTGATCAACTATGAAGAAATACGATGTTGTGAGAAAGAGAAGGAATACATACCACTTTTGTGGCAACATTGCCGGAACGAGCCAGGGTAGACATTCTCTCAAGTTTGAGAATCTATAAAGACATAAAAATAAGGTAAACTGAGCTATTGCATCCGCAAATCTTGCGTAGCGAACGTTAATAGAATATAAGGGGCAAATAAAGTTAATGAAGTAAAGTCAAACCAATTTAACCACTTTTCAGTTCTGCTCTTGTTTTTTTTTTTCTGAGAAAAGCTCGCATTTTTTCCCGGCGTCTTCGGATTTCCTATCGCTCCGAAGTATTTTTGCCACTGTTTGCTATCCATCAGTCGTAGAAATCCTTTCTTATTCTGGATTTTTTCTCCAGCAATAAAACCGCATAGAGGAAAGAAGCCAAAAAGACGATCACATTATGTACTACGAAGAAGTATAAATCTAACACTGTTTACAGATCAAAGGTCAGTTTCATTTATTTTCTTGGTGCGATTAAATCAGCAACATGATACGAGTTCAAAACACCAAAAGAGACGGTCTGAGTTGTCTCTATTCGAATACAAGGAGTCAAACATTAAAAACCTAATCTAAATCTAAATCTATTTCGCAGCTCACAACAGTAACATGTTTGTTTTATTTCCGCTGCTTGACAACAGACCATAGAAAGGTTTAGTAGGCATTAACCGAATGATTACAAAGCCTTAAGATCCAAGAATGCGATAATCGGAGTCTGGAGCTCTAACTCCATCGCAAACCGGTTACATGAACGAAAAAAAAAACTTTATAAAATTCTAATGGATAAAGCCAAAACTAAATGATAGAAGGCAAAAAGCAAGCAAGCTAACCATCTATGAATGTAAAGCACAAATATGCATACATGCATAGCACAAATATGCATAGCTCATATATGACGCAAATACAGAAGTCAACTACCGTTTCCACCGGATCCCATTCCACAAGAATTGTGGTGCTTTACTTCAGCTTACAAAAATCCGCTAAAACAATCAGTAAATATCTACGTTGGGAAGACAAAAACCATCAAACAGTGAAGGATATTTGGGAATGCGAACAATTAAAGACTGTAATGCAATTCTCAAAAAGTTTTGTTTCCGCAGAGAAATTGGATAAAGGAATTTCGACATGAGAATTGGAGTGTGGACATTTCAAAGACAACAACTTCACTTTAAGAAAAGGAGACAAGAAGTAATAGTGTGCTGGGATGCAGAGGGAAGTTCACTACAAAATTACAATATACCAATTTTTTTTTCCTTTCACCCAAAACAACTTCTCGTTTTTTTTCACTGTCCGTATCCAATAGGCTAGAACCGTATATCAAAAAAATACAAAGACGTTTTACTAGAAAATATATAAAATCTTCGGGAAGTTCTTCCTTATGGAGGCGAAGAGGTGAAGCACGACCAACTACAGTTCCAACAATCAGACAGACATCAAAGCGCAGGAAAAGAACGCCAACGGTACGGTTATATGGAATTAGGAACTTCAGAGCAACTATAAATCACTAACTACATTATCAATTTTTCAAAGAACGACCTTATTTAAAGAAAATGTCTTAGGCAGGAAATAAAAAAGACAGCGGATTCTTCCGAGTTAGGTTTTCCTACTGTTCTTTTCTTCAATTTTTCTTTTTATTTTAATAAAAAAAATAAAATTTTTTTTTTCTCCTTTTTTTTTTTTTTGGGTTTTTTTTTTTTTCCTCTGAGGAGCCTCAAAGGGGCTAATTAAGATCTTCTAAGTAGAGACAAAACGATCCACTTTTTCCCTAAAATTTAGCCTCTATCCAGGTTCTATAATGTCTCAGGATGTGTTTCAGCATCGACTTCCTACAAATCCTTACACGGCTACGCAGATGCATCAACTAACTGCTTCCTATAGAAGTTTAGAATCAAGAAAGTCTAGTAAGACGATGAAATAGAGAACTAGCAAAATAAAGGAAATGTGGACCTCCTCGAGTTCCCAAGGGATCAGCATTACTACAGTTGGTGAAAGAAAAAACAAATTCAACAAGAGAACACTAATGAACGAATTGCGCCCCACCACATGAAATAATACACACACAAACAGAAAAAATATCACCAACTATCGTCGCGAAAACACGGACGGGCGGTCTGTTGCTCGTCGCCACCTTGCCCGTAAAACTCGTCCGAACGAGTTTGCCACTTCGGAGTTCGCATCACTGCGCCAGTGATGAGCATGTGTTTTCGCAAATGCGAGGGGTATCACAGCAGCATGCTGGCGGCTGTATATCCGCAGAGTTCTCTTGTTTTCACTTCGCAATCTTCACGAGCACTTGGTCCCCCTTGGGCCAGTTGCTCTCATCATTTCGAGCAATCAGGCGTCCACCTTCAACTATTTCGGAAGGTGAAGAAGTTCCGGGAATTGTCGAATGTTCTCATAATGAATGCTCATCTCTAGTTCCTGAAAAATGGTGAGTCCGACGTCCTGATTATCCTATTTTTTCAACTGCCAGCCTATGACTCTCATGCGGAGTAAAGTTCTGACCGGACTCGAACCAACATCTACAAAAAGGAAGTGACTTGATTTTTTTCTCGCGGACATGGATGATGATCTTACATCCCTTTGAGAGGTTTACTAATCATAGTAATAATTTAGATGGGCGGAAAGCGAGGTCGCTCCACCACACTCAATGGCCAAGAGCGCGTTCGGACTCACTTGCTATTCTCAAAGCAGACGGAACGACAGCATCAGAAACGGAAGAGGAGAGCACAAAGTGGGCATTCATGCTTATGACACGAGATCTCATTCAGTCTAGAGAGAAGACGCATAAAAAATCAGCGAAGAAAATCTGTACTTTATTCCTGGATCATATGGCGTGTACAGAAGCTGGAGAAGAAATACACAAAATGTTTTTATTGCATAAAGCAGTGCAGATAAGTTAGACATCAAATTATTGTTGTGGATACATCTTCCAGAAAGTAAGGGTCGATTGTACAAGCGATACTAGTCACATTGAGATCCACGAGTTCTGAGCCTCTGATGGAAGCGGCAGAAAGCTGAACACTTCAAACAATTTTCTTTGAAATATATTTCCGAGTATTCATTAAAATGTTATGCTTGCTTCCCCTATATCATACGAAACGGTCTCCTCATTGCGAGAATTCATGATTTTGTAAAGTAGGTAGAGGTTTTGTAGTAGACCTACCTTAATTGGAGAGAATATAGAATATCTAAAGATTTTGGTTTCGAAAGTAAAGCAGAACTAGACATCGGGGGAAGTGTTATCTCTAGAGGATGTTGGTAGGGGGAGCTGGAGAAAAACACTCCTTAAAGTTACGTATATCTGTAAATGAAATCAAGAATAAATGAATTAATGTTATTTCATGTTGTATAGTAAATTTCTGGCACTCTAGATAAACTACATCAAGTCACTCACAAGAAGGACGAAATGATACAGACTGGTGCCGGTGAGCTGGACCCATCTCAATGGACAGGTTTGGTGTAGGTGTAGAGTTTTTCAGAAGAAAAACAAACGTATTCTAAATGGTTTTTGTAGGTAATCAACGAGTGTTGCACTTTGGACCCATGGCTCAGAGAGATCCTTACTTCTATTACTATCCGAAGGGATGGGATGTTCTGTATCCCGCTCACTTTGGATTTTTTCCTTACCGCACTACGTAAGCTTCTTTCATTTTTGACGATAAGCGCCTTGGGACATCCCAAAAAGTGTTCTAATTGCTACCTAAGCAGGTTTCTCGAGGTCTGCGCCACTACACAGGGTTGGTTAATTTAGTAATTACGTTAATTAGCATAATCACCTGAGTTGATCTGTCTTTTTTGTTGAGGAAAATTCGCCGTGATGACTCCTTAAATCTCTCGGTCTGGAAGCCTTACAGTTCAAGAAATCGTTCAAAATTGTTTATTGATTATTCCTATTCCTGTTACTTAGAGGTTGGTCACGACATATTTCCGAAAATCGCCATATATAAGGCCGAATCAACGAGAATCCGCCTTCCCATTCATTTGCATAACGGCAAAAATTGCCGCTGCTGACTTGCTTACTCCACGTGATTTTCCTTTGATTATTATGTGTCAGGAGCTTGCATCGAAGTTCAAGGAAGAATTTGAGTGATGAATTGGATAACTATCTTAGCAGTGATCACGCTCTGATTGTGGAAATTCGCGTATAGTCACGAAGACGAACGCGAGCAGTGAAAACGTACGCCTGAAGTACGAAGGCTACAAACGCGAGTTGAGGGATTTCATACCCGAACTGCGCTCTTTGGGGTCTCCTTGTGAATACAAATCAGTGTGTGAATAAGTGTTGTTGCAAGAGGATACTTGGTCATTTGAAGTAATTGTTCTAGATAACGTAATAACTAAATCAACCAACCCTGTTGAGTGGCTGAGACCTCAAGAAACCTTGTTAGGTAGCGTTTTGGGCATTTTTGGGATGGCCTACTTTCTTTCCCCTCATTTCTTTTTCTATTCGGAAACAAATGTGTGACTTTTATACACCCTCGTATACAGTCAGTTTGAAACCACACGAAGCGCGGTGCAACTGCGTAAGCGCCGCGGTTTAGCGTAGCGGGTGGTGGAACCCTTGCTAACACCACCCATCGCTGCAGATCGCAATGTTCCCACTTTGATCCCAACTTCGTCGTTTCGAGCGCACCCGCTTACGCTACTACACCGTGCTTAATGTCGTTTTGAGCTTACTATATCTCAGTTCCTTCTGCATTCTTGCCACACTTGATTGGCGAATGGTGCGAAACTGGGATCGTGGGTTACAATGAAATATCCACTGAAAGTGGAACGCTTCCTAAGCAAAATAGGTCTCTCCAATTTGTGATAAGAGATTTTTCATGGATAGTCAGGTTAAAAAAGTTTGTATAGAAATTAGTTGATGACTCACAAACATACAAATATACTATGATGGACATTTTATTTAACAATATGTACAAAACAAGTTATGCGATTATTTGGTCCGCCAATTTGAATTTCTCAAGCTTTTTTTTTAAATTGCATATGATTACAGCAGTGATCATGTTCAGACTATACCCACACTATTTTATGTGAGTAACTTACATTCACGTAAAATATACTCATATTTTATGAAATTTTCAGGAAATTCCGAGGCTCATCATCCGTTGTGTGCATCTGTGCCTTTGGCGTGTTCATGATTTTAGGAGGAGCTCTCATGGTATACTATTTACTACTTGTTTTTCCATACTATTTGAAAACATATTAGATATTATTGTAGGTGTACATGGGTTTCTTTGTTATGCATGATTCACCGTTTTGGACATGGTCATCAGATCGCAAACAACGTCCACCACCAATTCAAGTTGCTGGACCATTGTTTTTTATCCTAGGAGTCATTCTTGTACTAGCAGCTACTCTTTATTCTCTGATTACTTCAAGCGTGAGTATTCATACACTTCCACACTTATTTATACACTTTTGTACATTTATACACTTACACTTAAATCTTTTTTTTCGAAGTTTTCACAAAAAAGGAAATGTTTATTTACTGATACCTTTTCATCCAAACTCCAAGACCAGTTTTTATCCTCTTCAATTAAGCTTACCGAATAGGTGTCACGGGAAAGGATAGAGAATTGCTTCTTAGAAACTGATATGAGTAAATTTGGATGTAGTAGTCATATTGTATCTCATCCATCACCATGTACCTTATTTCTTACTTATTTATAGTAACCACAAACAAAGTAGAGAGCTACTTTTTCGAGTTGCTATCTACTTTGTTCAATATACAAGGTTCTCGGTTCCTTGTTAACCGCAAAATTAGAAACGACCGGTTGTGACATCGGCGTTTTCCAGGTATAAAAACTACGATTTCAGAAATCTCTTTCAGTTTTTCAAGATGTATTTACACCATACAAAACAACACGATGAACCAGCTAGAGTGACGACAATAACAACAACATATCAGGTGGGTGCTTCACATGTTTCTCAACGAAGATGTTGAAGGAAATTAAGTTACATGCTTGAAACTATTGCTAACCTGATAGAACTGGAACACGAAATAATCTTTACCGACGCAAACCTTTTTTGCATTTATTCAGGTGAACTATTAAATTGTGATTTCTAGGATATGTCTCAGCATTAACCGGTGTTCGTTCCAAAAATAACAACTTTGTTGCCTTTCTCTAAAATCACTTTTTAATGCATTCGTGCCTTTCCGTTTGACTAGACAATCTGTCCAGCCTTGAATAACCTTTGAAAGTGAGACATTTGCATTCACAGAATGCATTGTGCAATGCAGATTATTGTAAAGTTTTGGTTTTTGCAAGTATTTCTATAATTTTTCATTCGTATTCACAATCAAATGACCCTTGTGTACCAATGGTGAACAGTTCGCAGTTATCTGTTCATTTTTTTTACTGTGGTGAAGGGTTGTTGTTGTAGGCCGCACCTCCTATATTTGAGAAGCATCCATACCAGCCACTTCCACCTCCTGCCTATCCTGTCCTAGAGAACAAATATGCACATTCGTCAATTGTTCGTCCGCATGATGAAATGAAGTTGTACCCTCCAGTGTAAGTTTGTGGTCCGGCGTACCTTCAGCTTCCTTCGTGAATTACTTCTAGTGACTTTTGAGCAAATATCCGTTTTTAACCCCATGTTATTGTTACATCAGCGAGGTACTCGAATGTAATCATTGATTACCGCTCCGCTCAAAAATGCCAATCTTATTTTTCGCTTTTTTGAAAGAAGCTCACAAAGTAGGAGAATAAGCTCTTATGCCGGGGAAGCAGAATCTGGGTCTGGTATCTATCACATTTATGGACACATTTGTGTAGTCCTATATGTGAAGGTCTGGCATTATGAAGAGAAGACACATGAAAATCAACTAGATCTGTGATCGTGATGTGATGATCTGATATAACTTTGTTTCTGTCTGGGTCATAAGCGGTTCGAAATCAATAAAGTTCATGTGATAAATAGGTGAACGAATAGCTCCTCACGAAAAATAGCCTATTTAAGCTGCACTTTCCCGATGTATCTGAATGCAAATGCATCTTCCATATCGATTCAGATGCTACATTCGTATATGCATTTACGCAAAAATTTAGTTACATCTCTACATCTCTCTCTGTTTATGCATATATATATATATCTTAAGTGGGACGAAAGTACACGTTCTAACGTCAGAAACGAATTCCTCGTGAATTTGAATTCGTAAATTTCTAACTCATTTTAATTATTTTTGGTTTTCAGATATTTAATTAATGCAGGCTCATTTTTCAGTATTCCTGGATATTCTACACTATCCTTACATCGAAAGTCACCGAGTAGTATCTTCATAGCAAGTCCATACAATACGTTGCGGGCTACCAGTGTTGCGAGGTATGTGATACATTCGTGTGATTAGTAGTTTTCTTCTAATTACTGTATTCTTCTTTTAGTCAGGGGAGAATCCCTGAACATGGCAATAGTTCTTGATGTTTTTGTTCCATTATTATAGATGCGATTGTCAAACTAGAGTACTGATGACATGATATTTTAGCACAAGTACTAGTGTAAGAAAACATAGCATATTGACAAAGCATAACAATCAATTCACAGAAATTCATAAATGATTTTCAAAAACTTCGAGAAGTTTGGAAACTTTTTGCTCAGGTTTCATTTGTATTTGTATTACTTGCTCTATTGTTTTTCTAAAATCTATTTCAAATAAAATTCTATTAAGAACTAACATTAATAAAACTTCTAAATACAGGTTAGTCAAAACTATCTGAGTATTGTGCAATTGCGTACATGGTTGTAAGGATAGTGGAGTCAAAACGATATGAAACACGGTGCAGTTGCATAAGAGGCTGCGCTGAAGAGGCGTGATGGAGAAAGCGGTTGGAATCGAGGTGGGGTCATCGCAAACTCTGGCGAAGAATGGTGCTACCCGAAAGATCACAGTCGGGTGTACAGCATCTTGTCACCTAAGGTCTCATGTAGAACTCTTGCTCCGAGCGACAGAAGTTTGTAAAGTAACCCGTGAAGAAGTATGTTCCAGGATTATAGTGCTTATCGCCCAAGTTTTCGGTGTTGGTTCAATCATCTAAGTTTAATGCGAAAGATCTATGAGTGTACATCAAAACTCGCGTCGAGCAGAGGAAAATCACTACTTTTTATAGTAGCATAGTATGATGCTTAGATGGGCGGTTGTGGCGCAGTCACTAAGAGGTTCCGCTGTGACTGCACGATCGATAGTTGGTTCGAAGCTGTACTAGTGCCAAGCAAGCCTTTCATCCTTCTAGAGTCAATAAACTGGTACCAAACCTGTCTAGGATGACAAAAACACTGACTTGGTACATCAGTTACACTCGTAGGTCATTGTGTACGATAGATACGCGTTCGTAAACCTCGAACGATTCTAAATTGAAGTCGAACGCTTAGGCGCATCCCAATAGGATTAAACAACGACGTGCACCTTATTTTTGCTCTTATGCTTGGAAGGGAGAACATTGGAAGACATTATGACTCTGTTGACACAATGAACGTCTCTCCATTTGCAGCGATTAACCCCTGCAGATGGGATTTGCGAAATCTTTGTTGCTCTTTGCCCGCGAAAATTGCCAACGTAATGAATCTACTGTGAACATTTGCACAGTCATTTGCTTCGTCGTTTGGTTACAAGCTTGTTCTCCCATGATAATACTCATCTGGCTGGAGTGTACTGCTCGTGCATTTACTCTGCAAGATTTGAGTTCACAGGAAAGGAAAGGCAACACAGTCTTAAGCGCGCTTTTTACGCAGGAAGTTCTTTTTTAGTTCTAGTACCACTGAAATTTTTTCTACAACTTCTTTTCTTCTGTTCAAAAATACACTTTTTTTCAAAACATGTTGAATAAATTCTAGTGGTTTGCCATTGATGCGTTCTTATGCAGAACTGCATAAATGTTTTCTCGTTTTGCTTTCAGGCATCAATCCGGTGTGGAAACCCGATCATCTATTGCAGAACAGAGACGAGCTGGTTCAATAGTCACTCGAAAGCAGTCGACTGAAAGTGGAAGTCATAAACGATCGAAGAGTGCTGGGCCACTCAACAGAAGCTCCTCGGCAAGAAGCTCAATCCGCCAACGCTATCGTGAAAATAGCCAGTTTTAGCCAGGGCTTTATCATTCCTTTCGAATATGTGACTCTTTGCGATTTCATTCCCTTGATTTTGTAACCGTTTGAGATGAACCTTTCGTGGGATGTTGCCGAATTAGTATGCTCATAGCATTGCTCATATTGTAAAGAGTTTAAGCTTTATAGTAAATGTATTTGTTGTGTTGCAATTTGCCTTTAGAACCGCATAATTCGGTTAAATAACTTACCTTTACGTTTCATCGGTGTTCTTCGTCGCTTTTGGGTTTTTTCTTCTGATTAGTCTCAGTGGTGAGGCAAGGTTTTTCAAGTTTGAAATTGTTACACTGCTTATCAGTATTTCCAAGGAGTACTTTCGGCAGAACTTGGAGAAGTTTTAAATGTTCCTTTGATTTTTTTGCGAAGAAATTTCTGTAGTGGTCGTGTTCATTCCGAGGGCGTTCTCTTGCTTTTCTCACTTGTACCTTGCATATCAATCCACTCTGTATTTGCCATTGCAATCGGTAGTACAATGTTGACTTCCAACTTCGTGGAGTCTTTAGTATTTGTAGTTTGGGTGCGTTTCAGGAGGAACCCATAGCATCGGTCACAGTTTACCCTTAGGTGGTTGGGTCAAAAATTCCGCAGCGGTGTCAAAAACGACAGCAGATCGTTCTGCTTTGGTTACCGGATGCCCCGCTCATCTCGCTGTCGCAGCTGCCCCTACGTACGCTTGATCAGAGATTTAACAAGTGCCAATTATGATTATAGTGGTTCCAGTTTGAGTAGATAGTGAACAAGAGGATGGAGTTGTGCGTCAAATTCGAAGAGTTACATGCTTTTCATCAGAATTCGAAATTTGAAATGCTAGAAGCTTAGTTTAATTTGTACTTGAAGTCCTAATTATTTTCGACTAATTTTTATCATTCACACACCATACAAATCTTTGGAAACTTATACTTCTTAATGTTTCATTTTACGCCAAGGACGAAAGCTGCCTAACGGTTGCAGAATATCTACGCAGACATATCTTATGGATGGGATGCTCCATGATCGCTAGTCTACGTTTGTATTCGACGATTCTGTTGGTAAAATCGTTTCTCTTGCAAGCCGAGGAGATTAAATAACTATTATCACTCCACTTACACAGAGCGGATTTGGAAATCTGCGAATTAGTTTTGCTTTAGAATTCCCCTGTAGGTTATGCCCACCTTGCATGAATACTATTTGCAAAGAAAGGAAGCGGCAGAGTGAATGTCTGACACTAAATACTAAGCGTGACTTAGCGTAAGGTCAACGGAGATCACAGCTATTCTGGATCAATTAATCAGCTTTAATTTGCTGTTATTCTATCATCCTTGGAAGTACACCGCGTTCTCCCTTCATTTTCCTACAACTCTCTTCGTTTGCTAACAACTACCACGTTGTGACCTTTGCGTTTTATTACTTCACTACCTTGAAAGTTTGATCAGTTCGTCGAAGTAGAAACATCATGCGGAGAGGCGGGCGTAGCGTCGGTCGGTACTCCAGGCCACCGATCGGCTGCACGTAATTAATTTGCTTGGGTTTTTCCTGAACCCCCTACTCGTAGTTTTCCTTCATGTTCGGCGATAACATCATTTTTCTCTCGGACTCTCAAATTCAGAAACATAGTAGCTTAAGAATTGCCCTTGCGACAGTAGCCTAATCTTTCTTAAAATAGGTTCTTTTGGTGAGACCTTGAATGGAGTTTGTCAGTTTTTCTTGAATTCCTCTGTGATTTTCCCTTTGGCTAGAGGCCGTTCTTCTACAGTTATCCACAGGTTGGTGATTTCTTTCATCTATTACGCCTCCCATCCCACTCTGTTCACATTTTGGAACGATTTCGATCTAGTTATGGTTAGTAAGACACGAGAAAGGTGCATAAAGCAATTCGGGTACCAAAAAAATCAGTATAACGTAGTATTAACTGTATTGGTTTCTTGTCTTTGTTGTAACTTGCAATGAATTAGATATAAAACGCGGCGTAAAACGTGTTGTACACGACGACGCGACGCGTCTTCGGTGCGGGCGTGCCCTGAACTTCCTTCGCAGTGCACAGGAAACATCCAGACCTCTTCATCCTCTGTAGTTTCTTCAACAATTTCCTTCTGAAGAAACTCCTTCTAGAAACTTCTAAAGAAAAAAAAGGTCGGAGAGAGTTTTCCGCATACTGTGGAGAGAACTCATTGCACACTTCAGCCGAACAGCCGTAGCGCCCGCGTGTAACAACGCGCTTTACTTCGAGTAAATGTAGAGAAGTGTTCCTTTCTCAACGAAATTTGTGGTTTCCTCTCTTCGTGGTGGTAGTGATTCTTTGCCTTCATATTCTCTTCGTGCTGTTTCTCATATTACACCTAGGTTGAGTTCCGGAACAGTGATCGCCGCTATCCTGACTTTCTTGTAGCCGTTGAGTACACCTTTCCCGTTTCGTTAATGGGTAACTCATTCCACTGCCTTCACCTCGTGCGAGAGAAAAAATTTGGTTTGTTTCGATTTACATTTTTTAGAAGTTGGAATTTCGTATAAATTGGCAGCGCATTTGTTCGAATACACCATAACAGTAAAAAAAAATCGTTCTATCGCCCTAACTGCCACACCGTAGTGTAATTAGAAATCCCAAGTTTTTAGCAGCTTCCAAACTTCTTAGCGAAATATCTACTGACGTTTGTCTATTTATTCATTTATAATGTTGGGATTTTGTTGGCATTCTGTTGCGCAACAAATTTTTCCGATGGAACCAGAATCACTTAAAATCAAAAAGATTGGCATTTAAAGGAAATAGGATGCAAAATTTGGTCCTTTTCCTCTGCTTTGCTGATTTGAAGTCTCCGGCAACGACCGTCCCGTAGTGTAGTGCTGCTTTCATCTTTAAATTAGTTTTGCATTGTCACTTGGATGTCATTACAGGAATATGGAATAGTACTAAACTCTAACTAACTTTTTGGCTGAAGACAACTGACAGATTCTAAGCTTTCTCGGATCGAAAGTACACCTGATTAAGTTGTAGTAATGTGGTCGCCTAATTATTATGTGAGATTTGAGTTAATTTTTGAGCTGGATGGCTCATGGCCTTTGCAGCAAATGTTTTACATCGAATTCTATAGCTTCTGTAACCTTTTTGTATTCTATTCTTCTAATTCTAATGATAATGCATACATTCCTGAATTTTGTTCATTTCGGCCATTATTTACTTTTTTTGTTGATTTCATCAACACATAGTTTCTGAAACTGCTTATAAAACTAAATAGTAGCAAAACTCTTTAATTGGTTGTTTGATACGTCAACTAAGACATCGTTTGCCGCAGGTGTAATGTAAGTGTGGAAATGGTGCCATTCAAACTTTCTTGATGGTTTCGTGTTCAGTTCCTATCGATGACCACAAGTCGCGCACGATCGTGAATTTCACGCCCGTTGCTCGTCCAGAAACCATTGAAGAAAATATGGTGGAAGGGAGTGTTCGAAACGAACAAGCGGTGGGTTTTGATTTAGCTTATTGTTTCCACTTTTTTTTGGACAAACTGATTACCTACAGCTTCATTGAACTATTACATTTTGGAACATAACTGATGACATTCGATTTGATGTCGATCTATCGTCACAATTGGCCAAACCTCTCTTCCTTTTGCTTTTCGTAGTTTTTGACGATTTCTTCATATAGCAATACATAGTAATAGGATCGAATAGTCGTAAGAAGTCCTTCTCCATTTGTTTTAACATCTGTTTCGCTTCTAGGACACCTCCAAGACCTTGGTTTGTTGGAGTTCAATTCATTCCCATTTTTTGTTAGTAATTGTATATGGTTAGAGTTTCTTGTAAACGATAAAGAATACACTTAAATCCCAAAATCAGTCGTAGAGGAAACGCAACTGGACACATTGGCTCACCCCCGCTCATTTTGAAGGCAGCGTATCACGATTTTGATGTGGTGCGCAACCCACTGTTAAGGCGTAGAGTTGGGTACTAGACCGGGGAACACAGCGTGGTTCCGCTAATTTTTTCCTAATCGTCGTAAAAAAGGCGTGGAAGACGTCGTTTCTTACGATGATTTAAGTTGCAGCGCACGTCCAGAACATGATGTTGTTGTTGCAGTTTGTCTTCGCTGCTCAATGGCCTAAGCTGAATTATTAGGAGAAAATGTAGTGGATAAACTTCTTTTCATGCACGAATTCTTTAGAAAATTAGCTCAAAGTTAATGTGGTATATGATATGAAGTATCTATCCGGCACCTCTTGAGAATTCTTTCAGTGAGAATTCACACGGTCATTCCTCTTTTTTTTTGTGCCATCTGAGTATTACCTTTTTGCCCCATGAATCATCTTCTGCGGGAAAAGCCTTCGTCCACTATGCCGACATCAGAACAACATTCACTGTCACTGAGTCACAGCAAAGAAGTATTCTTTCAAAAGCAGTCGTAAAATCTAAACAAGATAGATAAGACGTAATCTTGTTATCAACAGAATATTCACAGGAATTTTATTCCAGAAATATTTAGATACGTGCACTTCAGAGCTGTTGCCATTTCTTGTTTAGCCGTTGTTACACGTTTTACATATCTTTAAGTCGCGCGCTTTCTCTCTTGGAGCTTAGTGAAAGTGATGTGACCAAATTACTCGAATACATCTGGCGATGTTAATCCATTACCTTGCTTGAATCTTAAACATACATTAACTATTGGTAACCCTCACAGCCCTTCTTCAAATTCTCCGTTAGCTCACTGCTTGAACCGATTGGACCTCAGTTCAGGTCATAGGTGCGATAGGAAGGAGCCGGATCCTCCTTTGGTGAAGGGGGTCCTGCTTATGGGGTCCAGCTCAAGTGATGGGGATCCCTTTGCCAATCCTCTAAAAGTGAAGGGGGTCCTTTCGTCAATTATGTCAGAACATTTACCTATTCTTGTTTGTGTTCATTCTTAACAGTAGCTGTTATTAGTGTACTAGTAAATTTTAATAACTTTTTATGGTGATTACGAGTAGTGGTAATCTTTGCAGAGTGTTGTTGCAAACGGCGGTAGTGACGATGAGCCTTCACCAAATGACGCAGATGTAAGTGGTCCAGGATTAACGACTTCAGATACCGTGGTGGACGCACAATCGGCTGTTGGTAACTCAGGAAATGATCCGAGCGGAGCTATGAACATATTCATAAACATCCTGTTGTTCAGCCGGTGGAATGCAAACCTGTTCAACGAAGATTTAACTATGTACCTGTGAACACCGTTAGTTTTGCACTTCCGGAGGGTTACTCAACGTCTCGCAGTGACATCGAATTCCTTGGTTCTGGCGCTTATGGTAATGTAATGTACGTCTTCTCTTTAGTCTTTTATGAGCTCTTCCAAGTGTTTTGATACATACATTTTATCGCAGCAAAACAATAGTGGAATGTCGTGATGGAGAAGTGCGTGCAGTGGCTGTAAAGAAGTTCAGGGATCCGTTTTGTGATCAGTTGCAGGTATGCTTACTGTACAGCCTGAGCCTGGCAGCGGGTAAAGAGAGTCCCATAGATTCCCGAGCATACTTCTGATCATACTACAAAAAAAGAAAAAGAAAACGAGGCTTATTGAAGTTCAAATCATTAGTAATGTAGTCTTATAGAGTGAAAAGTTTCTCTTGAATGGTATATAACATTTTGGAAATAATTTCTGTTTCCATGTGTATTTTTCACTTTGAAGAAACACTCTCGACTTATTCTGCAACTCAGTAGATTAAATAGATAAGTTCCTAATCCACTTGTTGTTTGGAAAGTTCCGCGGCATAACATCAGTAACACTTTGGCTTTCAGGCGCGGATGATATACAGAGAGATTAAATTGTTGCAAATAATGAGACATGATGGCGTCATTCGTGCTATTGATCTATACACGCCGAACACTGTTGAGCATGAGTTCAAAGACGTGTGAGTCAACACTTTTCAGAGTTTTCATCTCTCAAATTATTCAGAGTGTACGTTTTTTTTCCATCGAAGTATGTATTTTTTTGTTGGAAATGGTAGCGAGAGCAGAACTTTGTGAATATTTTTGTTCCATCGTATGTTCCCATGCTTGTTCTCCGCTCCCAGTATTTTTAATATTGGAGGCGAATTAATGAAGAGAATATCTTCCAAGAATTAACCAAAGTGATGATTAGAGAACTGTTTGGAAAATGTCATCAAATGTTTTCCTCTTGCTCTTCAGCATCTGTCTCGTTTGGTGGTCTGCTTTACCTCCTCAGTAACCCCACATCACTTTGCTGATGATGTGCTAGGTCAGGGTGGATCCCAGTTATTTTCATGTTGCTGTGAACTGTATCGAGTTAGCGTGGGTCTTCCTCCTCGGGTTTTACCGGATAAATCCAGGTTAAGGCTGATTCTATGGAAAGTTAGCGAAAGAACCTCGACTTTTGTACGGTTTTCGAAGGGATCCTTTCACTTTCGGACAGTTGGCAAAGGGATCCTCATCACCTGAGCTGCACCCCATGAGCTAGACCCCCTTCACCTGAGGAGTGTTTGGCTCTTCCATATCGCATCTATGCACGAAAAGACCGGTAGTCCCGGAATAAAAGCAAGAACCCAGAAATGGACGGACACAGACGAATATGTCACTTAAACCAATGAACCCGCTCCTCTTCTCGATCTTTGCGAGTTTTGACTTACACTGGCCTACACATACAGACGATTATGAGATTCTCTACCTTTTTGCTCTAGTATATGGCGGTGCTCATCACAGTTTTGTTGTGCTGCCTCCAAGGTAGGCACCTGGTTAATTATCATCGTCTTTTGCCTCTTTGTCTGAAGATTTACTGCAGAAGACGGGATGTTCGAGTCAATAAATCTCACTTGTTGCGCCACTTTTCAGCTTCAATTACGGCACGGGTCAATTAAATTTACAAGGAACAATTTCTTACAACACAATTATACATTTTCGAAAGTGAATACCACTTCAAAAGGTCATAATGTTATCATTTAAATGATTATGGTGGATTTAGATATGTGGTTACGGAGTTTGCCGGCGACAGCATAGTGAAAATACTGCACGACCAAAAAGTTACTGGTAGAACTCACATCACTCCTGAACACGTTCCTTTTATCATATATCAGCTGCTGAGAGTCTTGAAGTATATTCATTCAGCAAATGTATGTTCGATATTTCTCAGTACATGGGTAATCTCTTCTCCTCTTCGTCATAGAACTGTTTCAGATAATCCACAGAGATTTGAAACCGGGAAATTTGGCATTGACCAGTGACAGCGATTTGACAGTTTTGGATTTCGGTATGGCTAGATCATTAGAACGCACAGAGACATCGCTTACTCAGTATGTTATGACGCGATGGTATCGAAGTCCGGAAGTCATTTATTGGAATATTGACGGCTACAACGAGCAAGGTATTGGTAGAAAATTTTGTTTTTTTTTTGCCTTCTTAAGTGTATTATTTCTTTTGTGATCTGTTAATTTGAACCTGTTCTTGCTTTACATGAAGTAAAAGTATGTAAAGGCTCGAAAATTTTTCATTTTTATCGCTAGATATGGAGAAGGTCTAGTTGCTCCTTGAGAAACGTTACACTTAGTTTAGCTAACTGTAAAATATGAGACTCTACTTCTTTCACGCTCTTCTTATATATTTCGAGAAGGCTAGAAAGAATGTGATATTCTCAAATTTCTTTAAGTGGATGTATGGTCTGTTGGTTGCATAACAGCAGAATTGATGCTTGGGAAACCTCTCTTCCCTGGGGAAGACAGTAAGTTTGTGATTGCACTAATTATTACGTTTCGTTACTGTCATATTTTTATATGTTAAGCAAATGCGCAGTATGAGATGATAACGAGTTTGTGCGGAAGCCCTGACGAAGACCTGATGAGAAAGGTTGGTGGTTTTGTCTAAATAAATAAGGTTCGGTACTCTGAATCTCATCATTTACCATCTCGAAAAAAAAAAACAAAAGTTAGAGACAGCGTTGGGGAAATTTCCGATGTTTGAATTTCTTCATTAGTAGATGAGGTTCTTGAAATTTTGCAACTACAACACTAAGAAGAAAACGAACCTAAAAACCTTCTGCGAATTTCTAAATCAAATTAATCGGGTTCTTAAGACTGATAGATTTAATTGAGGAAGCAACTACACTATACTATTAGTAAAATGGAATACTGTGGCGTTTTCTGTGGCTGTGAGAAATTGCTTCATCGAAAAAACAAATCAACTGTTTATCTATGTCGTTATCTTCTCAATTGTCAATTTCACGTCGTTATTCTTAAGGATTGCATCATCGGCATCAACTGATCAGTCTTATGTTCCTGATCCAGGTGACTTCTGGATTTGTAAAGACCTTTCACTGCAATTCGAAATGTTTTCCTGAACGTTGTTTCATATGGAAGGTTCGAAAATAACGGATGAAACGAATAAAGAGCCGATGCGGCACTTAGCGCATGCAGAATACTTTTAAATATTTCGTCCCTAACTTATCGAGCGACTTCGTAAAATTTAAAGCACAAGCAGTTTCCGTAAATTTCCACCGCAGAATTATACAGATTCTTTCTGTGTTGAGAAATTTCTGAAAATCCCCAAGAACACCTTACTTCCAAGCCCTAGACACGCAAAACGCGTATGTGTCAATATATTAACGGCTTCAAAAGATGCGAACATCACTCTTGCACTGTCACTCTTTTGTCTCACCGTGTACAGGCTACACAATAAAATTTCATCTTGAGGAATTGGGGAAGATGGTGAGGTGTCGCTTCACAAATTCTTGCACCTTTCATATACCCTATCGAAATCTGATAATTATTATCTGGGTTTTCCAGTCATTTGAAAAAATCACGTCATCAATCACCAAAAATTTTCACGGAGGTACGATTGAGAAGCCAATTCATCAAAGTACGAGAATTCATTCGAACTTGAACAATGTTTTTTGCTTTTCAGATAGAAGCTAATAGTCCTGCAACACGTAGAGTAGTCGAATCATATCCACATCATGAACGTCAGAATTTCTCACAGCGATTCGCCGGATGCCCACCGTTATTCATTGATTTTCTCGACAAGATCCTTGTGCTTGATCCTGAAAAGAGGTGATATTTTTTATCTTTTGTTTGAAGATTCGGATAATCACACACGCGAGACTAGTGCAATATCGCCGAAAGTCAATTAGTGATAAAAAAAAATCGCAAGTTCCGCAGCATAAAACTTTTAAAATTAAAATTGTCCTGGTTGAATGATGATTTTGAATGTTATAGGTTTGAAAAATATCAGGTTTGAAGCACATTCCATTATCAGTTTGCAAGATATATTAAAATTTGAAGGGATTTTCGAGATGTTTTAAAATTTAGTGGCTGATACAATTTTCCAGGTGATCATTGATTAGGGATCATGTTAACACTTTCCTCGAATAGGTTCAGAATCCAATATGATTTAATCTTCTCAAAATAATTCTGTAGCTGCATGCTTGCCCACTGTGCAACTGCTGGCTGCAAGCAATCGCAGCGGATGTCTCCAACACTAATAGTGCTCCAGGCGTAATTACATATTCGCTTTTCTACTTGAGCGTTTTCCGTAATCGTTTGCCCTACGAAATAGTCGGGACACTTGTTGCTCATTATATCCAAATATACAAGGAGTCTGCAGATGTGAAACTATCAGTACTTGGACTGATGCTTTCTTGGTTTAACAGTTAGATTTATAAAATCTTTCTAGTAATTGTTCGAATTCAGTTTCTACTTGCATCTGATTGGTCTTTCTATGCATATTTCATTTTGTGCAATCCATATATTGCGTCCATGAGTTGCCACTAACGAAAATGAGGTCTAGATCCTATCGTTTTAATAAATCACTTATCAGTCAAAAAAAAAATCGTGTTAGCATAATTTCGTTTTAGCTCTTCTTTTAGGTATCTAGTACACATATTCTGTGATACTTATCACAAATGCTTAGTTTCTCATCGAAGCTCTATTTTCGGTGACGTCCGTTTTTTATTATTTGATATTCAATTGAAGTGGAAGAGAACATAAGGTGATGAGTAACCCATTACTACTCGAGAATACATGCTTTGCAGCGCAAAATTACCATGAAAAAGTCACTACAGCGAGGATAATGCCTTTTTCAAGCTAAGCTTGCTATTATTAGTTATTTTTTGTTTCCTTTTCTCAGGCTAACCGTGGAAGGTTCGCTCTCACATCCCTACTTTGCTGATTATGTAGATGCCACTGATGAGCCAACTGCAACTTCTTCCTTTGAGTTAAATGATAATCCCAGCAGGTCCAGGGATGAATGGAAAGGCGAGTTTCGAGTTTGGTGCGATGATGTCGGTTTTTTTTTTATTTTACTCCTGCGCAAAGAACTTTATTTTAGGCATTATATGGCAAGAAATTCAAAATTTCACCGGAGACGATGCTTCGCCGAAGATTCAATTCTAACGATTTAGTGATCTGAATTTAGTATCTATTTCTGTTCACTTTAAAATCAGGCTTTACACCTATTCATGCCGTCTCGGTTCTTATTTGCTTATAGTAGTCCTTCTGAAGGGATTTCGAATCATCTTTGTAGATGATACTTTGCACATAACTGTTTTATTACAGTTTGATACACTCCGTGATGTTTTCTGTTTATTAAGTGGTAAGATACTATCTGAAGTGATTAAAGGAAATGCGTGTTCGAAAATACGGTATACGTTGTGGTTGGGAGTAGTGAATTTCGTTGAATGATGTATTTCCACACATTTTGCTCACTTTCTCTTTTTTGCTATTTTTGTTACAATATTCAACAATGAAACTGCGAACATCTCCTCTGTGTTACTGTGTTTACAGGTTCAGTCCTGCTGTTATTTGGTCAGAGAATAGTAACTTGTCATACCTAGAACCTAGAATAGTACCTTTCACCATGAGGTAAAAAGAAGTACTAGGGGATTTATCCCGAATGTTTGGTGCTAGGAAACCAACCATGCGACCTTAGCCGTTAGGACAATAAGAGTTGGTTGATTGTTCTAGTTTCAACTTTCTCCTTCCGTAATGCGAGAAATGCCGAGGCGTTGATTTGATTTTTTCTTTCGTAGCACTGATTTGCGTGACAGTGATTTGCAGTGGAGGTATTCGCTCACAAATCACCGAGAGCGCACATTCGCATCTCACACCTCTTTCAAATCTAACTTCACTCGGCGTCTACGCGGAAGTCCAACTGAAGAGACATTTTGAGCACCTTGACAATTGTAGAATTAAGCCAGTTAGACAGTTCTCTGAACGTAGAACGTCCTTCAAACGAATGGAATTTCGTAGACATTCGTTAACATTTCTTGCACATGCACTATTCTCTGGATTAATGCGGGTAGCTGCGGTGGTGAATATGCGCTTGTTTTTCGATTAGTTATATTGCATAAACACATGAGGACGCGTTTATGATGAACTCAATTGTTTGATATCCAAGACACCAAGCCAGAAACGCTAAAATTGACGGAATTGATGCGAATGGAAAGGTTGGATCTGAACAACAATCCGATATGCTTGGGAAATGTACCTATCCAACAAGGCAAATATCGGACAAAGGAAATAGTCTGATAGAACTTTCCTAGCGGACGCAGCTCATCGTCGCATCCACATTTAAGAGGAATCATCGACGCCACCAGCTTACGTGGGAAGGGACAACCCCTACAACGCCAGAAGAGCAGCGAAAGCGGCAGATGCTGGCTCTAAAGCCTCAGCTCGATTACGGTCTGACGAAGAGCATCCCCTTGTCAGATGTCCGAAAATCTAGAGCTGTCTTGGACGTCGCATTCGATTCCGACTTCTGCCCAGTTATTCTCAGCTTGAAGGTACAGTTCCAGTAAAGGAGTCGTGGGGTTCAACATCAAGCGAAGCTTGACTTAGCAGGCCTAAAAGACTTCTAATCCAGGATGATGTTCTGCGAATGAGTGTCGATCAATAATGGATTACGGACCAAGGAGAGAGTTGATAACGCTGACTCTTTCACTAGATGCATTCAGAACGCTGCAAATAGAACGCTTTCAGTACTGAGGAAGAAGTGCGCCTTTGCGTCTGCGGGGACAAGATCCACGTACAAATCTGTATGTGTCCCTCACTATTGGTGACTCCAGCCAGGAGAAGCGTCTGAGAAGGAGGTTGAGTCGTCAGTTGAAAAGTGATGACGAAAACGAATGGACGTCAGGGGCGAAGGAGTTTGAAAAAACGTGGGAGGACAAGAACCGGAAAAAAACCTATACTATGATAAGGCAGTATAGCGACAGTATGAAGGGGTGTTCGCCTTCCTTAAACACGTTCGACGGACTCTCTTTCAGGAGGCAACATTCTAACTTCAAACGATGGCAGCTATAAGAGAGATATTCAGAAAAGGTGTGCAAAAACCAAGTCGGCGTTCAGCTTATTGACCAAGTTCTTGCGATTGATCTCCATTCCCAACGATGTCAAACTGAGAGTCTAATTATCCGCAATTAACCCCATCATGAAGATGTGCCATAACGAAGAACTTCACTCGGAGGTAGATATATGTACCAGCGGATGATACGTGGAGAACATCAACTTCTTGCCCTTACTTGTGATTTAGTCACAGAAAGCCGTCTTCGCTACTTTGGGCATGTCATGTGGAGATCGTCTGATCATCTCGTTCAAGCTGTCCCGAGAGTACTCTCAGATATGGACTGAAAAAGGCCTCCTGTACCGTTATAGATTGTTCTGGAAGGAGATGGTGAATAAGATAGGTAGGAAAAAGGAGGAGAGGACACTTGGCGTTGACAGACAGTCCAGCTGAGACGTAAAATTTTGCCGATTATGGAATAGCGAGGGATGGATGGATTCTATGCGAACTCCAGCTGAAGATCGAACAGGATGGGCTCGGAGATGTCTAGGGACAACAGACCCCGGCGAAGGCCGAGTTGTAATTTACGGCGATTTAAGATGCGGCTTCGAGCGTTCCGGGACCCTATTTCCTACAACGAGTTCGATTGGAGTGTGCCAGCCTTTTGCACGCGCCGCATCTTCCGGGTAGTTTTTTACGGCAATTAGGAAGAAATGGATGGAATCACCCTTCTTCCCATAATCTACGACCCCGTATAGGCGTATAGGCATAACCCACCTGAAACCCGCACCACCCCAGATTCGTAGGGTGATACCTTTAAGAGCTTGGCCACGCTCGTTTCTCGACTGCGGTACAATCCTCATTATTTACTTGTTCAAAGGCTGCGTATCAGCAGATTGATAGTGTTGGGATATCTCCACGAATAGATAGGGGTAAACGTGTAGTTCTGAAATGTGAGTGTGAACACAATCATTTCCGCCTGTTATTTAAAAAAAAGGCGTGAGAAAATCCCTTGGTTGCACTCGTGTTCTCTACATTCCAGACTGTCACTGTATAACACAGGCAATTCCAGTGAAGTAAAACATCCACAGTCCAACTAATATAATTCAAATAAGCAAAAGCAAAAGCTGTTGTAGCTGGACAGAAGTAGATATATTGCTGTTCTGCTATCCTAGCAAGTAGCCACGTGCAGAGTGCAACCAAAGCCGTTTCATACGCCTCCTGGATACCTCCCTACTGGGAGGAACGGATTGTGGTCGTTATACACATCTTCGTGAACTACACTTTTACCCCTATCTATTCGCTCAGAGAAAATCCAGCATCGTTAGCTTCGTGATACGCTGCCCTTAATCCAGTTCGATCAATTTTCGGTTTCGTTGAGCCGTTGAAATCATGGCGTAGGCCGACAGCAGAAGGTGTGTTGAATTCTCTACCATTTCGTGAAGACGAGTATGGTCTGCAGCATTTCTTCATATTGTGTACGTCACACTCGGTAAATGACTTCTGCTGAGCCGGGTGTATTTTTTGCAAACTTCGGGCCGCCTCCGCCAGAGCGTCCCCCTCCTGTCGGATTCCACGAGGTGAGCCGTTTTTTTTTTCTCCGTAATGTCACAGTGAATCTCTGTTTTTGTGTTTTAGATTGAGTTGAACAAGACGAGATGGGTGATTCCTAAGACATATGATCGACTAAGATCTTTAGGAGAAGGCGCATACGGTGTTGTCTGGTGAGATGAAGCCATAAAAATATTTTCGCCGTTTTACTGCAAAGCACAATCCCGTTTCTCGTCATGTAAGACCCCATAATTAGTCATGCATTTTTTTTTTCTTTTTTGCAGTACTGCAGAGGATTTACGGACAAAAGAAAGGGTGGCGGTGAAAAAATTCTTACGGCCTTTCCAGAGCACAATTCATGCCAAGAGAACGTACAGGTAAGCGTTTATTTCCGCTTCAGTGCTTCATGCTTCTTGCGCATAGATCACTAAACGAATCAGTTAGTTTCCTCGCATTCCTTCTTTTAAAGGGAGTTGAAACTACTACGCACACTAAAACACTCCAATGTGCTAGAGATGATTGACGTATTCACACCAGACTCAGATGCCGCTTCGTTGAATAGTGTGTATGTAAAGACCTTCAGTTTAGTATATGCAATTTCAACATTGAAAATGGATATTTACAGATATTTCGTATCTGTTCTAATGGGTTCAGATCTGCAAAACATTTTAAAAATCCAGCGTCTCACAAATGACCAGATCCAGTCGTTGATATATCAAGTATTGAGAGGTTTAAAGGTACAGGGTTCTTTCTACGCTTGACTGTATGAGGAATTGGATTTTTTTGCTTTAGTACATCCACTCAGCTGGGATTGTACACAGGGATCTCAAACCTTCAAATATTGCAGTTAATGAGATAGGAGAAGTCAAGGTTAGCCATTTTTTCTATGCTTTCAAATTTTTAAGTTTTCTGGGATGCACTTCTATTCACGTGAATTAGGAAGTGTTTGCCTCATCTCTTTATTGTCCACCTGTGTTCAGGTGATGCTCTCACATACATTTTTCCAAGAGTTTTAACTCACCTGGTGTGGATTTACTAATTCAACTATTCGCTTGATCATTACCTTCTTCTAATTTGTTACTTTTATTTCGCGCTTTATATGTGTTCATGCCCTCACTTTTGAATCATACGACACCACAAACCAGTGTCGTTACTATTATCGTAAGGTAGCTTTCTCGCAGATAATGTGTTCTGTTAGTTTCGCATGTTTGCCGGAAAACATCTACTGAATACAATAATTACTCTTTTTAAAATTAAGATTCTCGACTTTGGTCTTGCCCGAGCCGCTGATCATGAGATGACTGGTTATGTAGCTACAAGATGGTATCGCGCACCAGAGATCATGCTTAATTGGATGCATTACACGCAGACAGGTCATTTACGTATTGAGACTTTTAATGTGGGATGATATCCGTTTAGAGCAGACCAGTCTTCTTTACTTTTTTAGAACACCAATTCATAATGTCGTATTTCTGAAATGTCGTCAGACCAGTTCCCTTATTCTAGACGCACATGTCCTGAAGCGAAAATCAGAGTTGCTGCCATCATAAAGTGAAATGTTCACAATACGTAGTTTTTCAGTGGACGTTTGGTCTGTCGGATGTATTTTGGCTGAACTTGTCTCAGGAAAACCGATGTTCCCTGGTGATGATCGTATGTTTTCTTTCGTCGTCTTTAAACTTTTTGTTCCACTCCTTCACTTTGAAAATAGTTGTGCGTGTAGTTGGGTCAAAACAATCCGGATTGTACAATTGTGTAAGCGATTCCGTCCGAAGTGGCATTTTCTTGGTAGAAACCTCGCATAGTTCCGCAATTGATTCCCTCGGGAGTAGCGAGAGTCCCACAGCGAACGCAACGCCATCATAACATATTCGCTTTGATCTAACTGTAGCTGTTTTGGAATATCTCTCTTCCTATGTTTGCTGTACAACTACCTAGTAAATGTAAAACATTTTAATGTGATTTGGTGCTGAAAGGGGCATTATTAGCGTTTCACCAAATAGAAGATCACTAACACCACCTCAAGGCTCTATACGTCTATTGTACCAACTCGACTCTGTGTAGCAATCGTGCTCACACGGTGAATTCACACTTCTCCGTGGTAGACTACATACTCATCGGGTCGGGAATACCACCTTTTTCTCAGTTACTTCATTCCATTTTTGCAATGAGTTGATACAACCACATTGGAAGGGAGTTTCTGTACCCGGAAGAAATTATTTCTGCCCTATCGACCAATCGTACAATACCTTTAAGTTAAAGACTGTGAAACTTCTGTCATACAGAAACTTGAATGTTATCTGTCCAGTGGTTTTGAGCAGTCATTAGGAAATCTCATTTCAAACAATTAGGTTGGAACAGTTTCGAGAAACAAATTAGGCAGGACTCCTACGTCGAGTTTGTTTCAGACACGTTATGTATATAAACATTTTTCAGACATCGATCAGTTGACTCGAATCATGGGTGTAGTGGGAACACCCAGTTGTGATTTCCTGTCTAAAATACAATCGGAGGAAGCTAGGAACTACATAAGGTAAATTGCCGAATTTATACCTCGAAATGAATAATTCTCAAATGACTACTTATGGTGCTAGTGTGAAATACAAAATCGGGAACATTGTTCCTATATCATAGCAGCAACAGAGGAAATAATCAAATAATAGATTACTGCAAGGATTATACGTGATCGACATCAGCCGACTTGATATAAGAGAGTGTTATGCTTGTGATCAGCGCCTAGAACAACCTTGAAACAGTAAAAAAAATACCCGTCTAATGTGCTGCCACGTACCCAAAGGGGCCAGGAACATCGATAGTTGCCGTGCGCAGCTCCTGAGTTAGTTACTGTCGCTTCTCTTGCGCACTATCAGTGTCACGCCCTTCACAGAAGTCCTTACATCGTACTGTTTGAGTCAAATCGCGAACATATCTTCATACAGATTTTGTAAATACTCGAGGAAAATAAGGATATGTGGAAAGTAATCTGGAATTGTGAATGGAAGCGTTTCTTTTTCTTCCCGCACTTTATTTTTAGCTGTTTTTCTTCGTTACTCATTTTGTAATTTGAAAGTATAAGGATGCCAGATCGCTTCGTAAGGGAAAAAAAAAACTTCACGATTACTAGAAACAAATTCCGATAGCGTTCTACTATTGTAGGATCTTAAAAAGCTGTGTAAAAAAAAAAAACTCCTCGAACTGTTGTAGCAAACCTGGAGTATAAACTAACTAGAGTACAACTAATTCGACTCGAAATAAAAGTAGAAAAATTCCTCTGATTTAAAGAAGGAAACAAAGAAAAAACCGTGGACTTTCTCTTGGAGTGTAGACTTTTTGTGGACTTTTGCTTCATATGTATTCTAACCAAAGTGTCGTAGAAAATGGTCGTAGAAAATGGACGAAGTGAATTTGCACAGCAGCCCACTCAAGCAAAGCCAACGAATAGGCTACTGAGGGAACGTATACAAAGGTGACGCGTCCTGACGTACCTCGTAGAAACTAAGGCGATTTCCACCGTTTTTCAGTACGATTAGGGTGAATTAAGCGCGGGCACGTCTATATTCGTTATTTGATGCTTCGTATTCGTTATCTTTGCTTGGAACTCTATATTTGCCAAGGTCCAACATTGTCGGTTTCTTGATTGCACTATCTTTAACAAATATCGCTATAATATGACTAGACTACACCAGTAATCCGCCTAGACGGCAATCCTAATCTGCCCAAGCTCTCAAGACTACCCTTTCTCGTTAAGTGGCCTCAGAGTCATGACCTGTCCAGAATAACACTTCAGTGAATCTTCTCTAATCTGACTCCTGTAATAAACCCTTCTCTAAACTGTGCAGGCCTACATAAGGAATAACACTAGAAATTCTGAATAACCAGAAATCATGTAACTACAAAAATTCCATCACTGTGGAGAAAAGGGACCTATTCAACGAAAAGAATTAGACCTGGTGATTATATGTGAGAGGATTATTCGACTATAAGTTGAGGGATAAAGTGATCACAGGAATTTGCCATGGATGCCGCGAGTCGACTTTTTTACGTTGCTGCCGGATGCATCAGCGGAAGCTGTCGATTTACTAGGACGGATGCTAGCTCTTGACCCCGATGACAGGTGCGTGCCTTTGATTTGGTTATTATTATTATCGCTGTATATTTTATCCCTTATCCCTTACTATTTTCTTACACGACACTAGCACTAAGTTTTCTTGGTAACTTTCGAAAAGTTGTCCTTTTACATTTATGATTTATGTATGGTGTTATTTTACTCTGTTTAATCCATTTCTTAGAATTCCTGTCACCGAAGCACTAGAACATCCGTATGTACAAGACTGCCGTTACCCAGAAGGTGAACCAGTTGCTGATCACATTGTTGGAATGGACTCAGACGAAGAAACAGCTACCACATTAGATGACTGGAGATGTATGTTGTATGCTCTTTGAAAAGTTAGTGTTCTGCACCTATAACATCCTAGGTTTTTTCAGGTCTTATATGGAAAGAAATACAGATGTTCCGGGATTCTTGCCGGCAAAACAGTTCGTTAGGAGATTTCTGTGAGAGTGATTTTAATGAAAGTGAAGAGCAGACTGAGTTGAACGACGGGAATAAGAAGTGTGAACCAGCTGAAAAGGAGTATTTTGGGGGATTTAGTTCTAAGTCATGATTCACGCTATCATAAATGACTATCGTACATACCCTTTCTGTTGCCATCAAATGTCACCTAGTTTGAATATTTTTCACTGTCATGCTGTTGCTGGTGCTGCGGGCTTCTATTTCTCCTGATCAGATATAATTTATGCATAGTTTTCATTTTTAATTTGGGCGGTATATCCAGGCGATGTTTTAGCCTTGAACGGATTGACAACAGTTATCTGCATAGTTGCTATTAAACGCGTTACGTAATTGTGTACATATAATGTGTTTTATTTGCAAAGCACAGATGTAAGGGATCCCACCAGCAGTTTAAATCTATTTTTTCTCCAATCGACTGGATCTGTCTATGATTTCGTTACATTTCTCCATATCGGATTGTATAGGAATATTTAGATGGTGATAAGAGTGAAATGTCATGTTACTCATCACTTAACTCCAGTGGTCGAATCGCGCGTTACTAATTAGTCTATGGGGTTGTAGTAGAAGTATTTATGAGAATTGATACCACTTCATATTAGAACTTTTTCTCAGATGTGTGAGAAGAGAAAATACTTTCAATTGTGCAAGATTGTAAGATCATCGCCGTGTACTTTATCCACATTAATCCTTTATTCACTCAGAAATCAAATCTACTTTTTGTCCCAACATACATTCTAGTCGTGCCATGTAACCGGTCTACTACTCATAGAGGTATGAGTTGACTTGTAGAAGTTTCCGTAGTTTCCAAATATTTCAGATTTGTATATAAAGACGGGACAGATTGTCATTCCTCTTTTCAGCTTTCTGATTATACAGTTCATTATTTAGTTTAATTCTTCTTCGGATTATTCCGAATATTGTTCAGAAATGTCTCCCGCTAGCAGAATATAATTGCTTTGCTTACTCACTTCTTTCTTTTCCCGATACCTATGTATCGAATATGATTCAACAATTGTTTACGCTTTCTTCCTGTCCACTACATGTTGATAACATACATGTGCAATTGATCTTTGGTTTGGAATTGATCTCTTTCTTCCACATTAATATTGATTCCATGATCTCATTTTGTATTCTTTATATGTTATAGAATGAAAGCTTATTGAAATACAATTTGGTTGCTAGACGGGTAGACTCTTCCCTTGTTCTGTGTTAATGCAGATTTTATTTTCTGGCTTTTCAGACTGTAATCCTTCTGTTGGACTTTTTTTTTCGTCAAATTCCTCCAATTCTATGTATTTTCCCTCGTCCGATTTTTCTCTTACAATTTTCTTACAATAGCTCTGTGATGGAGGGAGAGCTGAGGGAGGTTAAGCCCGGGTACTACACGGTGGAATTGAACCGTACCGTATGGGCCGTTCCAGTCTACTATCAGAACCTCACCCCCATTGGTACCGGCGCTTACGGGACTGTATGGTGAGTCTTTGAACGTTGACGAAAAGTATACCAAAAACCATGTAGTTCTAACACATTCCGTCTAAGTTGGTCTACCACCGACTACTTTTCCAAGTTCCGAGGAAATATTGAGAATGTCGAGGAAGAAGCAAAAAATAGACTCTAAGAGTCGTGATTCGATGCGATTGGGTATAGTGTCCATCTAGAGCGTATCTTTCGCTGTCGGTTAACTATGTTCAAAGCAATCTGATTTATTTTATGATTAGCGAGTGAGGGCGGTCTTACGCCGGTAGCACTATCTTTAAAGGTGGGGTATCAGGAAGTTGACGTATGAAAACCCCAGGAAAAACGTAGACTTCAGGTTGAGCAAAAACGCAAACATTTCAGAAAACGTATGTATGATGCGTGATTGATGCATGTTCTTTAAAATTAATCTTAATCTAAATAAGATCTCGAAGAAATAGAATAAAGAATTAGGCTTTCTGAATTTCAACTACCAAGCTTTACTGAGTATTTGGAGTTTGCATTGTTAACAGCACGTTCTCCTGTTCTTTTGTAGGAAATTGTAGTTGTTAACCCATGTTAAAAGTGAATAAAATGAATATGGAGTAGTTTCATCACAAGCCTGTATAAGCTAGATTTGATTACGTCTACATCACATAAAAGATATAGATAAAGTCTCTGATCCTTATCAATTTGCTTAGGATACCACGTGAGGTATTGTCATGAAGCTTACTCTCCTGGAAATTCGCGAACTTGTTGTGGTTGGGAAGTTCTACTGCACCCTGGTTATTCCCTGAGACCTGAGAAATCAGATTTCGCTCTTCTTTAACTCGCACCCGGTGGAATTCTGCACTTGTGGATTTGATAGTCTAGTTAAGCGTTGGACATACGTGGTGGATCATGATGGTCATTATATTGTTGATTGGTATCTACGAACAATAAAATTATAACTGTTTGAGAGAAGTTTGAAACTTGGTGCGAGATTTCGGACCAATGTAATAGAAGAATTAAGGACAGAAGTGTTAGGAGTAAGTCATGTTTAAACAATGTTGGGATTGCAGATATATACTGGGGTTTCTGTTCAAATTATTAACCACTGTGAAGAAAAAAACTTCTCCAATAGAACGTGTTCTGTGACACGAAATTAGCGGCAAAAGTCCAGCTACATCTTTTCAATTACCATGTCTTTGGAATATGTTGTTACAGTGCGGCGGAATGTTTACGAACAAACACTCGTGTAGCAATCAAAAAATTTAGCCGACCGTTCCAGTCCGTTATTCACGCGCGGAGGACATTCAGGTTCGCAGTTGACATTTTTTAAAAAGAAGGCAGTGCTCTGACCATTATTCATACTTTTAGCACTTTTTGAAAAGACTATTTGACCGTTTAAGAGAACTTCGCCTCCTACGTAATATGGATCACGAAAATGTGATTGATATGTTGGACGTCTTCACTCCGGATGCATGTTGTGAACAGCTAACAGACGTGTGCGTCGTTATCGTTACCAATTTCCACTTCCCAAAAGATAAATCAGCATTTTATTCCTCTAATTCTGAGGGATCTTTAGCGGATCTCTTTTTTAGAAGGAAGATAGGACAAAAGAAAGGTTTTGACTTTGAACAGATGTACTTCTCTACTTCTACTTCTGATGTAAAGCTTCTTTTGTTCACATTTATAGATAACTAAATAAGAATGTTATTTCTTACTTTACTCTTGCTCACTTTCACCTATGCAGTCCTGTATCTCTTTTTTGAGTTTGGTGGTTTCAGATACTTTGTCTCTATGCTGATGGGCGCTGATCTTTCAAATATTCTCAAAATTCAACGTCTAAACGATGAACATATTCAATTTTTGGTTTATCAGATCTTACGTGGCTTGAAGGTGATGCATTTCTTTCAACTCTTTAGTTTTTGCTTTGTTTTACACATATGCTTTCAGTATATTCATTCTGCTGGTATTATTCATAGAGACCTCAAACCTTCTAATATTGCCGTTAATGAAGATTGTGAATTAAAGGTGATGATTCCCAATGTGTTATGAATAGCGCCCTCCGTCGACAGTGTTCCAGAAAGCATATTTTACTAAAAATGCTTTCATTTGTTTTTTTTTTCTTATTTGACTGGAACATATTGACTAGAATAGTTCTCATTTAATGATTCTCTTTTCCACTCTTATTGTCCTTGAAGCTTCCTCTGCGAGAAATTTGAATGAAATAGACCTTCTTAAGATACTCGATTTTGGTCTTGCTCGACAAACGGACAATGAAATGACAGGCTATGTTGCAACTCGATGGTATCGGGCACCAGAAATCATGTTGAATTGGATGCATTACACACAAACAGGTTGGAGTTTTTGTTTCGTTTTATTCTTTATCTTTACAAAGAGTAAAACGAAGTTTCAAATATGCGGTGTATACAAATCGCGTGCCTACTACCGATGGATTTTTGCATTTAAGTTGATATTTGGTCAGTTGGGTGCATATTAGCTGAGCTTATCACTGGGAGAACTCTCTTTCCTGGTTCGGACCGTAAGTTTGCGATCATTGTCTTCTTATTTCTCAAAGTTCTTTATTCATCTTACTCTGCTCAGACATTGACCAACTGACACGAATAATGAATGTGGTCGGTACGCCCAACGAGGAATTCCTAACAAAAATCCAGTCTGAGGAAGCGAGAAACTATATAAGGTCTGTTGAAGACATCTATGTATAGCGCGAGATGTCGACTTATTTTCAATTTCAGAAATATTCCCAGAATGCCTCGTAAAGACTTCAGAAGGCTGTTTCCTACTGCTTCTCCAGCAGCAGTTGATCTATTAGAAAAAATGCTCCAACTTGATCCCGATTATCGGTATTGTGTACTTTATACTGCAGCTTACAGGAGCTTGTTCCCTCCTTCCTCTAGAACTCAGATAGACGATAAGATATTATAGGCCTACAGCTGCAGAGGCTATGGAACATGAGTACCTTGCTGCTTATCACGACGAGACAGATGAGCCGGTGGCTGAAGAATTGGAGTTGGACGAAGGTGTCGAAACAAACAACATTGATGAATGGCGGCGATTAATTTGGGATGAGATCGAAGATTTTTCTGTTAGTTACTACTAGTTTTTTTCTTTTGAAATTTCGTAACTACCTTAGTTTTATTAACAAAATGATGTCTTCGTGAACGACGAGTGTAGTGTCATTCATCTGCTAAAGAGCGCGAAGATCGGCGTCCATGGATGCGTTTTTGCGTTGTAAGAGGAATAATCTCTGAAACGGGCTGCATGACGAGCCATGCACGTATCCTCTTGGTCCAAAAAGATAGATGTCCTAAGCAACCTGAGATTTGACGTCTGACTTCTCACTCATCGCCATACTGTCTGACGCATGAGACGACGGGGCCTAGTGTTTAGAGTACTGAGTACAGTTCACCACATATCGTCGAAAACCTATATGGATCAGAGAACCACCATTTTGGACATTTTGCCAATACGTTGGGAATCTCAGCAGTTGTTTACTCTTGGGTAAGCTTCCGATTCAGAAAAGTCAGATGTCGGAGATGTTGAACTCCTCAGCTTTAGAGGCCTACTGAGAGCATGTTCCTAGGCTGTGCATCGCAGTTCGACGCCCAGAGTCACCTCCATGCCACTATGAGGCGGTAGAGAGACCATCTCATTATAAAGGGGACAAAAGAGGCAATGGGGAGGCATTTATAGTAGAAGTTCGGTAATGATAGTTCAAGTATTTCTTGGAACTGCGAAGATATTTTTTTTTTAATGAAATAAACTTATAAAGTTGGAGACAGGGCACCAAAGGATGTTTGGGATGACGAATCTGGGACGGGTAATGCCTGTACAGGGTCCTAGATTACGGTGAAGAGGATGTCCATTTCTGTCTGCATCAGTGTAAACGGACCCCGGAACGCTCTTTCTTACGACGGCTTCTGTTGCAATACGCAACCATTCCCACCCCCCTCTCTCTGTAATTCGTCCGAATGGATTTTCGACGAATCGCAGATGGAGCGGGGCGCAATGGTTGCGTATTGCAACAGAAGCCGTCGTAATAGGGAGCGTTCTTGGGTCGTCCGTTCACACTGATACAGGCAAAGATGGTCGGGATCACTCTCTTCCCCACAATCTAGGACCCTGTATAGGCATTACCCGCCTGAAACCCGTACCACACGAGATTCGTGAAGTGATGCTTTGCTAACTAGCGAGTGTGAGTAATAAGAGTGAAATTGGAGAAATCACGGTACATATCATTCGTATACATTCATTTCCCTTTCATAAATCCAATCGCATAGAGACTCTTAAACATATTCCACTGAATCCCGAATATTTGCAGATTCATCAATCACCGTCTGCTGAGAATGCGACAAGTATGGATGAATGATTCGTGTTCTGATGCTTAACCCTAGCTTGAGTAGGCGCCGATTGGCTTAGATTATGTTTTAGAGCAACTACTTCATTTTACATTTTGCCATTCATCTGCTTCCTCGTTTACGTACACAACTTGTGGATTAGTGTGGCTAAGATGCCTTAGTCTTTACCATTCTTTATTTCCGGCTTTTATTGGTCGGAATGCGTGTACGTGCTGGAAACACAAGCAATTTTTGAGGTTTCTGTGTTTGATTTCCTCATCTAGCTCTAGTTGTGTTGTCTGTGTATTCTTGACTGATATGGCTGTATCTGGTGTTCGCTTTTGAGCACAAAAGCTCGATACGATTCAAGAAGATAGTTTGCTGGCCAAACATAGTTTGTAATCGTGATTCCCAGGAAAAACAAACAGAAGTTCGTATAAGTGATTGCTAACCTCTTCAACTCCAGTGGTCCCGCAATGTAATAATATAGGATATTGACCCTTTGCTGCACAAATGTCTCTCACTGTCTTATCATGATTTGTAATAAATCCAAACAAACTAAATCAACCCTTGTTCACGTAAAGATCTTTCACTATTGTCAATTTGTAATTTTATAATAATCTTCTAACTCTCTAATCTCATCTTATTCTCGGCTTATTTGATTTTGGAAATTACATAAATGTTTTTTTTTCTCGAAAATGTTAGATGTTAGCATGTGGAAGGGAGTAGCACAGTGAAAGTATGAAAATAAGGCTTTAAATCAATTTAGAGTTGATTTCAAGCGCTAACCTTGAGAGAAAAGAGATTGAGTTTTTTTCTGTCGTCTTTTTTCTTTAGCACCAAAAATTCTGCAATAGAAGAGGATGAAATACAGACTTGTAGAGTAGTTTCTGTATTTATATTTCTGTATGTATAATGAGAGGGTATGATATGATTTTACGATAGAACAACATGAAGTGCAGATCTTATTTACCTTATCTTTTCGTTTCAGCATAGCTCTATGCGAATACCATCTTGGAAATTGTAATATACCTCATATTTTCATATATCATTACTTAAAGGCATCACACCACGAATCTAGGGTGGGTTTTAGGTGGTTTGTGCCTACACGAGGTCGTAGATTGTAGGGAAGAGGGTGATTCCGTCCATTTCTTCCCAATTACCGTAAAAAAAAACGGCCCAGAAGATGCGACGTGTGCACGATGCTGGCGCGCTGCAATCGAACTCGTTGTAGGAAATAGCGCCCAGGAACGCTCGAAGCCGCATCTTCCGGGGCGTTTTTTTTACGGCAATTAGGAAGAAATGAGCGGAATGTCATCCGTTTCTGCAATCTACGATCCTGTATAGTCTTTGACCATTGGAAATCCATATCACGTCAGATTCGTGGGGTGATGCCTTTAATGTTTAGTTTTCTTTGTGATAGTTGGCGCATGTTTTTTTTTTTTTTTTAATGGAAACATGGTCTTCGGGTTTCTGAAAAGAATAAGAATTATTATGAAAAAAGCATAATCACTAGAATTGTGGCTTTGCTCTACTTCTTAATCATCCTGAGAGCTTCCGATGCAGTGTAAAGGGATATCTGGAGAAATAAATTTTAGAAAATTCATTACTCTGAAGAAGGTGTAAACTAGTGAGTGACTAGATGTCACTTATGTCACTTTCTATACGGAACCTGAAGTGATACTTCTTTCTCCTCACGAGCAATTGATCCAACGGAGAGAGAAATCGTGTCAAGAGCTTACTTATAGGCCTATGTTACAAGTTGTATACAAAGGCCTTTGAACAGCGATCTTTAAAAATCTATTGATATCTTGTGTTTGATATATCCTAGAGGTGAATTCGACTTATTTTTCATCGTAGAAGTTGTGTTAAATGGTACTCGAGGGAGGTGCCATAAGTTTTAAAAGCTTTCATCCGAAGACGTTTGCTTCAAAGAGTGTTGAAAGCCAAGAGTTTTACAGTACTCTTGGGCTGATGTATAATTGTAGGTATAAAGCAATTAGCTGTAGGTGAAATATTCTTTAAAATTTCCATAGACATAACTGTGTGCCTAGTGAATGTCGTCCGTGGTGCTAATTTTTGGCCTTTCCACTCTGTTTGCCGTCATGAATCAACGATCCTAATCGACGATGACGTTCTTGCCTGTGTGGCTTTATTTACCTGCCGATTTTTCCATACTCTTGTCCAAACCTGGGGATGAGGGGGGAAGCTGAACAACATGCACAGGAATAGCTCATTGAAAAAAAAAAAAGAATCAACGTTCTTATTCTGGATGGCTCCAAGTATCCAAGTGATTATTATTAGCTCCTGGAGCATCGACTTCTTCGAATTTACGCACACCTTTGGACGTTGAAGGACGTGCTTGAACTGAAAGAGTCTCTATTACGTTCAGTATTTGTTACCATATGGGCAATTCGAGGGCACCTGAATAATTTCTCAAGTGTGGAGGGAAATATAAACGATAAACAAGTCATTGTATATGCCAACACGCGTTCCAAAACCTCATCGATTACGAATTCCAGTAAAACACGTTGGCGCATCCCAAGTGGATTGATACGCCAGTGAATTTATCCTTTGACTTTATATAAACGATCAATAAAAAGTGTTATCTCTGATCAGGGGATGCTGGAAAGGATGCAAAGGGCAACCTGTCGATGGACAGTGCTTCAAGGCGCATCTTTTAGGACACGCGGCATAAATACACCTTTTCTGGATCTGTGAGGTCTCGGTCAACACTAGTCGATGTGTCAAGTCAGTGTTGTTATCCTCACAGACAAGTCTGGTACCAATTAATCAATCCCGAATTGATAAGAGGCTTGGTTGGCACCTGATGGAGTCGAACCTCCAATCGATCGTGCAGCCAAAGTCGATCCTCTTACAGACAGCGCTACACCGCATGTAGAAAAAAACAATGTAGAGAATACATGACCGTTGGAAGTATCGCTATGTGTATGGTATAGTCGGATCAAAATGGCTTGAAACCTGGTTTAGTTGCGTAGGCGGCTGCGTACGAGACGACCACGGTAGAGACAGCGCTTGCGGTGAAAGGATTGCCAACTCCACTCGGGCTGCAGAGCTAACGATGGTCTACTGCATCGTACCGCTTCGAGCGCAGTCGCCTACGCAACTGCATTAGGCTTCAAGTCGCTTCGACTCGATTATATGAGGACAGTGGTGCTTTGAACGAGTCCAAAGTGATCAACTCTGAGGGAATGGGCGATTGGTGTTTACTAACAGTCCTAAACACCTACAATTTTTGGTATTTCACGGGTTTCATGGATCACACAAAGGGTGGATCTCATAGAAATCTCAAAATCCCGAAAAAAAGATCGAAGTTGGTGCTTTGTTTAGGGGAAATTGAATTGCAGGCAAGTCTTTTGACTATCTTAACAAGTGATACCAGCATTCTTAGCAATCGGTAATTTTTTTCTTAAAATACTTGTTTGAAATGCGGACCTATTGGTAATGAAAACTACCAGCTAAGGATGAAAACTCCAGAATAGAAGGAATTTGTGAGAGCGGGACTTTTGACCAGTTTCGTAGTGTAGTTAGGTTCTGTAACTACTGGTCTTTGTTATGGACTTCCTCTTTTCACGATCGAGCTTGTCCGCCTCACTTCCGGATCGCGAAATGGAAGGTAGTACAATGGCTTTAGGCCATACAAGACGCGGATAACCGTTTAAAAGTCAAATTTCAGTGCTACCAGATTCAGTTTCCATTATTTGTGCCACATTTTTTTCTGCTGACCAATGGTTCTTCTTTTTATGTGTATGTTATAGTTTATCTAATATTATTATATATTATGTATATTATATATTATTTTATATATTTTATATGTATGTTTTTATATGTTTCTTCTTAAAAGATAACGTTTTTGCAATAATTCCTTCAATAATTTCGAAATTCTTCTTATGAATGATGTGCAATATCCAGAGAAAAAAGTGGAAATTCACACAAATTTTGCCCCACGACAACATTTGTTACCATCTGAATTCTTTCAATTTCAACTGAGGCTGAAAACACATTCAACATTAAATTAATTATTGGAACTTACCCGATTTTTTCCCATGCAAATCCTTGAAAACATCCCTTTTAGATCTGCGTGAACGTTGTGTTGTGAAACTTGAAGCGTTGATCGTTCAGTAACAACATCGCTAGTCAGCGTTTTCATACGGTCGTTATCAACGGGGAAATGAAGGAGCGCAACTCCTTTGATCTTAGAAATTAAAAGCTGCCACGGGAAACATTTAAATCCTGTGTTATGTTGTGAATTCATTCGATCGTTATTCGCTCCGCCACCTCGTTTGTTTTTCGCTTTTTCCGTTTGCGTTGCACTTAAGATCGGCTTGTACGAGAAGTGTGGGAATTGCGCTCGCTTGTGTCCCTCATCGTTGAACCATTCAAAATCTTCCAAAATTACCGTAATAGCAGAAATTTTTGTCTTCAACGGACTTTTTCAACGTCAGAAAATTCATCTTCATTTTTTATCTTTTATTGATGGAAATCCCGTATCGGGAGGGATTTGATGATTCCCGTCAGAAAAAAAAGAAAGGTTATTATCTTCATTAAGTATTTGAAAGGTACATATATTTTGGTATTTGGTCACGGATGCGTCTAATCCATAAAACATTGGTTTGTGTGGAAACAAAATTTTACGGTACCGGACTACGAAACAATCCTCTAACTAGTACAACTTCATAGAAATATGATTGTATAGCACAGTATGGGCTGAAGAATTAGATAGAGCATAAGAATTATTCTCTTTTTTCTCTCTGCTGCTTCCTGATCGTTATTGTGAAATAAGTTATTGGAGGAAATTCCAGAGAATCTGAAAATGTACAGGAAAGGATCATTCAGGTTAACACGTACCTACTATGTACGTAACAATGTAGATTTTAGAATTACACCGCTACAGAATCCACATCAATCCTCAGATGCATTGTTACAAAAGTGTTACTCGAAGTGATTGTTCGGAAATTTAGTGACAATTAAATCAACAAGAATATCTGTTAAATTCTAAATTAGCTTCCGTATTTAGAATGCATAATTAGAGAGTGTAGCGCAGTTGGTAAGAGATCCTTCCCTGTGGCTGCCGCATGATCGATCGACGGTTCGAAACCACTCTAGTGCCGACCAAGCCTTTTATCCCTCTGGGATCGATAGATTTGTACAGGAGGTGTCTAGGAGGATAAAAAAAAAACGCTGACTTGATACATCGGGTGGCCCCGGCAAGTCATTTCACAGTCCTGACATGCGTTAGTAAACCTCAAACCAAAAAAAAAAACCTCAATCCTGAATTGAAGCGAACGGGTTGGCATGGCATGCCAAGCGGATGGATTAACCTCAGATACTTTATCCTTTGTATTTTAATGAGAGGAGCCCTAAAAAAAGGTGTTATATGCACTTACTGCTTCACATTGGACAGGAAGTTAAATAATCCAACAGGTCCATTTCATGGATAGAGGTAATCTGAAGCCGTACTACCTTTAAATGCTTTGTAAATAATCAATCCTTATTAAGTTATCTCAAGCTCCAGAAAATTTCAGAAATCCTAGAAACTAATTAATTATGAATTAATGATGTGTAGTATTTTCATCTCCATGGTGATAGATGCAGGTACAGGTCAACGAGCTTATATGTAGTCTGAACCGACCACTGGAATTCCTCCTGAAAACTCGCCTATCATTTTTGCGATGATGGTTGTTATGTGCTGTAAGGTTGGGTCTATGAATCAAGTTGCTGTGTTCAAGGTCAATTGCGTGTGCTGTGTCGATACGAAGTAAATTGAGTGCAAATTTTTCCATGTGTCCTCACTTCTTGAAACGTTGGCACTGTGAACTGTAACTTTATGCATTCTTATTACGCTAACGATGTTTTGATGAAACATTATGGCGTGACAAGGTTTCGTCAACTTCGTTTTTATCAAATCTTTGGAAATGGTTCGAGGTTTTTTTCTACCATGCATATAACATCAAATCTCTCCTCTCTCCTTGTTAAACCTCGATATCATCGTTCTATGTGCACCATGAAAACTCTCCAAATATGACAATTAACCGACCAGTCTCATCGAATAGTGGATTTGGCGGATCGCTAGGTTCATAAAGAATTTAGGAAGGTATTGGAAGTGTTCTGGGTTTCTGCCAGGAACCCCGTGAATAACAGAAATAAGTGCTTATCCAATGACTTTATGCCGTTCATGACACTCTGTGAGCTGTTCAACATGCAGTTTTTTAACGTTATCCAGACGTTAGTACTTGAGGATACTGCACAGTGCGTAGATCTCATTCCCCTGGGTGACAATCTATAAGAAGGCCGTGGTTCACCGCCCCCGCACCTGGAACGATATCGAACCATGGCAAAGAGGGAGGAGGAGTTTGATGGGATACGGCTGGCATAAAAGGCCTCGAACCATTTTTAGACTTTGATGAGGACGAGGTGATCGAAACTTCACGCCATAAATGAAATTTTGCTAAAACCTCACTGGCAAAACAAGGAAACATAAATCCGTACGTAAAATTCCCTCAGTTTCATGAACCTTAGCTCTTGTCATGCTCTTAACACGTTTCGTCATTTATTTTGATTTAACTTCAAAAAAATCATTCAGGACATCTTCTCCTAATTGTCTTCTAATTTTTTCTTCTACACTTTCTTCATTTTCTTCTTTCGTGACGGATGATATTGGGTGTATAAGGGTCCTGATGCATTGAGCTAATGGCGACGATGACGAAGGTTTAATTTTTGATGTGTGTGTGTAAGTTGTGGGTGGAGCGGAACACAAAACGCTCGCGCCATCCCTGCTGCGTCTACGATTTTTACTTGATAAAAATCATTTCGCCATCATCAGTCCTCGTCCTCGTAGCCTACGATGACGTGAATGTAGAAGAATTCTGTCGAATTTGTGCTGTCGCTTGAGTTTAATTTTTTTTACCATTTTATTTCAGTTTCAATGCTACTTCTGTTGATTGTTTCGTTGTGTGCCACCTACCTGTTCTACTTGTACACTAAACGACAACAGGTAGGCTTTTTTTCAATCCGGAACAATCGAGAAAGTGTAAAGTAGGCACGTTCCCCCTATGCACTAGAGACATTTCTAATTTTTCTCCTTTAAAAATTTGATGATCAGTAAACATTGCTGTTTGCAAATTGACAGTAAACAATAATTTTTCCCTTCTTAATTTTTTTCCCTTAAAAAATCTGATGGTGTTGCAAACAATGCTGTTTTTAAGCTGATACAAAACCTCCAGCCATCATGAAGTTATATTGTAAATTTAAGTGCAATATTTATTCAGTGTTGGTAAATTATACTTTTATACTACTTTTACTTTCATACTTATACATTTTATCCTTATACACTTATATTCATACATTATTTATACATATACAATTAAACAAAATTTAATCAGCAGTTTTAAAGAAGTGTTTGCCTTGGAACTTTGCAATTCTTGAGGAAATTTCAGGGAAAATATAGATTTAAAAAGATGAAAAATAGAAGTTCAGGACAAAGTGTGAAAGAAAAATACCGTCTACAAATAACGCGATTTAGAAAATTATATGAAACATTAATTAGATGACATTTAATACTATCAAAATTTTCGACAAAGAAAAAGAAATAAGAGAAAACATGTTTCTATTCTTATCTAGCGGAGAAAAAGCATCGTATGAAATTAGGGAATATTTTTTCTTCAGAATTAATATGCAAATTGTCTTTTCAATTGGTTTCTTGAAAATAATTTAAAATGTCTCTTTTTCGACGTGTTGAGTAACGTGTATACATATGTACTACCTTTTTTTATGGTATATATTTGTATTATTTGTTTCCTGTGTGTTCATGCACATATTAATGTAATAAATATATAAACATGTATGTAATCATGCAATAAATAAACATATAAATAAAACCGTTTTAGTTAGTAACAGATCTCTGAAAAGCGAATGGAGAACCTTAGGCGCAGAATGGATATTATTTAGGAATAATAGAGAGGAATAATAGAAGCGTCTCATCATTGATTAAAAAATTTTATGCCTCTTTTTTAAACTGGACCTTTCTTCTCTTCTCGTTTTTTTCTCGTATTGATGAGGAGTTGCTTTTAATGTGAAGTTTTTAAAGGTCATTTCATTGACATACGGTTTTGTTCCAAATTGAAATTTTAATAGGTTAGCTGTATAAAACTAATGGAAAAAAATTATAAAATGGAAACAAAATCAATTTTTATTACATTTATTATAGTCATTATATTTGTGTTTGTCATTATATTATTGGTCATTATATTTAGTTGCATTTATTCTTCATAAAATATTTTACATTCATTTTACTTTACACCTTACATTTTTTGTTTTACATGCTTTTCAGCGGCTAAAGGAGCTTCGTGACGTCATTGCTAGACGGTTGATAGAACGTGAAGAATCCATAGCGCTAGCAGAAAAATCAGCTGCGCTAGTAGCTCTAGGAAAAAGAGAAGAAATAGCAAAATGGAATTTCCAGGAATTGAGAGGTTCGCGGAACACTTGTTTTTTATCTTCTGTTCTAAAATGGTCATATTTTGTCTTCGATGTCAACGAATCGGGAGACTCTGCAGCAAAAACGTAGGATAACTTGTGCTGGATTTCTGTGTTATTTCCAGGAGAAGCGTGCCTAAATCCAAGTATTTAGCTACTTTAGAATTTTAAGGACCAGAGACCCAATCTCTCAGATATGAGGATCAGGAAACTTATAAAGAATTATTTATTGCGTTTTTTTACGACGGCACTGCTCACTTCCGGAATGGAATTTCCAGGAATTTGTCCTTCATGCGAAAACCTGGTGGTTTCAGATCTTCATGCCTTAAAATGGTTATTTGAAACCAGATTTTCAAAATTTTAGTAATATTTTTTAAAATATTTCACCGCGATGTCGTTATGTTTGGATTTATTTACGTTATTTTCATGTTATATTTATATTTTCCTTACAATTTTTCTGCTTTACTTCAATATTATTATAATGTTCAATATTTTTACAATATTTTACCATTTAAGCGAAACGAGGATTTGAAACAGCTGCCTCAGTGAAGACAAAGTCGCAAAAGGCTCCGATTTTGCTTCAACTGCCGCAATCGTTTCAAATCCGCTTTCCAAAGCAAAAAAAAAAAAAAAAAACAAAATGGGCATTTGAATGTTTTTTCTCCCTTGAAGAGTTACCGAAAATATCTATGCATGGATTTTTCTTTTTTTTTTGGATTTTGATGAGGATTTTCGGCATAATATTAGAAGGAATTCTGCTTTTGTTTGAATCGCTTTGCACTGCCACAAAAAAAATTCCTTCTAATATCGCACATATTTTACTATTAGTTTTTCATTAAAATCCTGCTTGACTCCAACGCAGGATTTTTTCCACGACGGTGCATGAATAAACGATACTATGCAGATTACGGTACGGCGGTCGAACTACTTAACGGGCCGATTTGAAATTTTTCCAACAAACCGCGGCACTGTTGTTTTTACTAGGAAATTCAGTCGTGTTTTCCCATCACGCTAAAGAAAATAAAAGTGGACGTTGGAAATGGTAAAAATGAGGTAAAAAGTAGTGCAAAAAGTAGTAGAAGTAGTGTTAAAATTAGTAAAGGTAGTTGAAATGGTAGTTTGAGCAAAATCTGAGAAGAAATTGGTCAACAATTGCTTTTGAGACCGCGAAGGATTTCAATTCGCCGTGATTTCTTTGTTCTGAATTCATTCACTTACAGAAGCTTGGATAAATATTTTGTCCTTGATGAAAAAATATTCTTTTTTCCATATAGCTACTCTCAGTGCACTTTTATTGGTACTGCCCACAGAGTCCCAGTTCTAGTCCCACAGAGTTGGGTCCCGCGGAATCTCGGGAAACTCTTAAAGGCATTACCCCACGAATCTAAGGTGGCAAGGACTTCAGGTAGAGTATTCGTGTACGGGATCGTAGATTATGGAGAAGGGGGAGTGATTCCGTCCATTTCTTCCTAATTGCCGTAAAAAAACGGCCCTGAAGATGCTGCGCCGCTCAAGGCTGGCGCGCTCCAGTCGAATTCCCTGTAGAAAATAGTGCGCCGGAACCCCCGAAGCCGTATCTTTCGGGCCATTTTTTAGGGGAACTAGGAAGAAATGAACAGGATCACCCTTCTTTCCATAATCTACGATCCCGTATACGAATACTCCACCTGAAATCCGTGGGGTGATGCCTTTAAAGGTCAGCACAACTGTTTCAGGTTGGACTAGACAACATCCCGGATCTTTGGCTTGACCTCACTTATACTCCTTGAGTTTTCTTCACCTCAGTAGACAGTTTGTTTGCTGAACATTATTTGAGTAGAAGAAGTGCTATTTGCTAATTCCATTCGATCTGCTACAGCGTGTGGTGTGTGTGACGAATTAACCAAACATACGCCTTGAATGTGCAAATCTAAGCGAGCCATTGGACTTAGTGATCTTCGATCTTGGAAAGATTCGAGATAAAAATGTGAATGGAAAGGGAGTATTTTTCCTGCAACACTCTCGTGTTCGTGGATTTCCAGAAAATCTTCAAAAAGGCACCGTAACATGTGTGGAGGTGTTACGAACGTTTCAATGGAAAGCAATAATGGCACACAAGAAGACCAACTGTATAACACTTTTTATACAGGTGATTCTTAGTTTCCTTAGTGCCTCAGGAATCCATTAGAGTAATTGCAAAGCCTCCAGAGGATCTTTAGGAAGCTGAGCGATGGGCAGCCGACTGGGACGCCAAGGCCGCAGAACCGGGATTCAAGAAACCTGTATTTTTCGGGATCCCAATAAGTCTCAAAGAATGCATAGCTGTGAGCAAGAATAAGTTCTTTTTCCTACTTATTGATTCTTAAAGACCCGACTTCATCCTTAGAGCATGAAAATTGAAAATATACCGTAATCATGAACACTCGTGTTCTTGTAGAGGTACCAAAGAAAATCTCAGTCTCGACAAACAAAAATCAACAAATCCCAAAAAATGGAGCAAATTTAGGTAGTGAAGTGAACATGAGTGGTAATCCACCGTCGTTTAAACTTCATCGAGGCTACACTCACTTATTGCTTGGTTTCCATGCGTTAGACTACTGTATAAGCTATTTTTTCAAGTTCGTGGAAAAAAATTCCTCAAAAGTTGTGCATTATTCTACTTTATTTCTGCTTTGTTTTTTTTTAGGTAGGAAAAGTCGAATATTGTTTGTTTACCCTCATTTTTCTCCTCAGAATGGGTCTAGAAGTTGAACCTAAAGAAAAATGCGCTCATGTAGAGAATGCTTTCTGACACGGGATTGAAATAATCGAAATTTACAGGGTTTTAAATAAAATATTTGGTTGACGTCATAAAGAAAGAAAAAGGAAAGAAATTTGAGGGAAAATCACAGCAATAATTTCACAGAAACCTTGAATTTTCAAAAAGAGATACTACTTAGTATTTTAGTGCGCGTTAAATATTGTATTATAAGTTAATTTCATTATATTCTTTTAACACGTGCCCATATTTATAATTATCCCCTGATTTATTTGATTTATTTTGAAATTAACGAGGAGTTTCCCTGTCTAAGCATCGAGTTAATATCTATAGGAGTACTGTAAGCTTACTGTGGCATAGATCACGTGAAAACGGCATGAGTAGCCCGGAGGATCAGACACTTATATACTCTGTAGTTCAGGTAAAAGGATATGACACAACACGTGGACTCGCCCAGGATGTTTCCAAGCCATCCGATTCTGATTCGGTCCTTGTTCAACAAATCAAGTTATTAGGTCGGCAATTCCTATTTTTTCATCTCTGTCGCTTTTTGTAAGATTTAAGGAAGATTTGTCGATCAATTTCTCCTTAAGGTCCCTTTTTGTGTGATGGTATACGGTAATTAAAATCTCTTTCATTCTTTTTCTTTCTTTTTCTCCACAGTCACCACAAAAACACTGGAACATTGCTGTTCCTGAGAAGTTAATCGCTGAGGTGAAGTAGAAAACGATGAGATTTGTCCTGCACCATATTTTGTGTATTTTGTGTTTGAGTAGAAAAATGCAGAGAAATCGACCCTTGAATTTATCCTCAGATCTGACCAACAGGACAGTAACCTATCCCCTCAAGGGTATTTCTGACCAGATCTTGTTTCAGCATTCTATCTGTAGTAATTCTCATGAAAATCCTAGTTACTCCACGCACTGAAGATTTTTCCGACAACAAAAAGGTCAGGTAATTAATTGTAGGTAATGAGGAAACCATTAATGGTAGGGAATGAGGAAAAAAGAGGAAGGAAAAGGAAATGAGGAAGGAAAAGTATCCACAAAATCCGGTCAAAGGCAGCATACCTGTCGTAGTTAAGAAACCTGTGGGGGAAATGCAGAGTTCGGGGTGTAGATTAGCCAAATATGAGTCTGGCCCCGCTCAATCCTTCTAGTCTTCCTGGGGAAACGTCATGGGACCCTCCCTAGTTTCTACCAGGTACGTTAGAAAGCGTCACGTTTTTCTACAAGTTTTGAATCCCTCAGCAGCCTATCCATTGGTTTTACTTGAGTGAGCTGTTGAGGAGACCTTATTGATTGACGACCGTTCGCTTGTGAATGCGGCGCGTGCACAAGGACTACGCGCTCTGACGACAGCACTAAAAAGAGTTTGGGTGACTGCGTACTCCATCGAAAACTTATAATATCGCTAAAATTTAAGAGGACCCTTAATTATTTGCAATGAAATATGCAGCACTCTCCTAAAAAAATGACTGAGTCGCTGATAATTTTTTTTTGCTTCGTTTCTTATACTTATCCTTGAACTGTTTTTTTCCAGGATTCATCCCATTTGTACAAACAAATGTATCACAACTTCTGATGTCGTACGGTTGTAGTAATCCCATTTACGGTAAGTATTCACTTGAGACGAGGATCTGATGGATTTCTGAAAATGATGTGTATGCTTTGAGGAGCTACAAGCTCCCCGTTAGACAGTTCACGGACAAGCGGCGGCTCATCCGGTGGTGAATCTGCCCTCCTGGCTGCTAATGGATCTGTCATCGGAATTGGTGGAGATGTGGGTGGTTCGATTAGAGTTCCATGTCACTTTACTGGAACGGCCGGAATTAAGGTTAGCTGAGTTAGAGTTAATTATTTAATTGAATTAAATTTTAATTAAATTCTACAAAGTAATTCCCTATTGCGTAAGAGTATATGATCACAAACCTCCTTATTATAGCCCTCACATCTACGATTCTCCCATCGTCATAGTCCTGGTGTTGTGCCGGGACGTCCGTTGGTGAACTCTAATGAGGGACCAATGACTCTGGACATAAAGACCTCAGCTGATTTCCTGAAAGAGGTTTGACACATATTTATGCAATTAGCCACAAACGACGCAGAATTTTCTGAGAAAAAAGAGTAGATCAAACTGGGAGGTTAAGCGTGCATAAAGTTATGAGTAGAAAAAATAGGTATTCACGTTCTATTGTTGGTTTCTATTATCGTCCATAAATTTCTGTAGCAGTTCCTGGTGATCCATTTAACCCCATACAGCCTGAACAGGTCAACTAAGGAGTACTATACAACAAATTCCAGCTGTAGTCGAATTAGGCAGTGCAGAGGATTGTTATAGATATCCAGAGGTGTTGAGGAGGTTTTATTCGTTAGGTGGGTAAAAGATGTATCAAGATCAGCAAAAAAAATTTCGCTTTCTCTATGCAACGGGGGCGAAGGTGTAACCTCAGCTCGGTATAGTCGGGTCAAAACGACCTGAAGCATGGTGCACCTCGATCCAATCCGTAAGCTCCACCGACACCTTCGAGTGCGCCGGTGCGGATTGGATCGAGGTGGGTCCACCACGAACTGCTGTGGTGAGTGATGCTGGCAGGGGTCCCCGCTCGATCCTAACGCTTTACGCACCGCTTCGAGCGCAACCGCTTACGCAACGGCACCGAGCTTCATGTCATTTTGAGCCGAGTATAGATGTTGTCGTACCTCTTGTCACCTCTTTTTTAGTCACTGCTCCACGTGCATGACTTTCTGATGTCCACAGCATAAACATTCCGCACGATCTTCGCTACAGATCCAAGAACTTAGGACTTATTTTCCAGTTCCCATTTTAAGAAAACCAGAAATTCTAGCATCAGTGTCGTTGGGTATCAGGATTGTGAGTATTACAGATATGGAGCAATAATTGGATCACTGAACACGATCCATACGTTCCACCTGTGCTATGGAACAAGGAGATGTATCGTGAAGGTGCAAAATATCGTGTCGGATATTATGTAGACGATGGATGGTTCACTCCTGCTCCAGCTATTCAGGTACGTAAGCGACAAATTAGTACTAATGATAATTGGAACTATTCTAGTTTACTTAAGCGAGCTGTGCTGGAGGCAAAAACGCACCTGGAAGCAGCCGGCCATGTTGTGGTGCCTTTTCAGCCTCCAGATGTTCCAGAAATGATGCGCCAATTTGTACGAGCTGTATGTGTGGATGGAGGATCTTTCGTATTCAATAAGCTAACTGCTGTCAGTTCCTTCTCTAAGTTGAACAGAAATAGATGAGCGTAAAACTACAAATAGTCGGGAATATGTGGAAATAAGTTTCTTTCCCTCCTTTCTTCAGGAACCTGGTAACCCAGAGGCACTTACTCAGTTATAAATTGCAATAGGTGAAAATAGGAGCATACGGTAGGAACAAAATTAAATAAAGTACGGTCGAAATGCGCACGCTGCTGCGCTCAACAGCGGCGTGGTGGAACGTAGCGGTTAGGATCCTGGTGGAACCCTTTGTAGCATCTTACGCTTACGCAGCTACACCGTGCTTCATGTAATATTGAATAGAACGAAGCCGAATTGAATACGTAGCCTTTTTTATTGATTTCTCTGAACTGTAGTCAATATTTTTATTGATCCGCGTTTATTAACAGCTTAACAAGTTTTAAAAAGTAACGTATACAAAATGACAAGGTTCAAGAAAAACACGGGCACTGCTCAGGGGTGTTACCGACGTGATTTCCCAAATCGCTATACTGCTTACTATTTTCTCTTTCAAGGACTAAGGTTTCTATTGATTTATGTAGATGCAGTGTTATATATAGTATATTTATAGTAGTTTTAGTATGCAGTATATTTATCATTTATTATGGAACTATTATTTATTATGTATTTATTATTTATTATGTATATTGTATTTATTATGGAACTATTATTTATTATGTATTTATTATTTATTATGTATATTGTATTTATTATGGAACTATTATTTATTATGGAACTGACGTCGTACGGATACAGCTGGGAAAATGTAGAGTTCGGGTTGTACATTACTGAAACGAGAGTGACTCCCCCCATCTTTCCCTGATCGTCGTAAGAAAAACGGCGAGGGGAACGTTTATTCCTATGAGGGACGTTCCATCCTTGTACACACTCCGGTCCTCTCCGCCTCAGGATTGGTTTTATTGGAAGAGGCTGGTGAGGAAACCTCATTGACTATCGACCGCTCGTTCGTGGATCCTCGACGTGCACAAGGTTTTCGCGTTCCTTAACCTCCTTACCTCGTAGGATCCCCTCTTAGCTTTTAATTCGTAACCTTTTACTGCACAGTTGGTAAAAGGTTCCGCTGTGACTGGGCGATCGATCAGAGGGTAGGAGTCCGCCTTAGTGCTGACCAAGCCTCTCATCCCAGCGGATTCGATAAATTCGTACCAGATTTGCCTGGAAAGAAAAAAAAAACAGTGACTTGAATTCTCGGCTCTCTCCCATAATATCATTGTATAGGCTTCACACGTGCTCGTAAACCTCAAACCATTCTGAATTGTTCCATTCATTTTATCCTCTGATTTTTTCTGATTCAAAGATGTTGATGGAAATACTTCAAATTAAAAAAAGCGCTGATTTTAAAATGTCGGAACCAGAAAAAAAAATAAAATAATGGAAATGTAAAATAAAACAAAAGTTAGGATCACGAGGATGACTTCTTCTGGGTTCCGCAGCGAGCGAAAAAAAAAAACAAGGCAACAGACAGAGTTCACAAAGTTCTAGGACATCATCGATCCATCACATTATGGTCAGATATTCATGGTTCTGATACCGATATGGCTTCAACGGATTATCGCTTATCCAGTGGAGCTGATATCTCCACGCGTTGCTAATATGATGAGAGCAATGACTCTGAACACATGTGGTTCGTTAATGTCTTGGAATCTTTGGATTTTCTACGTTTTGTTTTATTTGGAATGATGGTTAATGGAAGTTAAAAAATACCACTTGCATACCTAGATTCTAAAGTGACTAGAAAACTAAAAGTAAATGATTTTTACTGAGTTTTGGATGGATAAATAAATAATAAATAATGATAATATAATTTTAATAATTAATAAATAAATATAAAATAAATTAAAGAGGGATGAGATCAAAGATTGGTTTACTGTAGACTATTTGCATAAAATAGGATTTATTACTGTACTTATGAAATCACTACAATGCCATCTTCTGTTCTTCGGAATTTTAGTAACATTAGGAAAAGTTGTTGATGCGTTTCCGCCACGAAAAGGACTGCGTCAAGCCACACTGACAATGAGTTTGCCGACTTTTTCTTAACTATCCTGACATAGACAAATGTGTTTTTTTTCTTTTTGGTGCACTATCTGTGTATGCGAATAAATAAATAAATAAATAAATAAATAAATAAATAAATAAACATAAGTTAACACAGGTATAAGTTCATATTTGTTCCTGCAAAAAAGTCTTGAAATAATCCAGATTGGGTCTTTTTGCATTTCTTAACATGCTAAGATAGGTAGTTCAAGAAACTCGGTTAGATAGAAGATTTCAATCTAAGGCCTTAATCTAAGTTCGATTTTTGGTGCTATTATCATGAACACAAGTTTTTGTAAACCACATTTCTATTTTATTTACAATTAAGATTTGTAAATTTTAGCAGTGACAGGTTTTCTTCTAATTCCGCTTTATGGATCGGACCCGATTTTTTTTCGTATTTTTGAATCGCTCTACTAGCCGTGCAAGGTCGTCCACGATCTCCGTGACGTCCCCTTTTTTAGCAAAAGAAAATCTACTGTGAAGTAGAGGAGGTCACGGAGAAATTGTATGTTTCCAACAGCACCGATTTTAGAACTCAGGGAGACGTACGCGAAGATCGAGCAGTATCGCGATAAGTTCGTCGAACTTATGATGGAGAACGATTTGGATGCGTTGCTTTGTCCACCACAGGTTGTTCCAAATCTCTGATTCTGTCCAAATCCTCATGGAAAGTCAAGGGAGTCTTCATAGGTTCTTATAACTCCGAAACACGATATCCCTACCAAGCTGTTTTGCACCACGTCGTACACTGCTATATTCAACGTTCTCGACTTTGGCGCTGGTACGTTTTGCAGATTTTTCTTTGATATTGAACCTTGTTAAGGCGAAAGGAAGGAATGGAGGGAGAAAAGAAAGAAAAGAGAGAAGAAAGAAAACGTGAGACTGTGTGCGAGGGGGGAAAACGGCAACACTACGTGTTGATTGTAGGCAGCGTATCACGAAATGGTGATGTAAAAATCTCTCTACGATGAAAATGTGAATATAGTTCTCAAGTATGAGCGTGGTCATGCTTAATTCTCCGAAAAATAAACAAAAGAAAAACTAGTAATCCGGAAAAGGCGTGTGAAGCAGTCTAGTTTAAAGGCATCACTCCACAAATCTGAGGTGGCATGGATTTCAGGTGGAGTATTCGTATACGGGATCGTGGATTGCAGAGAAGAAGATGATTTCGTACATTTTTTCCTCATTTCCGTAAAAAAACAGTCTGGGAGATGCGGCGCGTGCTCAAAGCTGGTGCGCTCCGATCGAACTCGCTGTGGAAATTGGCGCCTCGGAATGCTCGAAGCCGCGTCTTCCGGACATTTTTTTAACGGCATTTAGGAAGAAATGAACGGAATTACCCTCCTCCCCATAATCTACGATCCCTTGTAGGAATTAGCCACCTGGAAGCCGTACTACCCCAGATTCTTGGGGTGATGCCTTTAATCCCCCATCTTGCCAACAATGCAGCTTATGAATGGTAGTCGACTCGAATAAGGACAGTCCTCAACGCACCTACCCTCGTACGAGTGGAGCGATAGGAAATAAATTAGATTTACTAAGGTTGGAAATAGCTGGCTCTACTTCACTTTCTTATTCTTACTTACTTTTTCTTACTGGAGAGCCCCGTGAGCAAATTCATCTAATTTATTCTACTTATTATACTGTCGCTTCTATTCTTCTCTACTTCTTCTAAGGATAGAGGCGAAATGGAGATTCAATAAATCCCTACTCTTATACTTTTACAATTCTATTCCCTAACAAAAACTATGTAAATATAAGTTGGATCGCGGACGACGTGCGAGTTGCCCGCATTCTATTGCGTAGTAAGTTGCATCGTTGGAGAGTTGGAGTCACAGAAAAAAGTTTCACACACCTTTTTCTGTCGAGGAGAATTGAGCTTAATCACGTTTATAGTCGTGAACAACACCCTCTACCCATATTTATTCATTTATGACGTCAATTGTGCGATACGCTGCCGTTAAGTATAAACACGAAAATCGATAATTTCTATAATATCAACGATAGTTCTCTTTTATTTTATTTGCACGCACACATAAGACTCTTAAAATCTTATTAAAGGTGTCGTGAACGTAACGAAAGTTAACGAGAAGGACGATCAAGCGGTCCTATCACACTATCCGGACACTGATCTTTGGTATAGAAAGGCGAAAGAAGCCTCCAAGGTAGGAAATTTTGTGTTTCTCCTTAGCTCTTTGATCCTAATTTGGGAAACAAAAATCAGAAAAAGAAAACAAAACTAAAAAAAAAGATGAAATTTTGTTTAGGATTGTGTTGGATTCCCTGTGAACGTACAAGTGGCTGCTCCACCGTACCGAGAAGAAATCGTTCTACGTCTCCTACGAGATATTGAAATCGCAGTCACTGGGAAATAATTTAATTAGCTTATTTTAGATTGTGATTTTGATGTGATAACAGTTGAGCTTTACCTGTTGATAAGAGCTGCTCCGGTTCACACTTCATTCGTCTCAGGATACCTCAATGACTCGGCGCTTTTTCATTTTTTCGATAAGGATAATTTTTCCAGACGTAACCACTTAAAATTATGTAGCAATCATATCGTAACTCGTAGTTTTATCACGTGATAAAGAGCTCTTTGAACCGTCCGCCGTAAAAAAAAAATTGATAAAAGTTTACGAGAACCTCGTGTTATCAGTATCTGCAGAAAGCGACAGTTTTTTCGTGGATTTCTATTGGAGTTTATTTGTTTTCCATGTGAACCTGACGTTTAGTGCCTTTTTTTTAGGGAATTCATGTTTTCAGACGAGATGTACGCGTCTTTTTTATACATTGAGACACGACTTGGACGGAAAATGATGTGCTGTGTCAGAAAAATAGTTCATTTTAGTGTGAGAAGGTATTTTTGCCTACGTTCGCTCTTATTATCACATGTCTGTCTCGTATTTTCTCTTATTGTCACGTTATTTTTCCCCTTATGAAGCATTCCTGAGCCTTACTCTCACAAAAACAAAATGTGTGTGTATTAAGGATTTAGAGATACAATAGTCACGGTAATTCTTCGCTAGAAAACGGGAGAAAAAGTGCTTTTTCTTTTTTTTTCTTTCTTTTCTCACTAACTTGATATTGAAAATTGTTGTTGTTTTTTCTTCTACGTAATTTTATTGGCTGTGACTACTGTGAAGGCTTCGATAAGTTAAATCTTGTGAGTGTGTAGCAGTTATTCGGGGGAGACCAGGTGGACTCAGCAGAAAATTAGAAGAAGAGTTTTTTTTTTTCAAATTAGGAATTCGACTTTTTTCATTAGACAAAACGACTTTCTTTTAAATGACGACACCTTCAGGTGACTGCAAAAAAAAGAAATTATGGAAGGAGCAGAAACAGAATTTAATTGTATGATTTATTCTCCCACTTATGTTCTTCTAGAAAAAAATTTCAGATGAATATGTTCATACTGTTCATTATTTTATTCTACTATACTGTATTATTATATTACTATATTCTATTATAATTATGGAATTTAATACATATCCATTCATTGTTTTACCTGAATAATCTGTACTCAACAGAAAAGTAGAAGAAGAAATTTTTTTCAAGTTAGAAATTTGACCTTTTTCATTAGACGAAACAACCTTCATTCAAATGACGACACTTTCACGTGGTTGTAAAAAGAAAGAAAAAAAAAGAATTAGAAATAATGGAAGGAGCAGAAATGAAATTTAATTCTATCATGTACATATTTTCCCACTTATTTCTTTCTAGAAGAAAATTTTAGATGGATACATTTATACGTAATTATTTCATTCCAATATACTATATTATTATATCACTATATTCTTTTATAATTATACATTACATTCCAAGAAAAGTTTGTATATCCATGATGTTCTCTCCATCCTCTCCGGCTGAACTGAGACGAATTCTCAGGCGTTCGCTCGTGCTGCTTTGCTCCTCACAAAAAAGTTGTTTAGCTCAAGTTTTCCCGTTTCATTAAGAGAATAGAAGAACTCCAGGTGCCCACCTGGTGTTCTCGATTTTCCATGTGTTCCAGAATTTCTCAAAGCTTTCTTTCATTATTGTGGTCATCCTATCCTTTGGATCACTTCACACGTCTTTGCCTTTGATCGGTTGATTACAGTACAACGTATTATCGGGTGCAATTTTACGTGAACGCAAGGTACGTAGTTGCGTACATTCAGGACCTTTCATGCGAGAAAAAAGATAGAAATTTGCCAAGAAAATAAGGAAAATGGGCTAGTTCGAATAGACTGTATCTGGGGACATTACGATCCGCCAGTGGTTGTGCCTGGGTAGTCAAAAACAAGGCTTTTGTTCCACGTTCCACGAAAATTAAAAAAATACAGGATCATTAGTGTGCTATTTATTTATTGGGCAACAGTTAAGGAGAGTTCGACTTTTTCTTTAACATATTTCACCCTTTCAACGACTAGGTTGTTGGGAAATTAAAATAGGATTTTAGCATTCATCTTCAAAACACAAGGACACGCCCGGGGTCGCTTTTGGTCCGCGAATATCCTTTTATTCGCCAGGACGCGCTTCGTAACCTCGGAATTAACTGCCCGTGTACCTTCCTGTGAGAGAGATCCGTGAGATCACTCAAGTAATCTCTATCTTATATCTCTATTCATCTCTATCTATCTTCAAAGCGGGATATTTCAATTTAAAGTTAATTTTTATTAATTAAAAAATAAGCATTAAAATCTACACATTTGTGCGAAAAAAGGTCTCGTCTTTACTAATAGCATAAATTCATAAACACCTAAAATCGGCTTTTCGAGTATAAACGAACGGTAAAGACTGTTCTGCATAGTTCTTGCTCTGTAAAGCTAAAAAGAAGGAAAAGTGACCCCGAAACGAAATCATACTAGAAAAACAAAAATAAAAATATGGGAAGAAAAAGTGAAAGAAAAAAAAGAACAGAAAGAAGAAAACGAAAGAAGGAAGTCTGAATTATGTAGAACATATTAATCGGATCTTTTTCATTCTTCTTCTTCCTTCGAATTTCAGAAAAAAAACTAGGTGCCGATTTTTTTCGTAAATGTTCTGACTCAGATTAGTGTGTTTTCTTTTTTTTTTTTTTTGTGCATCATTGTTGTATGTAAATAAATAAATAAAAGAGTTCGTTATCGCTCGAAAATCACGATTTTCTCACGACTCTGATCTTTTCTCACTTTGAAAATATAGAAATAAATGTAGGAAATAGTCGTTCACCCCATTCTCGCCATCCTCGACCACCACCACACGTTTATCGGATCGATTTGATTATGAGCGTGGACTCGTCGTATTCGCGTATGCCACCACTGTACAAATGCAGTTTTTTGCTGAATGCACCATATGTTTAGACGATGTTTTTCCTGGTCATCGTCTTTCTTCTGGGAATCGTTAGCTATCTATACTATTTGTATATACGAAGACAACAGGTGGGTCTCATTCTTTTTTTTCTTATTTTTTCCATTTCTACAAATTCTATTTGGCTTTTTTGTTATTTATTTTTTTTAGCTTGTTGTTTTTCCCTATATTTTGATTGATAGGAGCGCTTGATTCTTGCAGCACTCATAAAATCCTCAGCAAACAATGTACATATGTTCGTGTATCGTTCTGGGAAACATCAGTTTCCGCTATATTGATCGGATTGCATTGATTGATCATCGCTGTCGTTTTGAGTGAATCCATTTTGTTAGTGATTCGATGTTTATAGAGGGGACCATTGTCAATTATTTCTGCAAGAATTTTTACAGTATGTAGTAGAATCTCATTAGTTTTTTAAAAATTTCAAAATTTTGATAGAAAAATTAGAAAGTTATTGTTGTTTGGGAAGTGTCATTTATTTGTTATTATCGCAACAAAAAAAGTGTCACAAAGATCAAGGTAACCAATAATCCAGAGGATTCTTAATCCAAAGGATCCAGAGAACCAATAATCCAGAGAATTACTTCCTATTTTTCATCAGTGATAAGATAAAATCTATGGATTTTTAGAATAGTACAAAAAGTTCGACTTCAAAAATTTTGTTTTGCATACATTACATATAATAGAGCAGAAGAAACTCGACATGCAGTGTTTACTAAATCTGGACTCCATATTAGTGGAAAATGAGATCTATTTTTTCAAAAGTTTCTGGAACTCAGACGACAAAACTAAACCATTAATCCTATTATATTGTTCGGAAAGTTATTACTAATTTTCCAACAACAAAAAATGTTATAAAAATGAAACTACAGTACTCCAAAGGATGTATTCCATTTTTGATCAGTGCCTCTTCGTAATTATTCAGGCGAAAGAGTCGGCTCACTGATCGATGACAGATCGACTAGCCAGACCTCGAAAAAAATCGACCATCAATTTCATACTTGATTCATTTATTTTTACCGATTGCTTTATTTTTTTTTGAAAGTTTTTAAACTAAAACATTGTTTCAAACTGATCAATAGTATATTCCCCAACGTTGTCCTTCCTATATTATTATGATTTTTTTTCAATATGTAGCTAGGTCTTTAATTTTTTTTCGGATAACGAGTTTCAGACACTGGCGTAGTAGAGGCGGAATGTGTGGTTTCATTAATATTGTCTTCGTGATTACCAAGATTCTTTCACTAACCATTTTTTCAATATCAGGTGTTGTAGTAAAGGAATGGGGGTGGTGGTGAAGGTGTTCAACCACGTTACCTACAGTAAACAAATTTTTCTAGTCAATAATTTCTGAAATGATTTCTACGTTGAAAAATTGAGTAGTTATAGACAGGATTTATATTTACACTTTTTCAAATAAATTTTAATCACCACAATAAAACTTTCACTTAGAAAAAAACGTACAGAGGGAAACACTACGAGAGCGATTATTTCCTTCATACTACTATCTACTAACCAAACCGAATTGCAACCTTTTCTTGCTGCCTCTCATTTTTATTTTCCTGTTTTTTTTTTTGGTTTCAGCGCATTTTCTTCGTCTCTTTTTTTTGTTCCATTTATTGATCATTCCATTTTCGCGCTATTACATACTACTACATATTTGATTTTGGATCGGCCTCATTTCTTTACTGGGAGGAATCAAAGGATACTAATCTAAAAGTGGATCGTCTAGGAAGAGGCAGAACGGCCCATTTTTTCTTCTAAATTTTAGCTTTTATCTTTATTTTCATGATCTACCCACCATTGATTGCTTCCCATGGTTGTTATCGAAAGAAAGTGAGTGATAGAAAAAGATGGTTCTCCTCCTTCCGTTCATTTTTAACTTAAACAAATGTAAAAATTTAACGGAACTACTCAGTATTTTTTTCGTTTGCTATCATTTTATTTTATTTATTTATTTTAATTTATTCAGCATTTTTCTTTCGCTTCATTTTGAATTCTCACTCTAAGTAGTTGAGACACCAGCAATTGATTAGAAAGAAGGTCATTGCTGACGCTGTGCCTCGTTATATGACCTTGTCTTGCCTCCATGTATGTACCTCAAGAGGAAAAAGTTTTGTGGGGAACATTTTGGACAGCGGAATATTTTTATGTTTTCCATGATCTGACGTCTCCTTTTTTTCTTATTATTTATTTATTTTCGTATTTTCTTCTTCTTATTATTTATTTTCGTATTTTTCGCTGTCATTTACTTATTTGTTATGCTCATTGACATGCCAAAAAGGTTCCGGGAGGACAAATACAAAAAAAAAATCCAGTAAATACTATGTTAAAAGATAAATGAAAAGAAGACAAACGAGCGAAGATCAGTTCCTTATACAATTCCGGCCTTGGTGGCTTAGTAGCTTATGCTCTCGGCACGATTGTTTATTGCTATTATTCATTATTATTGTTTATTAGCACTGGTTAAAAAAACCAGCGATCTGATATTGTAATTTTCCAATATTTTCCCTTACGAACTTTAGCTGAACTCTAATTACTTTGAGTAATTATAAACTGACTTACTATTAAAGTTTTCAAATATTTCTTAAGAGAAAGTAAACAAAATAAAGGAAAACTCGTAAATAAAAAACCGAAAAGGAAGAAAAAAAGATTTAAAAAAGAATTAAAATCTTTATTTGGACTGTTTACGCCCTCTCGAAGTGACAATCAATAGAGCTATATATATATATATATATATATATATATATATATATATATATATTTAAATATATATATATATATATATCCTTACCGTTCACGTTAGAAAAAAATCTCGGGTGCGTTTCAAAGGTATTCTCAGGGTTTTTTTTTTTCAGAGGCAACAGGAGCTAAGTGAAATTGTGAAAAAACGTCGACAGGAACGTGATGCATCCAGCGACGCAGCACAGAAATCCTCCGCTTTACTCGATTCGGAGTTGAGGCAAAAGATAGACTCGTGGAGCTTTCAACAACTCAGAGGTTATTTTTTTTATCAACATTCATATTCAAAGAAATCACTTTAAAGGCAGCATGTCGCGGAATTGGCAAAAACGGGGGTAGTGCCACTCAATTCTCCCAGTAGTCCCAAAAAACCGCCCTGGGAACTATAATAGTTCCTGCGAGATACGTTAGAACCCTTGCACATGCAGCGGTGTCCTCAGCATCCTATTCATAAGTTTCACTTAAATAAGCTGCTAAGGACTGCTAATTAATCTTCCACCGTTCGCTTGTGGAGGCGGTGCGTGCACAAAGATGAAGCGGTTTAATTTCCTACGTAGAAACAAACACAGTTTCTCACGCCGCCGTTTTTCAGGACGATTAGGAGGGAATAAGAGAAGTTACACTCATATTTGTACTCTACATCCCGAACTCTGTATTTTCCGTCAGTTCTGAACACAACATCATTTTCCTGATTGCCTTTAAATGATTTATGGACGGGTGTGGCGCAATCGGTTAGAGGTCCGTTGTAGCCACACGGTCGACGGTTCGAAAGCGCCCTAGTGCCAACCATGCATAGATTCCGGAGCTGCATTGAGGCGTTTCAGAATTCTTTTCTATAAGTTAGCATTACTCATACTCTCCTTATCGTTTATTCTCCTATAAAATTTTTCCTTATAATTTTTCGGTTTGAGGTAGTAGATTTTAATGTCAGATGGAATCGTCAGATGAATTCTTGTAATTTTAACACTTTCACCTTTTTATCATTTCCGGAGCGGATTTCGTTAAATATTCTAACGACGTCGAAAAAAGGCCTAATAATAAAAATGATAATCGAACGAAATTGAGGTTAATCTGTCGTGCGATTTCGCGACTTTTAAGAAATCTTTCAAATTTTTTTTAAATGAAATACTACAGAAATTTTATTTGATTTTAGGACGATGATGGAGTATGAGCAACGACTAAGACTTATGAGAACAATTGAACAACAATATATTTTTAGAAAACCTCCAATCAGGAACAGTTTCGTGCGTGGACGTTCTGAGAACGTACCAATGGAAAGCTCTGAAGGCGCAGAAGGAGACCAATTGTGTTACAATGTTCATCAAAGTATGTTCAAAAGTTTTTCTGGTATGTCAGAATCATGGAAAGAGCGTCGTATTTTCCAGGAGGCCGAGTATTGGGCGAATGAATGGGATACGAAAGCGAAGGTGCCCGGATTTGTGAAGCCACCATTCTTTGGGATTCCAATCAGCCTGAAAGAATGTGTTCCGGTAACCTTCATACTATCACTGTTATTCAAAAAATCCGCATACAGAAAAACCTACATATATTTACATATACAGTAATAAGTACAGTAAGTACGTGCGTGCACACATAAACACGTGCACAGGCTCACACAACTGTAGCATCACTACTCTAACACTGCTTTTTGACGATCTTAATCAATCGATAATGCTGAAGTTTTCAGCTTGAGGGTTACGATCAGACCCGTGGATTTGTTCAGGATGTGAATGCTCTCACTAAGACCGATTCGGTGTTAGTACAACAGATCAAAGTGTTAGGTTTGTAACTTTGACTTTCAATTTCAAATCTCAATTCTTGGAAAGTATTTATTTTAGAAGAAGGGAAATGAATTATAATTTTTATGCACATATAGAAAGAGCATAAAATAAACGCTCTAGACATGGTGGACATCGTGAAAGAACGGTGCTTTCTTGCGTATGCCTTTTCAGGAGCCGCACCCCTTTGGGCCTATCGAAACTTGTAAAAAATCTTTTCATTCCATTTTCGGTGTTAGATGCGGCCCCTCAAATTTGTTTTTAATATAAACAAATAAGTATATAAATCGGGTACGTATGTAGTACATACAGGGTACTGCAGAACCATGCAACGATCAACCAGATGCAGATGTAGGAGCGCATCCTTAGCGCAGAAGGATAGTCTGTGCGGTTTTTTTTTTCAGACGGGAGTTCCTCTAACTATCGCTTGCGTAAAGGCAGACTGTGTCATAGAACCACCAAAAAATCGACAAATATTCGAAGAAATGTGAAGAGATTTTCTTGGAAATTTTTATTTTCTTTTCTTAATTGTTTTCTGGTTCGAGAACCCGATTTCTGGATTAGAGGGATCCGCTTTTTGTTTCTGTTCATAATGAAAGTGTTACCAATGTGCCATGGCTAAGCTCAAATTTAAAGGAAGGAAATTCAATTTTAATTAAAATCCAAGAATTGTCATAGAAATTGGAGTAATGTCTTGGTGCGCTTCAGGAGCACATCAGCGGCTACAGTCCTTTATGCTTATCGAAATTTTGAGGAAAAAAATCCATTCATTCCCTTTTCAGGTATGATTCCATACGTTCAAACCAACGTTCCACAATCATTGCTATCCTACAGTTGTTCGAATCCTGTTTATGGTAAGTGTCAGTGTACCTGTCGCTAATATTATCCTTTGAGATCTGGTTTTTAAGGAACTACAACGAATCCACTGGACAAGACACGCACTCCTGGCGGTTCTTCCGGAGGCGAATCAGCAATTATCAGCGCTGGTGGTTCGATCATTGGTGCGTTGATTAAGGAATTCGTGGTGGATAAAGCAGACGTTTGCCAAAAAGGAAATATTTGTGATCTGAAAACAGAATTCTTAAAAGTTCAAGAATTCTCAGAATAATACTAACCAAATTGTGCATGAGTAAAACAAAAAGAAAAACTCGAAAAAATCTATTTCTTTTCGTTTTTTTTTCTGCAAAAATTCGGAACTAAACGGTAATTCTTCCATTGTCGCATCATCGCCAAGCGAAAACACGAAATCAAGTGATATTCACTACCGCTAGCAACGTCCACAAAAATCCATCACGACTTTTCCAGAAAACAAGAGAAAAATCAAGTAAATTCCGCAACTTTTAGGTATTGGCGGTGATGTTGGAGGTTCTATTCGAATCCCATGCCATTTCACAGGAACAGCAGGGATTAAGGTAATTTTTCCGTAGAGCACCGTATCCCCTGTTATCCAACTTTTCTCATAATCCACTATCTATTGTCAACAATCAGGTTTGTTTTCAGTCGGGCAACAATCCTAGGCAGCAACATCACTCTAGGATCTTACTTCTACCTATAAGAACTACTTAGTGACTGAGTCATAGTTAGGTTATTTTGCAAAAGATCCAGAAAATGTGTACAGTTCAAAAAGCGGAAAAATCCATCTTCTCTGGTTTTTGCTTGGTATAAAACACATGTCAGATTCGAATTTAAAATTTTGTGCAAAAATACTCTGACTTCCGGTGGATCTCGGAATTATATTTATTGACATGAAAATTAAGAAAAAATCAAATCAGCATAAAAAGAAACTAGAAACACTGTCTTGTCGAAAAAGAAATACCTTGTAAAATTACCAGTAACATAACGAAACATAAGGACTTTTTTCTCTGCGAGTTTTAATTAAAAAACACCATTTTTTCTGTTTCAACCTAATATTAAAACATACAAGGATTGAGACTCCTGTTCTATGGGAGAACATTGATTGATGTGAGTGGGAAGGGCGAAATGTTGGAGACCGCGTTATCCGGAAATGCTTCGGCTCGGATTTATGGGTGTTTAGTGCTCTTAGTTAGAGGTCGGCCGATAAGTTCTGTTACTGTAATGAGAAAATTTTAGAAAAAAATCACAAAAAATGTACTTCACATCCGGATGCTCTCTCGTCGACTTTATTGATTCCTTAAAATTCATATTCTTTTAAGAGAGGTATATTTCAAGCTTTAGGATTATTAAACGTTTCGTTTGGAAGCATTGATTTTTCTCGTAATGTAATGGAATTGGTACTTTTATACATTTTCACATAAGGCTATGTCTGGACCATGTTGAGCGGCTGTTTCAAATCTTTTAATTCATAATTGTACCAGTATTTCCTTCC